>NW_019392896.1:0-329121 GCF_000648675.2 Cimex lectularius | reverse complement strand
TAGAGCAGCGGCGTATCTAGCCGAAGGTCGTGGGTTCGAATCCCTCTCGTGCCATTAACTTTTTTTCATCTCAACTAAAAACCTTAATTAATTGCTACATATTGTCCTTTTTAAAAAGATAGTTCCTACTTACAGTAAGTTCTTTTGCAAAAATCCGGGTTTCGAGCACTTAAGCTTAAGCGGATCGTTGCAAATCAACTTACTGTGAGTAGGAACTATCTTTTTAAAAAGGATTGAACACCGCACTCACTCCATCATTCATCATTTCCATACTATATTATATAGATTTAGAAGATAATTGTACACATAAATTGATATGATGTGAATATTTACTCCTACAATCCTGACAAATTTTGTATGTATAGAAAAAATTATCAAATTATTATTATTTTTTTAAAGCGATGTTTATCTATTTAACATCTTTTATTTTAGTATTCTGCAAAATTAACTAAATGTTTAGAATATTTTACAAAAAAAAAAAAAAAAAATATATATATATAAAAATAAAAAACTGATTGGTCCTGGAACCAAATACTCAAAACCCATGGGAAATACACCAGTATCTTCCAAGCCTGAATCCATGTAAGAGATGTACCTAATTCACTATGAATAAAGGTTACAAAAACAAGAATATAGCTATCATGTCAGACAGCCAAGCAGCCATCAAAGCGCTAAGTTCAAAACCTCAAGATTAGGTGATCAATTATCTCGAAGATGGTGCTGAATCGCAAAACTAAACAAATTAGTTATGCAAAACAAGTTAGCCTCTGCTGGCCCAGGACATGCGGGAGTACAAGACAATGATGTACTTGCAAGAAGAGGGTCTGCTAATAGGACCCTTCTGTGGCATAGGAATCCACAATTCTTAATATACCTCAGTTAGAAGGACAAAAAGAAAACGATGGAACCATGGAACTCATTCATTGGACAGAAACAATCCAAGAACAGCCTAATAAACTTTGGAAGGAAAGAGGTATAATGGAATGCATTAAAGGAAGTAGGAAATAATTGTGAATTCTAACAGGATTCTTAACAGGACACTGCAAACTAAATGGACCTCTGAAGACGAAGATAACCCAACATAGCAAGTGCAGATTTTGCAAAGAAGAGGAAACACCAACACACCTACTAACAAACTGTAGTGCTCTTGCATGCAGCATGAAGTGTTTTGGAACGTACAACCGTAGAAGAGATTCAACAACTGAAGCAGTGCCTACTAATCAAGTTCCTTGATGTACTATGACTCACCTATGCTATAAGCACAGAACATGGGATGAAAAAGAAGATGTAGAAAGGGTACATACATATATATGTACCACCACAATCAACCAGCACCATCCGGTATACATACTCAGAAGTACTAATTGACAATTGTTGAACAAATTCCTCCTCAAATTGGTTTTAGATGTATTATTAATATCTACACTGTAGGGTAGTATATTGACCAGAGCCATCATCCTGCATGTGGACGAGCGGAAAGTGTAGTCGGTACGAGAAAATTAATGGTATAATACAGTTATAAACAATATTTTTGAAATGAACAACAAAATAAGTGTCCGGTTTTTGGCTTTGAGTATATTAAAAAAAAAAACAAAAAAAACTAATAGTTATGACGTAATTTAGCCAGGGCTATTATTCAATACAAGGCACACACTCAAACATCGGTTTTATTAAATTCATTATATTTAATCAACACAGCTGCATAATTTAAACATTAAACAATAAAGTAGATTAAAATCAAAATAAGAAACCCCCTTCACAACGGTGAATATATAATTCGTCTTAATACGGGAAGACAAAAGGCCGCCAAATCAAAGATTTTGTCGTTTAACCATATCAATTTACTACACAATGAAAAATTATTGTAAAAAATGTAATTAAATAAACAGAGTGATAAATAGAAAAAGTGGCTCAGCAACTTTATCGCCCAAAAAAGTCAGAATTGCATCATGCAAGATTTCTCATCCAATCTTAAGATTTATGTTATTTCGCATAACATGTTATAAACGCGAAGAATTTGAGCGTGCAGCTACCTTAATAACCTTAATCAGATTTGATAATTCACAAAATAAAAAAAAGCCGTACTCACTTTGTGTTTGATTTGGATTTCTATCTATACTAAAACTGTATAAAGCTCTACCTAATTTAACATCACAGCACTTATGTAAAAACCTCAAATGTGTCATATTCGATAAATTGATTCCGTTACAATTTCCATATCTGTACCAAAAATATATTTTGTACAGCGGCCTCGTGGTGGTCATGTTACAGCGGTGGAAGGTTAGCCTCATGGCCCATCGGAGACTGATCGCTGATGTCCGATTGCGAGAGGAACCTCGCGTCTCGTTGTCTGTTCGGCAGGGCGACAAACGCCTCTTGACATCTAGTTATCATTCATCGAGGCATTTCTAGGTTTTGCCATTTTAACTCTTACCTCTCTCTCAGAATATCGTTTTTCCGAACTCCAAACGGTTCACCACTGAATGAAGAAATGTTTTTGGATATATCAGCAAAATGGAAGAAGTTGACAAAATAATAATTCACTCTTTGAAGGACATCGGCTGGTAAATCCTTTATATCTCTATTCCTAGTTATAGTCCAAAATGTTATTCCAAGATTCAAACCTTAATTGGATATTTAAAAAATACGTATATACACACATACACTGATGGACAAAATTAACGCACCACCCTTATATTTTAATATATTTATGTTTTATATTCATATTTTCCATACCAAAGACAGGTTTGGTTGTAAAAATAAGACATTTAAAAAAAAAGTTTATTAGCTGATTGTAAATTTAAAAAAGTCCATTAAACATTTATGCATTCTTTGGAAAAGATTTCTGGTAAAATCCTGATGAATTCTTTCATATTCATCGTGTGTTCGATTTGGTTCAAACCTGGAGTTCAAGCTGCCACACCAAACACTCAATTCCAACCTCATTCAGGTAGCCATCGGCTTTAGGTCGAGATTAGCTTGAATGTGTGGTATATAGTGATTGTTAGTCAATGATTATTCGGAGATCGTGAGATGCGGGTCTGGTGTGACATAGGTTTTAGAAGAACACTTTCTTTATTGTGCCAATGTTTCGATCTTTATTGAGATAATCTTCAGGGTTCAAAGTGTTTGTTTTCCGTGTAGATTTGTCATTCTTGTCTGTCATGTTGAGAGTGCCCAAGTGTTGAGGGTCATCTAAGCGCCAGCATTGTGCTACTTTTTGTGCAAATTGGATTAATCAGTAAATGAAGTAATGATAGCATTTTTTATTTTGTCTATGATGGCTAGACAAAAGCCTGTAACTAATGTAGACAGATAATGGATTTAATTTTAGAGTAAATAAGAATAAATTGAGTGGTGGATTAAATATGTCCATCAGTGTATTTGTAATAACAGGAAAATGCATATTTGTGACCCCTTCACCAATATGATGTTATATTTTAAAAATAACGTACCCCAAACTTATTCTCATCTGTTGGAAAAAAGCCCCATTCCTGGTATTTTTCTATAATAATTGTTACTTTATTCTAAAGCTCTACTTAAAAATAATACCACAAATGTTCAAAATTGTTAGAGTTCAGAAAATATTAAAAATATTTCTCTTTTACCTTATTTTTGCTTTAGTTGTAGCCTATACATGTACATATTAATAACAAATGTGATCACAGTTGTTTTTTTTTGCACACGGTCACATCATTAGAGCTGCTCTCCAGATGATACATGCCACGAGGAATTGCTGTGTAAGGGATTAAGGGGACAAGGAGATCTCGAGGCAATCATTAAGGTGGCATGTTACTAGGGTTGGGAATTTGTAGAGAGGGCTCAAGCAGTATGGTTAGGGTGGATCTTGATTGGTTTAGTGTGAAACTTTTAAAATTGGATCAGTTCATTGACAAAATGTATGTTGAGGTTGTTGGAAAATGACTAAGTTAGTGTAGTACTAAGGAGCTTTGACTATTTGTCTGAGGACTTCTGATACAAAGGATTGGGTGTGCTGGATCCAGTTGGATGCCTTGGCAGAACCCACGATTCCAATTCATGTGTCCAAAGTGGTCACAATAAAGTCTTGTGTAAGGTTAGTGTTGATGCTCAAGACAGATTTCGGTCCTAGAGTAGTAATCATACAAGTCGTCTGTTAAGATGGGGATTCCACATCAGTCTGATGTCTAGGTACAGTCGTAAGTTATTTGAATGGAAGTCAGTTTCTCTTAAAGCCTATTATTTTTCCATGCCTCCTTAATATGACAAAACTACTTTTAATTCTTACCCAACTTGATTTGATTATAAATGAACTAGCATTTATAACACATTAATCTCCAATATTATTATTATTGTTATATATTCATACATTGCTCAATCAGTGTTAAATACACCAAGCAATAAAATTGAAAACATTTTTAATAATTACTAATAAAATATAGTTTTATTTCTGTTTTAATTTATTGTATATTTTCATGTATAGTAACATTAGTGATGAACATAACAGCCTTGATTCATTTTCTCCAAGCCTGATTGTTGAAGCTGCTGTTACATGTTTGGAAACAATTTCACCTGGTATAGACATACCAAGAGTTTTACCTCAGAATATGGCTGCAAAATTCCAAGTTGGGGCTACCATCGCTTCAGCTTGCAAGGTATTTTTTAACTTTTTTTTTTTTTTTTTTTTGTTTTTAAATATTTTTTTCTAAATGTAGGATTTGGGATACACTGGGGATATCGGATACCAAACTTTCATGTATTCAGATGTTATTGATGTTAGAAGAGTTTTTATGTTTTTGGTTGAAAGGTTGCCGAGGGAAACTGAGAAAATTATAGATGAACCTGCTGGTATAGTCGTGATTTGTAGCAAGTATAAATATTAGATATTTAAGAATCACCTTTTAGATCCTTTGTCAAAGCTGATGGCAGATGTAAGTCGAGTGATTAGAACTAGTCTGTCCAGAAGACTAGAAATAGAAAACGTGAAGAGCATTCCATTTATATCGGTACCACTAGAAATAGGTATGTGTGTTCCAAGATTAAGCAAGAACTCATCTCCACAAGGTAAATAATGAATTTGAAAATGTTAGTATTATATTTCTGTATCAATTACTATTTCAGTGCAAAGGAACCAGATGCCTTTTTTAACTAACCAAACTACAATCCATCATACACTTCCTTCTATTGTTATTTTAAATTCTAAAGGAATTTTAGAACATACAGAAGTTAAAAGATCTACGAGTAACTCGTGTTCTGTAACTCCAAAACCAAGGACTTATAAAAGTCAAAACACGTGGTTGAATATCCAAGAAAATATCATTTTTAGCAACAAGGTAGCAACAATTATAGTGATCAATATGCAATATTAATAACTAAACAAATAAAACATTAATGATAGGAATAGTCAAGTTTAGATATTGTTATAACTGAATTGTATATGTTTTTATATACCTAGATAGTTTTTTAAGAAAGGCTTTTGTTTTATTTGTGGCAAATTTTATTAAAATAGTCAATCATTTTCTAAAAGTAATTTTTCACATAAAATCCAGTTGTGCTATTCAAATTTGGATCAGAACTGATGATGCTATTTATGGTAAAAAAATATTGTTCCAATTTTAGTATATATGTAGGGTGGTACATTTTTGACTCATCAGAAAAACAATGAACCACCTGTTTAAATGGACTATGAAGTAACTTCTCTCTTGCTATGCACATAGTTGTAGTGTATGTCTTTCTTTATACAGAGACTCAGATTGGGAATGACTAATGGGGTTATTGAAGAGGAGCCAATGAGCTCGAAACACATAAAAATAAGAAATATTTATACCACAGAACACTTTTTCACAGGTCTTCTTTTCTCCATCTAAAAAGAGTCTTAGTTGAACCAGCATGTACAGTATGCTGCAATTGGTTTACATTTTGAAAGCATATGAATTTGAAAGTATATGCTTCCATTTCTACCCCTTCCTCCAATTGAAAAACACTAGACATGACCTCTGACCATTTCAAATGTATGATCTTATGACTATAAATTGAATAATAACAATTTTTCAAAAACTAATCAATGGATTTTTATAATAGTTATTTTTAAAATGAATGAGCCAGAAATTTGTTTTCTCTTTTTTAAAAATAAAAAGTAACCTTAATTAGCAGCAAAATGAAAAGTCTGGTAGAAATTAAGATAGAACTATTGGATTCTACATGAGAAATTACTTTTAGAAACCTACAAATATTTGAAAATAATATCATATATCAAAAAATTTCAATTTTAACATCACTTCCTTTACAAAATTGACATATCAGAGCTTAATTACATTTAAAAAAATTTACACCCAGAATTGTTTATTCCAATTCAATCCAAATCCATCTTACTAAGTCAAACAATCAAATGATATCTAGTTTGATCGTTTCTGTTTATGTGTGGTGTTTAGTGACTATTAATTAATGATTATTTGGAGATCGTTTCTGTTTATCCTGGTCTGCCAGGACCCAAATTAATTAATTTTGTCTATACACAGTTAGCAAAATGCTGCAATCCAACTGGCAAAATCAAAGAAAATGAAGAGAATCAAGATGCAATTTAAATTTACATTTATCTCGAAGAGAAAAAAAGCAAAAACACTTAATGTCCATTTGCTAAATTAGTTACTATTACACTATTAATTTTTTACTTATAAATTTAACTACAGTTGTTTCCATTTGATTTACTTTTTTATATTTAAAATTCTTCACATTAAAGTTTTATTATACATATTTAGAAAATTATAATAATTTTGGTTCTAGAGGAAAATAATTCCACTCCCAGCACCCAGAAACATACCCAAATCTTTTGAAGAGAAAGAAGAGATCAAGGATATCGAATTGAAAGAGGAAGAAGAGAAAAACGAAATTGAAAATCTTAAAACAAAAATTGATGACCTTAAAACTACAGTGAAAATGATAAATCTGTCTGTTAAGAATGTATCAAAAGACTGCAATGAGACTGAAGTCAGGTTAAAAGAAGTTGCAAAAGAATATGAAGCTCATAGGATGGCTATTGAACTACTACCCAAATATGAGGATAATTTAAAAAAACTTGAAGAAATAAATGGAATCGCAAAACAAAGACTAGTCACTCTTGCAACACAGTGGGATGGGCACAGAAAACCCCTCGTTCAAAAATACATGGAGTTAAAAATGAAAAGTGTGTGCAGGGCTGTAAGTTGTTAGTAAAGACAGAGCAATCAGTACTTTTATTTACATTTTTACTTTATTTTATTTAGACAGAAAATGATAGGGAAATTGAGGCTATTAAAGACCTTAAGCATAAACTAGATTCTCTCAGCCATCAAATTGCTGTAAAACAGACAATAAGAGCCAAACTTTTAGAAGAATATGAGCAATTACCTAAAAATATCAAAAGGTAAGTATTACACTTACATATATAAATATATAATGGTATAATATGATTATATATNTTAATGTTCCATCCTATTATAAAACTTATATATTTTTTTTAAATTACATCATTGTGACTGTATTTATATAGAAAACGCAAAATGAGAGATCATGATTTTAACTGTAAATGTAATAATTCAGATCGGCATACACAAGGAGAATACTGGAAATTATTGGTAACATAAAAAAGCAAAATG
This sequence comes from Cimex lectularius, assembly GCF_000648675.2. Classification (NCBI taxonomy): domain Eukaryota; kingdom Metazoa; phylum Arthropoda; class Insecta; order Hemiptera; family Cimicidae; genus Cimex; species Cimex lectularius. The sequence continues at coordinate 321,508 of NW_019392896.1, read as the reverse complement.
ATGAAATTGATAAAATTTTGAGAGACACCAAAGCAATTCAGAAGGAGACCAATATTTTAACAGAACGACTGGATCGACTGTTTACAGTTGTTGATGAATCAATTTTTAGAGTGAGTTGGTATATAACCTATATATCATTAATCTTTAAACAGACATATAATGATCCATTTATTTCAGTCTGCCAAAGATTCAAAAGATGAAATTTCCAAAAAGGCCTACAAACATTTGGCCACACTACAAACAGATTGTGCTGATATTGTGAAAATGGTTAAAGAGACCGGAGTCATTGTTAGAGAAATAAGAGATTTAGAGGAACAAGTATGACTAAATTTTTTTCTCTGTTAGTGTGATATATTTTATTATTGGTTTTTCAGATTGACCTGGAATCAAGCAAGAATGTTGTATCAAATCTTCAAAGAATATCTTCAGATTTGTTGCAAATGAAATCAGAGAATAAAACTTTATTAAACCAATTGAAAGAGTGATATTATTGGCTTGTGAAAGAGTATTGAGAGTAATACGTTTATATTTATACTGAAAACGTTTGCTCATTATAATTATAATAATTATTATTTTTAATAAACACAATAAACATGTATTATTGTAAAATTTTGTTCCAATAATTACAGTTAAAAAGACTGCTTAATGAATTACATTTATTTAAAATTTAATAAGAGTTAACGTGCCACAATCCAATTCTCTACAGTACATGATAAACTGATGATGATGATTACATATATATATTTTGTAATTATACTTTCTTTCTAAGGTCTTAGTTGACATAAAAAAGCTAATGTCATGAGCGGGATTTGAAGTGGTTAAAGTAACGGCATATGAGCTGAAGTCATGGGTTCAAATCCCGTTTATGACCCTAGCTTTTTCATCTCAACCAAGACCTTAGGTAAAAAGTATAATTAATTAAAGAAATTAATACAGACGATTATGAGTGATAAATACATATATGGATTGATATATTAATTTTGCTAACAACTCTCCCTGGCCACTTCATAGTTCGAATCCCACATATGACCCTAGCTTTTTCATCTCAACCAAGACCTTAGGTAAAAAGTATAATTAATTAAAGTAATTAATACTGTCAATTATGAGTGATAAATACATATATGGATTGAGATATTAATTTTGCTAACAACGCTCCCTGGCCACTTCGTAGTTCGAATCCTGCTTGTGACCTAGCTTTTTCGTCTCAACCAAAATCTAAGATAAAAAGTATAATTCATTAAAATGAAGTATTATATTAGTATATATGTTTTAATTGGTCCTAGTTAATCAAAGTAATTGTATAAATTGATTCTTTATGTAAAATGTAGTTGAGATGAACCCACAACATTTGGATCTAAACCCGGGTACTATAACCACTTGAGATATTGTGATTTTTCTAGAAGGATCATATGGACAATTTTTTACCATGTATTGACCGACGTGAACTGAAGAAGAGAAGAATTTCAGAAAAGAGACATTTATATTAGACTGCCATACTAGCACTCTGCACCTCATTAGAAAGGTACATTAAAATAGAGTACTGTGTGGACGAAGGTGTGGTTAAAAGCTAGTTCTAATATACAGGGTGTTTTTTTTAGATGGCCCGGCTGAATTTCTTTTGAACCAATGACACTATAAAAAAAACATACATGATTAATATTTTTAGCCTAGTTTCAAATGTTTACCTTTTGTTGGAAAAAAATTATGCAGGGTATCGCACGCACAGTTCAATTTCAAAACTTCAAATACGACCCTATACATGCTGACATATCATTTTAAAGGATTTTTTACACAGAAAACCATGGTGTAATTGAACTTTAAATTGGCCAAAAAACGATAAAGTTATGTCAAAAAGTTCGAGAAAAAAACCATTTGGTTTGCTATTTATTAATCACATTTCATGTTCGAACTGCCTGCCTAGCGTAAAGATGCAAAAATTTGCACTTTTTAACACTCTTCATCACTGCCCAGAGTGATAAAGACAGGGGAGATGGATTGACAAGCATTTTCTATCCTTTGCCGCAGTTCTTCAACTGAGGTTGCTGACACTTTTTTAATTGTCCCCACAGAAAATAGTAAAGTGGTGGTAAATCAGGTGACTGAGGAGGTCAATAGGCCAATCGGATCGTGAGGTCGTATCCCAGCTATCCCGGAAGTGACGATTGAAAATACGTCTAGCCTGCAAAGAATTGTGTGGGGCATCCAACAAGATGGAGAATCATTCTTTCTCGTTGTTGCAGGGAATAGTGTTGGTAAAACCTCCCTCAAAAATTGAACTGAGCACCATTGAAATTATTTTCATAGAAATAAGGCTCAATAAATTTATTTCCGAGAAGTCCACACCAAACGTTGATACTGTGAACCACCTGGTGATGACAAGAGTACAAAATCCTCTGCTTAAGTTCGAAAATTCCAACGGTTAGTATGCCATTAGAGGTGAAATTGGATTAATCAGTCTATAGGATGTATGGAAGAATGTTTTCGTCAGCTTCCCAAATCGGCAATTGTGCAAGGAACGTTAGACGCCTGTCACAATTAGAGGTCGGAAGTCCCTAGACAAGAAGATATGAGCAATATAGCTTAAAATTGCAAGTCCAGAGTATGAAGGCTAATTTTATTTTTTGAAAAACCTAAAACCCTTCCAACATTTCAGAAAGAGGAATTCGGATTTTCACGAATGTACAGTAAAATATTCAGCTCCACGTCGAAATTATGCTGATAGTTTGTTGGTGATGGAACAGCAATTGATATATTGTGAGCAACGAATAAACAATTTGTGGTTTACTCTGGAGTGATCAGGAAATTTTGGGGAGTACAACACAATGCGCAATTCCACCACTATCAATAAAGCAGCCATACATATCAACTCGCTGTTGATCGGAAAAAGTGCTCCTCGGTTCGTTTTGAATGGAATACTGAAGGTAACGAATAGGTACTATTGTAAAATTTATTTTCTTCCAGGAATTAAGATTTGCTCTCATTGTACGAGTTTGACAAACAATGACAGAATGTAAATAAAGGCAATTAATGTTTACTTTAGTGAAGAAGCAAATTATTGGAATTTTCAACGAAACAAACAAAATGCGTTTTTTCAAACTTGTTGCCTAACTTTGTCATTTTTTGACCAATTTAAAATCTGACTGCACCATTGCTTTTAGCGTAAAAAATCCTTTAAAATAATGTGTCAGGATGTAGAGTCGTATTTCAAATTTTGAAGTTGAATCAGGCCTGAGGTACACTGTATAATATTTTTCTCCAGAAAAAGAGAAAAATTTGACTCTAGACTAAAAATTATTAAACAAGATTTTTTTGTTTTTTGATAGCATCATTAGTTCAAGCGAAGTTCAGACGGGCCATCTAAAAAGTACACACTGTATACTCCAATTAATTCAAACAAATTTTTCTTCAAACAAAGTTACCAAAACTATGAGAAAAAACAACTAATTGTAGGAGGGTCAGACCTGAGTAGGGGGAACCGGAAGTAAAAAGGATTTTATTTATTCCTTTTCTTGTTAAAAGGTGTGGGGAAAATTTTGTGGGAGAAATGAGATTTATCTGAACCTAAATGAACAAAATGTGTGGTTATACCATACCGTAAGACCAAACCGTTTTGCGGGTTTAGCCGATACTTGTAAAGTGAAAAATGAGCGGTAGCGACGATAATGTACAGAATTTTTACTTTCGTAATTTTTTACTCGTTACTTTCCGAGCTACCAAAATCATTTCAGCAAACCACAACTCTATATATATATATATACTGACAGCTAAGAAAATCAAAATCTGAATTGTAAATTATTTATTTACAAAACGTAGACAAATTGTACAGTATTCATATTATCTAAAGAAAAAAATTAATTAATGTAAATAAAATATTTATATATAAGTATGTAGCAAACCAAATCATGAACGACGGTGTTTACTATCATTTAAACAATCAATTGTAATAAATTTTAAAAATAACTCAAAGTACAGTGTATATCATTTTATCGTGATACTTTCGCCATATCACGTCCTAGAAATGTTAACAAACAACAAAAATTTATTTACAGGTTTTTTTGCCTGGCCGAAATGTTACGGTTTTAACGCAAATCACTTCGAAGCGGATAGTCGGGGTGCCACAAAGATGGCACATGATGAGGTAAGGGGAGGAGAGATTATTTTAAACGGCAATCCAAAATAAATAAATAAATTAGAATAGTTAGGTGTTACGAAAACTTCAAATCTTCCTTTAAATCAGGTATGATTATATGAGACAATCGAATATTTAAATGATTGTCGTCATAACCTCTCCTGTGGATATCGGCGAACGGGAGAAAGGGGGTGGCTTGTGCGCCAAGATACTCGTGAAGAGGGGAGCTGCGTCACAGGGAGAAGCTTATTGATTCAGCCTGGTTTTCTCATTGGTTCAGTAGAGCTGACTTGGGACTCCGTCGACGAACACCACTCGTAAGTTCTAACAAATAAAAAGTACTAAAAATTAAGCAACTCTCATTTTAAGCCATACCTATAAATGTATCTTTAACGTGAAACAAAACGAATTTATCGAACTGAATTAAATTATAATTTTAAAATTTATTAAACCTATCGGCACTTTTTGTATTGCCATTTTTTTTATTGACAACTAAAATTCCACTTATTCCAATACCTAATAACCGACAAACTTGATCGATTTTCACAAAAATCGAACTTCTAACACATAATTTTAAAACAATATTACGATGATAATGTTTTCAATGAAAAGAAATCATAAAGTAAACGCTAGAATTTGTGGTTTAATGTGTCTTGAACGAAAGTAAATAGATACAACTGTTGTTGTCTATCGTGTAAATGGCATAAACGGAAGTCGTACAAGATACGGGTAACTTTTATCTCCCTGAGATGACAGCAAAATGAACTACATTTGTAAGTTACTCGTGCCGAACAGTGCTGCCACCTCGAAATGTAATATATTGATTTCTGACACCTAGGACGGGTCAATAGAGGGCCAGTACTGAGTACTGAATAGTGACTTGTAAGCACTGAGTCTGTCCTACTCGATCACATTGACCGATCGAGAATAGCACTTAAGGAAGACGCCCAAATAATCAATTCTACAGGACGATCAAGTTCTAATGAAGGTCGCTGATGTTGAGTGATTATTTTCATTTTGAAAATTAAGCAACATTTCAAGGCAAACGGGATGTTTTATTCCCTTACTCGTCACCTACTATTAATTTGCAGAAAGGATGAAACTGAAAGATAATCTACATTATAGTTTATGTCAAATGGTTTAAATAAATAATTAAGAGAAAAATGTACTAGTCCTTGTCAATGTTTTTATTTCATCATCGGTAATGGACAATGCTATTGTATTATGTTGTAAGAAATAATCCTCTCCTATTTTTGCTTTCGAAGCCTCGTTTCATGCGGGAAGTCGAAAAAAAAATTGTTATCCTCCAAAATCAAAATTTCCAGCAGCATTTTGCGTTTCAGACCTTTCTGAATAAATCAGGTTCCGTGTCTGTCAGTCTGTGGTCAATTACTTGTTACCTGCAAACTGCGAAACTATGAGACCAATTTTTACGGAATTTTAAGAATTGTGCGGGTTGCTTTCTAGACGGTTCCCTTTGAATTTCATCAGAATCGTCTCAACGGTATCGCCTGCGCATGCTCAAACGTAAAATCCTAATCCCGTACACAGCTTTATCTCTGAAACCATTTATCGGATTCTTCTGAAATTTTCAGGAATTATGCGGGTTACTTTCTAGATGATCCCTTATTTATTAGATTCACGCACTAAGCAAATCTAACAAACAAAGCCACTAACCAGAGAGCAAAGTACTTACTTGGTGACAAATCATACCATTTCAGACAAAAAATCACTTAGAGTTAAACATGATTTGTTTGAGAAAATGAAAGTTGTGATACGAGTTGTGATGTAAACAGAATTACTTGTTGCGTGTTCCTGCTAAGGAAGATAATTTAAATCTGTGGCTAGTGAACAATTGTAATCCCCTACTCTCAACAGTATGGGTTCTAAAGTGTTATAATATAATTGTTGTGTTCTTATAATTATTAATATACAGGGTGTATCAATTTCTATAATGCCCCCATTTAATTCTGAAACGATTAACTTTAGCAAAAAATAGTCTTATACAAAGTCAAAATTAATTTTGTCTATGAATTGCGTGGTGGTAACAGATTTAACATAACTTTCTCATCTAGCTGGGAAATGACACTAACTTTGTTATTTAAAAATGAAAACCCGCATTTTTATTGTACAATTCGATTCTAGAGCTTATTTTATGCCACTTTTACTGAAAGGAAAATTGTGATAGCATAGACCATTTATGAGTTATGCCTGACGGAAGACGCGTGAAGGGGTATGTTTTTTTGTAACAATATAGCCCACCTCCTTTTTTTCTAAAACGATTAACTTCAGCAAAAATTATAAAACCTTATAAAACCCAATAACAAAAATTAACTTTCACTTTCTATAAGACCATTTTTTGCTAAAGTTAATAGTTTCGGAAATAAATGGGAAGGACCATCTTGTTCTTATAAAAAGCATACTTCCCTCACGCGTTTTCCGTCGGACATAACTCAGAATTGGTCCACCCTATTAGAATTTTCCTTTCAGTAAAGGTGGCATAAAATAAGCTCTAGAATCGAATTGTACAATAAAAATGCGAGATTCTCATTTAAAATAACAAAGTTAGTGTCATTTCCCAGCTAGATGAGAAAATTCATTATTCAAAAATCGTGAGATGCGGTCTGGTGTGAGGTAGGTTTCAGAAAAACATTTTCTTTGTCGTGCCACGTTTCGATCTTTATTGAAATTAAATTCACTAATTTCGTTGTCCGCTTGACCAATTAATACATTACAATTAATTAAGGTTTTTAGTTGAGATGAAAACCTTAATTAATTGTACTTTATTGAAATCATCTTCAGGGCTCAAAGTATTTGTCTTCTGTGTAATTGTGCCATTCTTGCGTGTCGTGTTGAGAGTGCCCTCTTTTTACACAAATACACAGAAGGCAAACGCTTTGAGCCCTGAAGATATCTTAAAGATCGAAACGTTGGCACGATAAAGAAAATGTTTTTCTGAAACCTACATCACACCAGACCGCATCTCACGATTTCTGGATAATTATCGATTAACGGTCACTAATCACCATATTAGATGAGAAAGTTATGTTAAATTTGTTACCATCACGCGATTCTTAGATAAGATTAATTTTGTCTTTGTATAACTCCATTTTTTGCTAAAGTTAATTGTTTCAGAATGGGGGATTATAGAAATAGATACACCCTGTATATTAATAATTATAAGAACACAACAATTATATTATAACACTTTAGAACCCATACTGTTTAGAGCAGGAGATTACAATTGTTCACTAGCCACAGATTTAAATTATCTTCCTTAGCAGGAACAACCAACAAGTAATTCTGTTTGACTTTCATTTTCTCAAACAATTCATGTTTAACTCTAAGTGATTTTTTGTCTGAAATGGTATGATTTGTCACCAAGTAAGTATATTTTGCTTACTTACTCAGTTAGTGGCTTTGCTTGTTAGATTTGCTCAGTGCCTGAATCTAATTCATAAGGGATCATCTAGAAAGTAACACACATAATTACTGAAAATTTCATAAGAATCCAACAATGGCCCTGCATTCAAACCCAACATACTTACCAATGGGCCTATTATGAAGAACACTGGCAGCCCGAATGTTCATATAACCTCTTAGTTGAAATAGCCCTGTAAAATTATATATATANTATATATATACTACATCTTATTGAACTTACTCAAACCTGTGAAAGTCGGTTTTTGCTTTTGTTTTTTCAGACACCCAAACAACATCAGAGCAATGGAAGGGGCTGCTATACACCTTAGACGAAGAAAAACTCTCACAGAAGTGCATTTCAGTCATAAAAATGAAACATAACTATAAATTAATAACAAAATGGACAATTATTTGATATTTTGTGAAATGTTTTAGTTAAATTTCTGCATTTTTGTAAATTATGGATATACAGAAAAAGTTTCTATGTCCCCGTTTAGTAGATTATTTAGCAATAGTTGGTGGTCGTCCTTCATCTCCTAGGAATGCAAATAATGCCTCCCCTGCAGTCCAGGTAAGTAACTTATTTATCAGCTGAGATTTATACATAATAACACAAACACAGGTTCCTGAATTGCTGCGTCGATACCCTGCTGAAGATCACAAAGACTTTCCCCTTCCACTTGACATGGTTTATTTTTGTCAACCAGAGGGATGTGTCTCTGTCGGTCCTAAGCGAACTGCATTGCGAGATGCTACTTCTTTTGTTTTTACACTCACCGAGAAAGATTCAGGTAAACGATGAATGAAGTGAGGAAATATTAAAAATGTTTATTCTAAATTTGCTTTTAAAGGAAAGTGTCGCTATGGGATCTGTGTTAATTTCTATAGACCGATTGATCGACCTGGAGCTGGTACCTCTCAAAGAAGAGACATGCACCTACGAAGAGAATCATGGAGAAAAAGCATGGAAAAGAGTTCAGATTCTGCATTTTCAAGGTACAGTTAAGAAAATTCATTATATCAATAAGGGTATCAATTCAATGCCGTACTATCAATGTAGTGACTACAAAAGCAACTTAGCACCAAGTGATTCAGACCGGGATTGTCCTAGCAGGAGAGACTCAGAACCCTCCCATCCGATAAACAGGCTTGCACCAATACAATGTGATAGCGAAAGTGGAGGTTCACATAGCCCAAGCCCAAGGGCCAGTAGGAAGCGACAGGTATTTTTTACTATTGAACTCAAAAATATACAAAATAAAACATCAAAACTGTATTATTTAATTATTTATTTAATTTTATAGAGACTGAGGAATCATTCTTTGACATCTCTTTGCCTCCTGACCCACCATCCTTTTTTTTCAATATTCAGAGAATGCCTTTTCATATTGAAAAGACTTATTGATGCATGCAATGATAATTCGTCACCAAGGAGAGTAGGAGCTTCAAGGCAGATTAATAGGTTAGTAGAATACACAGTGTTGAAATTCATCTCTTAAAAGGGTAATAAGAAAGGGGGAATCTATTTCACTACCCTATAAGAGATGATATCATATGGTAATAATATTGCTCTTTAGCTTCAAATGCTCTTATCCCAGTGTCTGGGGTGTATTGACTGGCAAAGGTATCATTGACTCTACTGCATCAGTTGTCTTGCACGATGTGAGGGAGATAGAAACATGGATTCTCCGTCTGCTAAGTGCTCCGGTACCAGTCCCAGGGAAAACTAGAGTTGAGGTAATTTGTTTTTATGTAAGAATACATATACAGATAATAATATTTTTTAAATATTGTTTATAGGTTGAAGTACTGTCACCACATCTTCATCCACCACTCAACTTTGCTCTTCCAGATCACACAAGGTTTTCACTGGTAGACTTTCCCCTCCATCTACCTTTAGAATTGTTAGGGGTGGATACATGCCTTAATGTCCTTTCTTTAATTTTGTTAGAACATAAGGTATTAGAAATAAAATTACAATATTAGTTAACAAAAATTGTTAATTTTTATTTTTTTACAGTTAGTATTACAATCCCGTGATTACAATGCTCTATCCATGTCTGTGATGGCTTTTGTAACATTGATATATCCTCTTGAATACATGTTTCCTGTGATACCACTATTGCCTACATGCATGAGCTGCGCTGAACAGGTTTTATTTTTTGTTTTTGTTTTTCTAAAGTTAATATTTCTTTATGCCCAGTCATCTTTTTTTACCTTTTTTGATTATGTGTTACTCAAATTGGAATATGGTCAAGTCAAAAGGAAAAATGCCAAATGCTTTACTCTTTATGTTTATTAACTTGACAATGATGATACTTGATGATAAAACTATGTATATTGTAGAAAATATACTTTTTACATATGTAGAACTGAATAGATCAATAATTTTTAAAAATTCGAATTAAACATGATTGGGCTTAATATTTTTTGAATATGTAGAAGTGTTTGATTATTATTTCATATTACAAATAAACATTAATTCATAGTTGTACCATGTTTTCCATGATGATTTTCATAAATTATAAGATTATCTATTTTCTTTGGTTAATCATATTAATTTCAAAAATTTATGTTTAATTTAATTTTTTCAGCTATTGCTTGCACCGACTCCTTTTGTCATTGGGATTCCAGCAAGTTTCCTTATGTTCAAAAAAAATTTTAAGTAAGATATTAATTATTGGTATTAAAACTAAAATTACTGATTTGATTAAAAATCAATGGAAAATCATTTTAAAAAACTTTGCAAGAGTTCTTTGCTTTTTGACTGTTTCTTAAGAGTTATTAAGCAAGAGATATAAATTGTCTTCTTTAATTTTCAGATTGCCGGATGATGTCTGGTTGGTTGATTTGGATAGCAATAAAATAACACCACCTTCATGCCCAACGGAAGACGTACCTCCATTGCCAGAACCTGAGGGAAATATTCTGAAGAATCATTTAAAACAAGTAACTTCATACATTGTTAAAGAGTTTGCGACTATCTGCAATAGATAAAACAATTAATCAAATTTAAATAAAAGTTCTATCTTTAAAATTGATAAAATAAATCATACTTATTACTTATTATTTTTTTATTGTATATTTTCAGGCATTGAGTAGCCTTTGTGGTCCTTCGCCAATGCCCTCAACAGGACTTCACACCCATCCAAATACAACTCCTAGGGAGCTGGGAAACATGCTCAGAAGAGAAAGTATGAACCCCATACTTCAGCTCCCTCAATACCAACAAGTTAATTTAGGGTATGTAAAGGTATAAATTATGTTTCCAGAAATGTTGGATGAATTTTTGGTAATGAAAAATATTTCATCAGGTACAGTCCAATGCAAAAAGGTGATGTACCACTTCATCAAAACTACCACCACCAGATTCCAACACCCCAAAGTTTCAATCCATTTATTTATGGAAATGATGTAGATTCTGTCGATGTTGCAACTAGGGTTGCCATGGTACGGTTCTTTAATTCTCAGAATTTGCTGGTAAATTTCACAGAGCATACAAGGACATTGAGACTATACCCGAGACCAGTTGTGGCTCTGCAAATAAACAGCTTCTTAAGATCAAGACCTAGAATCTCTGCTTTTCTACAAAAGTTTGCTAGGACTCAGGTACAGTAACTTAAATTTAGTTTCCACTATTATTATAAATATGGAGTAGATATTCAAGTGATAATTTATAATTTTTTTAACTTATAAGTTATAAATATAATATTTTAAGTGGTAATTGACGAGAATATCAAACCTCAAGAAAGATCCAGGTGAGGTCTTCATGGGGTTCATTATGACATTTTTGTGCCTTAAGTCATGATGTTTCAGCATCTTCATGAGCACTAGTTTTTGTTATACACATTTTTATTGATATACACAAAAATGCAAATTTTACATTATTATTTTGAAAGAAATGCATAAAAAATACAAGGTTTGCATTTATTTTTTCCTCAGGCCGTGGAATTTCTTGCAGAGTGGTCATTGACTCCTAGTAATGTTGCCTTCCTAAGAGTTCAAACTGGAGTATGTGATCCAGCACAAATAGGAGATAAATCAAAATGGTTTAATCACACTTTAGAACCCATACTGTTTAGAGTATGGGATGATAATAGTTCACTAGCCACAGCTTTAAATTATCTTCCTCAGCAGGAACAACCAACAGGTAAATTCTGTTTCATTTTCATTTCTCAAAAAAAAATCATGTTTAATGTAATAATTTTAGATGAGAGTGGATCTGATTCTGAAGGAGCAGACAGTTCAAGCTCTTCATATTCATCTCTAAGTGATTTTGTATCTGAAATGGTATCTTCTGATTTGTCACCAAGTAAGTATTTTGCTATCTGGTTAGTGGCTTTGCTTGTTAGATTTGCTTAGTGCCTGAATCTAATCTTAGGTTTTGTGATGGCAGACACTGGAGCTGTAGGTCTCTCAAGCAGTGTTGAAATACAAGCTGTCTATCACCCACCCTCCACACTACAACTTCCTGGAGAAACAGCTGGTGAATCATCCCCTTCCCATTCGAGGTCTCCTGCTTCTCAAAGATCATCATCAGAATCATCCAGTGATGACAGTGAAGGCAGTGAGCAAGAAATTAATGTAAGCCTTTTCTCTCTTAGTGTTACTTTCATTACTTTATTTTCGTCACTTTAAAAAAGCACACAACTGCACAAACACTCATTCACATAAGCACTTTTATTAGGAGAAGGACAAAAGTATAGGTCGTGAAGTAGAGCGAACTACGCCAACCTCAGGAGAGCAAACTGAAATTCATGGTAGAAGGCTTGTAAAGTCTACACCAGTAAGCCATTTTTTATTTTAAATAATTGTATATATGTATATATAAATTAAGTAAATCCTAAAATAAGATTTTCTGTCTAATCCTTTATTTGCTTTTCAGTCTCAATGTAGTTCCGGAGGAAGCCCACAAAGGAAATCTAGCCTGACTGGTCTTATAGGTAGAGCAAGTAGTTTTGGATCAAGCCCACCATTGTCACACCAGGGGTCTATACTTGAAACTTTTACAAGTCATGCAAAGGAGCTTGTACGGGAAACAAAAAGACAAAGTAGTCAAGAGGGCCTTTTAGCTCACGTAGATAAGGTAGTAATTTTGATACTTTTTTATTATTTAAAAAAAATTCAATTTTTGACTGTGAAGTGGGTCATATTGATTGAATAGCTGTATAATTACAAAAAAAAAATCCTTCTTAAAGATGGCTGGACTAGGGAATTGTAACATATATGGTGTGAATTTTTAAAATACATGGCTTTTTATTGGTATATGGAAATTTGGTGTGAACTACACTGATTTCTGAGAGACATGAGAGGCTAACAACTTTTGTGAAATTGTCTTTAGTCTGAGTGTGATTCCAAAAGGTTCTCTTTTTAATTATTATTATTATTATTGAATTGTCTCTTTGCATAGTTGGGAATTGTAGTTCTTTGTTTATCTAGTTGTTCCTTATGCATTTATTGCTATTCGTGCTATTTTATTTTATAATACTTGCAGCCGCTTTATTTTGGATGAAGAAACTGCTCGCCATATTTCACACCCATAAAGGACCAAGGGCCTTATGATAGTTTAATAAATTTGCATATTGAGTTTGAACCTTAACTTGGATTTTCGGCTTGTAATAGAATGTAGCATACCCAGACGAGCATATCCTTCGGCCACCTTTTTATTTATGTGGTACTTCCAGGATAGCCTTCTGTACAAATGAACTCCTAGGTACTTCACAGAGCTGTCAGGAGGATTCCATAAGATATCATTTCCTTCAATTTGTCTTTTAAAACAGGAGTATTAACTAAAAGTAAAAATGAAAGGGTATGATTAAAAATGGTTGTCAATTTAAGACATCAACAAGAGTAAAGTGCATGCTTACATTTTTTTTTTGTTGTCCCAAAATTAGTATCAACTTATGGGCATAAGAGGATTTTGGACTGAAGTTAAATTCACGAGCCCTTGCTTCATTCAAATTCAAGAGAAATTTGACTTGCATCATAGAAAAAAAGATCATTTTTACTCTTTCATTTAATGACTTTTAATTACTCAGTGTTATTGGCACATTAAAATAAAAAATGTAAAAAAATAAAATAATTAACAACTGACCATGACCAATGTGGCCTTGTTCAGTAATTTTAAATTGAAATTACAAAAAACGAAATTTGTTGGTTATAAAGATTATTAACATTCACTCTATGCTGCAAACACTATTAAAACAATGTATTATTTGATTACTACAACTCTACTAAACGAATGCTTCTATTAATCCATGCTATTGTAAACAATAACTAGTTACATAATAAGTTGAAATTATCAAGTTCTGAAGGAAAACTCCAATATCTACAGAGCAAATCAATGAGTGCAGATAATACATGAGAAATTACCTTTGAACAATACTTAGTTTTACAGTAAACTAGGCCATGGGAAAATAAAAGCCTTTTATACAAACTGACATAGGATAATATAATAATATATTTATTTATGTTTTAATATTTTTATATTGAATTTTTTTTCAGTTAACCATCCATGCAAAAAAAGCAGCTGGAGAGGCACACAAAACTGCCCTTGAAGCCAGTAAACAAGCAGCAGGTGTTAGCAAAAATACATTTGAAGATCTTACTTATGTTGGGAAAAGTACATTGGGAGATGTAACAAAAAGTGTCAAACAAGTTGCTTCAAAGAAAGGATTGCTTAAGGTAAGAAACAAGTTAAGAAATTGTGTTTTTAATATATTCAACAACAATTAACAATTATTATAAAACATGTAAAAAAACTTTTTGATTTATTTATTTCAGTTTGTATTTAAACAAAGATTTATATTTTATTTTGCAATTAAATTTATGTCCAGGCTCTTGGAGAATCAAGCGATTCCTTAACATCACCACCAACAACTCCAGGATCTCAGTCTACGACTCTTGCTCAGCCAGATTTAAGTAGGACAGCTGGACGTGACTTTTTCTCAAATATTACCAGTGATATCAATGGATTGGCAGCTCAGACTACTAGCATGTTCAGTGATTTTTTTGGTACTGGAATCGTACCATTAATATTTTACTTGTAATAATTTTTAATTATTTTATTTCCAGGGAATAAAAATCCTCGAAATACTAATGTGAAAACTCAGTCTGTAACAGCTCAACCAAAAGAAAAAACACAGATGTTTGGGCCTTTCCCAAAAGGTAGGTAATATAGTGAACATTTTTGTTTTATTATGTTAGATTGAAATAAAAAATAATCTTTTTTTTTAATTTCTGTTTAAAGAGAATTGTAATTTGGAATTTCAGGTGGCAGAAAAGGATTTACAGACCGTCCAAGTTTAATCAGACATGTTAGTGTGCAAGGCAGAAGAGAAGATTTGCAAAGGCAGTCTACAGTTGAACGAAACATCAGCAATGATGAAAACCAAGCATTCCTTAAACAGGTAGCTAATTTAAATGAAAAAAAAAAAAAAAGAAACAAGAATATATATAATTTATATACAGGGTGTCTCTATTGCAATGTCACACCCTCTTTTCTCAGAAAAAAAGTTTAAATGATTACCCCATAGTTTTTCCAAAGGAATTAAATTAGATGGTCTAAACATTTTTTATGTCAGAATATTAGTATAAATTTTATTTTTATCAAATGAGATCTACCGTTTCGATACATTTTCCAACATTAGATTTATTAATATAAAAAATGACACCAAGAACTAAGAAGAAGAATTAAATTAGTTGCGTATTTCTGGAGATATTTTAATACTGTGTGGGAATTTAGATTTTTTAACTTTATTAAAATAAAAACTTTTTAACATTTTTTTTCTATATCCCTTCATTTTCAAGAAACGTGGGTGTACCATTAAAATAGAGTCACCTTGTATTTATTTGTTTCTTTCTTTTTTTCATATTTATGATATGCAATTTAGATTTTATTCAAAATGAGCTTAACAGTCAACTACTGATGTCTAGGATTAAATATATGGAAGAAAATACTGTGGGAATAGAGTCCATGACCACATGGTCTATGACACACTGAGAGGTTGATGCCCTAACCCTTAACAAAAATAAATCAATTAATAATTTGTTGGAGTCGTAAGGAGCGGTTAATAATGAGATAGTTTAGAAAAACACCTTTTTCATTTTTTTGCCAACGTTTCTAGAAATGGTTTACATTAACATAGGCACACACAGCATTAATTATAGAACAGATACATGCAGACTCAGCTATAGCCAATATCATAAAGCAAATAAATGATTAAACTTTATTTTTATATTTTTTATTCTGCTTTTTCGGTTGTTATCTTTTTGTATTTCTTGGGTTTCTTTTCAGGAACTAGACAACTCACAAACTCATTTCCTTCTTATTAATGCCTCCAAACCCGATATTAATAAAATGAAAATGAGTTTGATAGTTGTTTATTTTTAAATATCCCTTTCCTTTGTTATCGTCTTTAACCATTTGAATAACCCCTAATCACAAATCCAATCGAGAAAATCCCCATTCTCGACTTCTTTTGAGTTAAATAAAACTGCCTATGATCAAAGAAAATTTCTCAGATTTACTGCATCTACCACCCTGCCACAATCATACAAAAACAGCAGAATACAAATTCACGTTTCACAACTGTTCACTAAATCAACACATAAATTAATTATCTAAGCCACATTTAAATGGGTTCGACTCCTAGTCTTGAAATTTTCTATGAATAATATTTGAGTGTAAGAGGTCTGATCCCTTGTCTTGATACCCAATGTATAATTGTATGTATAACATAATGCCTATTTGTATGATTTTTTTCTGAATGAATGATATCAGAAGATATCATTCTAAAATATTTTGACTCATCAAAGTTATACTGTATTTTCATTTTTTTTTTCTATAGATTATCAACCAAGTTCTTGAAGGCGAAGGAGTTGGCTGGCTAAAACTCAATAGGCTGAAAAAGCTCATGGAGGATGAAAACTATAGAACATTTGTTGTAACAAAACTCAATAAAACTTTAGATAAAAAAATAAGCCCAACCGACCACATCGATGATGTTGTCAGTAATACACAATCATTCCACACACAAAATTTAAAATAGTCAAAATTATTATTGTTGTTGTTTGTTTGTTTTAGTGTGTTACTCGGTCGGTTTGGAAAGGAATGTTAAAAGTAATACAAGCTGTTGTTTATGGTCTAGAAGTCACCTATGCAAATTATGGATTAGGTGGCATGGCTTCAGTGTTTCAAGTATTGGAAATTGCTCATACCCACTATTGGACAAAAGATCTTACTGATCCAAGTGGCCTAGATTCTAACATTTTGTCACAAGTTAGTATAGAGCATTAATTACAGTCTTATATCCATGAGTTTTTTTTCCACAACTTTGAATATATTTCAGACACCTAGTCCTTATGGAAGCAGAGAAAACTTAAATTCCCCAATGAGCCCTTCTAGCTCCCCAATACCTTCAGCCCACACGTCTCGCAAATCCAGCCAAACTGGTGCATGTCGTAAGTATTAGTTAACAAATTTCTTTTATGAAACTAATTCTTATGATACACAGCTGAAAGTGTGACTACGTCTCATCCACCTTCTCTTCGGCTTATACAAGATTCATTAGATGCAAGTTCTGAACTCCCTCAACAATCTACAACAGAAATGTTTAGAGAGATGTTTAACCAAAAACGCCAAATGCTCTTTTCTAAATTGTCTTCTATAGATAATGAGGTAAGTTTTGAAGTTATTGTTTTGATGCATGAAGTGGCTTAATCAGCATTAATCTACATGATATGCTTTCAAACGTGTGCATAAGTAGAAGATGCATGAACTGTTTGTACTGTTAGAAGAGGAAAACATTAGTGATAATACAAGTCATTATGTACCGATTATTAACATTAAATTAAAAATATATTAAAACTTTTGTAAAAGGTGGTTCTACTCATAGATTTAGTCAATTCCAAGATTTGTAATTTATTTAAATCTGTGAGTAGAACCACCTTTTCAAAAGTGAATCTATATAGTCACCCCACCTTCATCATTTCATATATTACAACTGTTTCCAGTTGTTACAATTATTTTAGTATCTATGAGTAAGTTATATATTTATTAGTTTTTAGCTTAATTCTTTTTTTTTTCTTCAAAAAGACCAATAAATTGTAATATATATTTATGACAGGACTTGTTTTTTAGATTTTATAAATTATCGACAAAATTTTCAGTGTTTTTTAATTATAAGTAAAACAGTTTCTTAAAAAGAAAAAAGTTACTTTATTTATTTATTTTTAGCATATCCTATTTGTAGATAGATAGAACAGTATAAATAAATCCTAAGAAATAAAGAAAATACAAAACAATTTAAAAAATACAAAAGCATTTGCCTCCAATATATGTTTAAATAAAAATCCAAACCATTATTGTTACTGAGTTGGCAATTTCATAATGACAAATTCAATTTTTAACTTAATTGTCATTCATTAATTTTTGGTAAATTTGTGATTTAGTGGTGGTTGTTTGATAATGTGTTGAAATCAAGAGGAGTGGTCAGGAATGAAGTATTTTAGATTTTTTTTTCTTTTTTTTTAACGTTTTGACTTTTATTCGGGTTATCTTCAGTACCTAGGTGAATTACGGGGGACCGCGGTAGCCGAGTGGTTAGCATGAGAGACTCTCACGCCGCGGTCGTGGGTTCGATTCCCACCGTTGCCCCTGGCCCTTTTTTCCCAATAACCCCCCAAANAAAAAAAAAAAAAAAAAAAAAAAAATAGGTGAATTACAAAACATGTGTTCATTGAAAAAGTACAATACAGATGTAAATATAAATTTTGAACCAAGTATTTCACCATACCTGTCACAATCATATAAAGATAACAGAATACAAGTCATGTTCACAACATTTTCATACAAATCAAATATGGCACAAGAATAGCACCACACTTTTTTGAGTATGAAAATGGGGGTTGAAATACCCAGGTCCTGAAAATGAACTTCGGCAAAAAAATGAAAGAGGTGTTTTTCTAAAATACTTCATTCCTGACCCTTGCTCACGACTTCAACAAATAATATAATAACTCGTTCATACATATTTGATATATTTGTAAAGAAAGAGATTGAAAGATTTTGACTAAAGTTGGGACAAGCTAATGTTACACGCATGTACCAAAAAATGCTAATTGTACAAGGATAGTGAATTTGATAGAAAATGAAGGGATATGACAGGAAAAAGTAAATAATTATGGCGATTTAAAAATATTTTTCAGTTATTCCACTAAAACACTTATTGAATATTAAATAAAATTCTTATGGGTGACGGTGAGAATCGAACCCACAACCACGGCAGGTTTATTACTAGCCGATATAATTAAATTAAATCTAACTAAACCCTTAGTTTAGTCAATTTTTTAGAATTAAGAAACAAAACTTTTGAATTTAGAAATGTATGAATAGTGATCTGAATAATAACAGGGTCAATAGTGGGTTGGACCAAATGTAGTAATTTAGTGTATTCAAAATTTCTGTAACTCTTAATAATCACTACACCCTTGTTTATCTTGTACAGAACATTTCACTTTCACAATTTTCTCATTTCGCTTTAACAATATTAATAATTTCCGTAAGTTATAAGGCTATCCAGAATGATTTCATACTACATCTCACAAACAAAAATGTATGATATATGGTTTCTTAAGATAGGGTCTTTATGATTCTATATTTTACTTAATTAGCAGTAAAAGTCTAAAACTCTAAAAAAAAGGAAATATGACTTTCTTGGAAACCCAACAATTTCATTCCTTACATACTTATAATTTTAGTTAGAAAACACATGTTCATGCATATGTAGCTTCAGAAATATTTATGAGAGTGTACATGGTTTATGGAACAAAAATCATTTCTGTAATTCTGTATTTTTTAAATTTGAAAATAATAAAAAGAATTCTTTATACGCATATAGATCGCAGTTTAGACATTATTAATGCCCGCATGTGGGAGGTTGACATGAAATAAAGACGTTTTATGTTCTTCAGGATAGCTTTTTATTTTGTTTTTCCTCCTTATCTTCGCTATAAGCTGTGAATTATTCCTGCTTAAAACAGCAAACTGTAGTTTGTTTTAGACGTAGATTTGATAGAATTTTACAATAATATTCATACGAAAAATGTAGATTTTTTAAATCTTTATTTTAAGATGATACACACATGAATCATACAATGCAAACAGAAATTAAAATCATACAGTTTGACATTACAGTCTGTCTGAATGATAAAACATTTTTATTTCCCAGTTACCTGCTTGTAGAGAACTATCATCCCCATTTATTCAAAAAAGGCTAGAATATTTCTATGAAGTTTGTTAAGTTGGTATATTCATATTATTTTTTTGCTTTGATAACCATTTTAGATTTGTAGAAATAGTATATGTTGAACATATAATTAAACAATAAATATTAATTATTTCCTTTTTGCCTAATCACATTTCAATACTCATATCCTATTAAATTTGAAAAGATGACACACATAAAAAATACATTTATAATTTTATAATTTATATCATCATTTTATTATTTCATAGACATTTGAATTAAGAACCCTGTTGTAAAATTATCCAAAAGAAGCTACTATATAAAATTATTATTATCTAATGATCTGGAGAACTGGATTTAAAAGAAAAACAAAATTATTGTGTATAATATGGGTGTCAAATAAAAACATTTTATAATTTAATTTTTTTAAATTTATATTTAAATGAATTATTCAGAAATCGTGAGATGCGGTCTGGTGTGATGTAGGTTTCAGAAAAACATTTTATTTATTGTGCCAACGTTTCGATCTTTATTGAGATCATCTTCACGGCTGAAAGTGTTTGTCTTCTATGTAATTGTGCCATTCTTGCGTGTCGTGTTGATAGTGCCGAAATGTTGGCACGATAAAGAAAATGTTTTTCTGAAACCTACATCACACCAGACCGCATCTCACGATTTCTGAATAATTATCGATTAAAGGTCACTAATCACCACACATTTAAATGAATATTTATTAATTTATACATTGCTTAGAAAGAAAGTTGTGTTTTACAATATAATTAAACAAATTCCTAAATTTAAGCATCACTACAGATTAAACAAGAAGCATAATATTATTTTAAGCAATTAGAAAATGACATGGTCAATTAAAATATTGCATTATGAAATATATGACTGTCAAAAATTTAATTATTATTTTTGATCGGTATGTAATGATTGTATTTCGCCTGGGACAAATAGGGAGGAGAGTTGAGAAGGAGCAGCCCAGATACTGGCTCAGAGACTGGTAGCATAATAACAAATCCTTCATTCTTCAATCGTGGCCATAAGAACAACTCTTCCTTCAGGAGTACCGTGTCTGACAGTGAGGTTGAGCAGGGAAATGTAAGTATTAAAGATTATGTATTAACTACAAAGTAAATGTTTGTATATAAAGGCTATTGTTCTATATTCTTTGACCTTCCTATAAATGATCTATTATTACTTTCGTTTTGTGACTTATCAAAGGTCAAGGAATTTTAGTCAAGGTATTTTTTTTATCAAAGAATAAGTAATGTGAGGAAGACCAAGGTGAATTTGTCAGTAGTTTAGTTTGTATGCAGTGTAAAATTTGTTATTCTGAAGCATGTGATAATGTCATATACAGTTGGTGAAAGCATCTATGAATCTGGTAGTTTTCCATCTTTGTTTGTGCAAAAGGATTATGTTACAAAACTTGTAAGCGATATTGACAGACAGCTGACATCCTTGATTAAAGAGTTAGGTGATGATAAGTTTTCAGACCTCATCCCTTTGATTGTTGATGCCCTTGCCTGTTTGGAAGAGTGTTGTGTGATTTTGGAAGATCTGACAAAAGTAAATAAGCAATTGAATAAAGACCTTAAATGTCTAGAAGAACAGTTTGAGAAAGAAAAATGTTATAGAAAAACTTGTGAAAGTAATTTTTTGCATATTGAGTTTGAGAATGAGGAAAATACAATTAATTTACTCAATACAATTAAAGAAAAAAATGAATTGATAACAAATTTAAATAAAAAATTGAGATATATTGCAAAAAAAGACAGCCAGGAGGCTGAGGAAACATTTGAAAAAAATATTGAATATGATTCTTTATTGAAAAAGAATAATGATTTAATGATAGAAAATGCAAGATTGTTGAAAAAAATAAATGAACTGGAAAATAGTGTATCAGAATACAAATTATTTATAAAAAAAGGATGTTGTTGCTTTGGAGATAAAGACAAGTATAATGAAATAGTAAGTAAGTTTACATTTATTTGATTGATAAAAGTCAATAATACAGCTAATTATTATACTTATTAAAACAACAAAATATACACATAATTGGAATTAATCATTATTAGATTCAATTAATAAACCATAAAATATTTTTATAATACAATTAAAAATATCAAAGAGAAATTTTTTACAACACACATGCACAAACAATGTCACATAGGATATAGTAATCTTTATAAACATTAATTATTGGGTTGTCCGGAAAATAATGCAGGATTTTAAGTTTTCATTAAAAAAAATCTATATAAAATATTCTGTTTACGTTTACAGGATTANGTATGGGAAATTATTTTGATTAAAGAACATTGCTTTAAAGTAACTAGTTTCTTTTTTTTTGTTTAATACCAAAATCCTGCATTATTTTCCGGACAACCCAATATCTTTATATTAATCATTCTATGAAAAAAGTTATTATTATTTGAAAATTATATTTACTAACTAAACACCTACTGTCAAATTTCAGAGCAAATGGAAAAATATGCCCTTAATAGGTTGCTGTACTGGGGAAAATTTAGAGAGAAAAAATAATTAAAATTAAATAAGCGTTGTATTACGAGCAACATACATTCACATTTATATTTAGGCCAAAACATATTTTGAATGCTAAATAGTAAGAAAAATGATTTTCAGTTTCCGAGGCAGACAAAGCTTCGTACACCAAGTGTTTGGTCAAGCAAGTCTTCTCTAAGTGCTGGCTTTAGATATCATGGGGGAGCAATTGTACCTTCAACAACACCCAGCCCAGAGACTGGTCGGACCTATTTATTTGAAGGTAAATTTATTCAAGGAATACAAAATTTACAAACAGGTTATTAGCAAATAACTTTTATAGGACTTTTGGGAAAGGAAAGGTCATCGTTATGGGATCAGATGCAGTTTTGGGAAGATGCATTTTTAGATGCAGTGAGCCAAGAAAGAGACATGATAGGAATGGACCAAGGACCTATCGAAATGATGGAAAGGTTCATATTATTATTATGCTATTATAATTGTAATATGTAACATTGTAATAAGAATACACAAATATTTTTTAAAGGTATAAATGGTTAAGTGAAACTGAAAGAAAAAGGCTGGAGCATGAAGAAGATCGTTTACTTTCAACTATGCTATATAATCTTACTGCATTCATGCTAATGCTGTCTGTAAATAAAAATGAACTGAAACACAAAATCAGACGTTTGCTTGGAAAGAGTCATACTGGGCTTGTTTACAGCCAAGAAGTAAATCTGCTTTTAGACCAGATCAATAACTTGGTAATAATAAAGTTACTCCAATTATTGTAATTATTTATATGTATTTCCATTTTTGTTATTTTCACCACCAGCAAGGAAATGATATTGACTTGAAGCCAGTGGCTTCTAGGCTGTCTCAGAGACACACATTTACAGTGCATATGGGAACTGATCAAAGTGGGGAACTTCTTTTCATTGAAGTCAGGGAGGATGGCTTAGCACTGCGAGGTGTGAATGGTGTAATGGTTCGACGATGGTGGTATGAAAGACTTGTCAACATGACATACAGCCCTAAAACCAAAGTGCTTTGTATATGGATAAAAAATTCAGGACAGACACAACTTCATAAGTTTTATACAAAAAAAGTGCATAAAACAAGTTTACTTTCATAAAGTATTTTATTTTAATTTGTCAATATTATTGACAGTGCAAAGATGTGTACTGCTGCATTAAAGAGAGCATGGAAGGGCGAGGCAACTCTGAATTGAAAGGCATTGAACCAGGTGGCGAATTTCCAATTGAAGATCTTTCTACTGGTGAAGGTGGTCTCCTCCATGTCTGCATGGAAGGTGTTGGGCTTCTGTTTGCCAATAGCAAGGTAAATGCATGTCCATATTTTCTCTTTTTTACTCGATTGATGTAGATGTCAATTCTGGATTTAAGCATTGTTAATAATAATTTTGTTGTTTTCACAAAATTTTCATTCCAGGCATTAACATATTAAAATCTTTACTTTTACAAACTTACCTTCAGTAATTTTTCCCCACTTTACAATGGCTTGACCTCCCACATTTTTATTCTTACTGTTTAAATCTTCAAACAAAAATATGCTTAAAATACTTCAAGGACCTCTCAAAATTTACCTTATATATGCTTTTGCTTGATTTTGCAAAATTAGGGACTTAATTGGTTAAAAGTAATTATAAAACTTGTATGTTTATATTGCCCATCTAATTTGTATTACATTTCACAAATTATAACTTACAAAGATACCAGCATATTTGCCTGTACAATTTACTTACAGACTTACACAGACACACACACACACACACACACACACACGTGCGCGCGCGCGCGACAGACAGACAAACACACACACCAAATAATATGAAAACATATACATATATTAAATTTACAATTTTTTTCATTTGATTTTTTTCGCATGTTTTTCTCTCTTTACATATTTAAGTGTGATGTCTTTAAAAAATATATTAATATATGTAGTTCGGAAGGCTATAATATTACAGTTTCAAGTTTCTAAAATGTTTGTTTCCATTCAAATTTTCTTCTTCTTTATTTATTTTCATTATTATTATTTTCTATATATTTGTATTTATCTATATACATAGTTACTTACAATATATTTGTAACTATGTATACTATATATAATATATTTATTTATTTGTTTACTTATTTTTATATTTATGTTTATTTATACTTCCTATATATTTATCTGTTTAACAAATTATCTGTGCCTTAATTATTACGTGATGTTCGGAACGTCTACACACAAAGTTTAAGGAACTTTTGAGATGGTCCTTATTCTAGTTTTGCCATTTTCATAAATTAAACATAATTTTTAAATTTAATATTGTTATTTTACTTTTAACAAAAAAAATACTATTCTACCCTTCATTTTGTCCATTTTTCTGTTTTCTCCTTCAAAATGCATTCTGGATAATGGATACACAGGATTTCGAGGTACACATTTTCATTTCGCCTTCCATTTGATTGTTGTAGAAAAGATCCTTTTTATTTATGTTTTGTTTCTAGCTCAATGGTTTTATCCTGTTTAAAAGGAACTGTTGTTCCTTATGTTTTTATTTTGTTTATTTTTTGTTAGTACTCTGTTTTAGAAATCCAATCCTTATATTTAAAAAGCATGTCTGCACTTAGAATAGATGTTGGACCACTGTTATAGTTTATACATATTTCAAAATCCATAACATTCGCCATCTCACCAGTGCCTTAAGCTTTGAACAGTAGTGAATAAATATTTTAATTATTAATTCATTATTTATTTAACTGTTCTTTGTTTATTGTTTAAAGGATAATGTGCATGGAGGCATGAAATTATTATGGTTTTTGACCATTTATTGAAATCATGGATGTTAAATATTTCTCCATATGTTCATAAATTCATTTACATTGCATTACACATTTCATCCAAGGGATAAAATTTAATGTATTCAAAGCAGTTTGTAATTAGAAACATGCATAACTACTATAGCAAAGAAAAACAGAATCGCCCTTTTTTGTTGTTTGCAACAATAAAAGGAAATAAAACGTTATAAATGGTATTATAATTGTAATTCTAAATTGTGTAAGAAAAAAAATATATAACACACAATAAAAGAAGAAATCATGCTTCATAATCATACTAAAATATACAAAAAATTTAACATACTTCAGTAGAGTTGGAATAGTTGTCTGCGAGTCAGCGAACGCATGTTAAACTGATGGACACTTGATTAGTTTAACATATTCATATTTCACTTGGGTTTTAGCAAAGGTTGTTGAAATTTTAATATATGTACAGTACTTTTTTAGAAAAAGAAAAGTTTTTTTGGATAAATTTTTCACTAGGCATAATCAGAAATTGTTTCACTTTCATGTCAAATATGTTGATTGACTATTTGGCATATATTTTATTCTTTTTAATTTTTTATTTTACCAACAGCCAAACGTTAGTACTAGAAGGCACCTGAATCCTACCAGATAATGATATTGAATTAGTTAATAGTCCACTAGTAACACCTAGATAATCAATCACCTTTGGATGTTCTAGCAAGTTGATTTGTTTGCACATTTTTGTATAAAGTACAGATCCTTTTCATGGAACAAGACATTACAGATTTTGGCATTTACCTTAATTTTAAGCAAAAACCCTGCTGAATTTATGTGGGTGTATATTTCTGTTACTAAAATTTAAAACATTAATAACTTCGGTGGTTAGGCTTAGTTATCTTTTATATTCCAGTGCAAAATATTCTCCACTATTTTTTTTTAAATTGTTATATCATTTATTTCAGTATAATCTGCTTGAAATGTGATGTTTAGTGACTACTACTGCATAACACAAATTTATATCACGCTTATATTGATCACAAACAGATTTTATTAGTTTTTTCTGATAGTTGTTTTAAAAAAATTTAAATTTAATGATTTAATGAATGCTGTTGCATTCAAAAGGCTGGTCACTTCTAAAGATAAAATAATTGCCCCTGAAATTGTAGTCATGCTTGTTTGATGATTTGAAGCACTGATTTAGCGCTAAAGAGAGTAGAAAATACCATTTTTATGGATCTCAGTATTTGACAGTTTATAAATTCTATGTAATAAATGAACCACAAAAAGCTTCACGTAGGTTGCACTGCTTTTAAACACATTAGACCTGTAGTATATTCTGGAATGTTATTTTTACCTTGCAAGTAGAATAAATGTTTTATCATGTCACACAAGTGTGAAAAAAGGGAGTAGTGAAAGGTCAATGGAATCTCAATCAGTATAAAAATTTTGTTAGTTCTTAACTTTCCAGGGATGCTACAGGTATGTAAAACAGACTTTTCATTTTTTCATATCAGATGAACAATTATATATAAAAAATTATTAAAATATTTAAAAAATTGTATATATCTATTGATCTAATAATAATAAAATGTGCCAAAAATTTTAATTTTGACCACCAATGCATGCAGGAAAAAATATTCTGTGTTGGAATATTTCTGTTATTTTTTGGTATTGTATGTTGCATACTCAATGTTGCATCGTTCTGTTGAATCATTTTTCTCCTATTATACACTGAGGATCCTCTTTTCAAAATGTTTACATCTTTAATGTTTTTAGTTCTTCATAAAGCTGGAACACATAAGGAAGTGTTTCACGCAAAAGGGAGGAATATTTGTCTTAGAAGAATTTAGTAAGTATCTGTTTTTACTTATTCCTATAAAACATTTGCCTTAAATTTAAAAAAAAATCTATTAAAACACTTAAGAAATATTTACATGTTTTAATATAAACTTTTTATTAAGAGTTATTTTATTTATTTTTGTTTTTCAATTATGTTTATTTGATATTTACAATTACAAATATTGTATTAAGTAAATATGTTCATATATGCTGGATTTGCATTTGAGTCTCTTGTAGGAGAAGTTTCCCAGTTTCAACACCCAATCTCACTGAACCCTCAACAATCTTCACTCAGTGAGAAGATCTTGGGGATACAACTCAAAAATAAAATATTTTTTTATAAATTGAAATGTGTAGGTGTTGGAAACAAAAGCATACCCCTTGTTTTACCTTAAAAAAATGCTTAAGCACTTAAAATTAAAAAATTATGCATTTTACGCTTTATGCCATTTATGAAAGACATCTTCACTCACTTTTGTACTAAATACAAACAACTAAACAACAAATAATATATTATCATATTACCAACTCCCTCTACCACTTCATCCCTTTAATTAATGAAATAATGGTGATCTATCTCTCCTCTTCTTTCTGACCAATATGTTATCCATCCAATATGTATTTTTCCCATCATTGATCAAACAATATTGCCATGTGTCCAGCCTATCTTCCAATGACCGCTCCCTTATTTTTAAATATTATGTCTATTGGGTTATTTGAAAAATGATTTTTTTCACTTCACTAAACCACAAGCTTATCATGTTGCATCTCCAGTTGTACCACTTCCAGTTTTCTATCTAGCTTCTTTGTTAATGTCCAAATTTAATCACAAATGTTCCGTCAAGGTATAAAGCACAGAATGAAACAATCTTAGCATTACGTTTGATGGAGAAGTTACCTTTGAAAGTCCTCTTCAATTACTAGCATTTCTTCCTATTTCTTTTTTCAAAGGATTTATTAGGCCCAAATATATACTACTTTTCTAAAAAGCTATAAACTAATAAAGTTGTATGTAAATGACTCATTTAAATCTTTATTTTTAGATCCAAAAAATAGACAAGTAACACAACGCAGATACAAATCATCAATGGTAAGTATTGTTTATTTTAAAATGTTATCTAAATAATTATTACATATTACTATTAAATATATACAGACACACTGTTTTTTTTTTAATGTTATTTTTTGTAATCATTTTTGGTTATTATTTTATTTATTTTTTTATGTTGTAGGCTGAAGAGCTAATTATTATACTTCACAGAATTATTTCAGTTGAATTTTCAAAGCAGTTGGCCCAAAATCTCTGATTTTGTTTTACTTTAATTTTATGATTTTCACCTTCAGTAAGACTACTATTTTTTCCCCCTAATTACAGAAGGTTTTATGAAGAGTGTTAATCAAATTATTGAATGTTTAAGAATCAAATAATTAATTTGCTGTTCAAATACAGTAACAAATAGTAGTTATAGCACAATGTATTTATTAAAAACAAACTATTATCTCATTTATAATTTTTTACTTTAAATTAAAATAATTATCAAATTAGGTTGTTTTTAATAGTGTAGTATATTTGTGTTTCTTAAGTACAGTAAATCAATCAACACTCTGTATAAAACCTCAATAATTTATTTCTTTTTGTTATCTGTCTAACATATAGTCTATGTTCTCTGTTTTCAGACGGATCAGATCTGTTATTCAGTTCTATGTATATTTTCTTATGTGGCAGCAGGGCAAGAGAAGAAGTTGCAAACATCCAAGAAACCTCAAAAGAGTTTCAACTAAAACATCTAAAATAGTGGACGTTAAAACAAAAATGAAACTGTCATTATTGATCGTTCTGTCTGTATTTGAAAAGTTGTGATAAAAATATCTTTCTTAGATTAAAATAATTGTGATTGACAATAGTTACCTTTGTATGTCCTTGTGTTTAGCCTGAACTGAAATAGAAAAGACCTTGTAACGAAGGGAAATATTTATTGCACATGCAATTTCTGCGTAAATTATAAAGTAAAATCCATATTTTTATGTATGCAGGTGAAGAGGGTCAGTTGTTCATACCACATAATTATTATAAATATGGAAAGAAACACATTTCAAGTTTAAAAACATTGCCTCTCTATCTTTATATGGTTGTGCTACATTTATTTATAAGAAATTGAATTGTATCACAACTTAAATAAACCAATATTGTTTTCCTCATAAATACAATGGATTATAAAATTTTAAAAAATGTCATGCGCTTGATTTTAAAGACATTATTTATCTTATTCATAAACACTGTTTATGAAAATTTGTTATTTATTTTTCAATATTAATATTGTTACATATCAAACAAATATAACAAAGAAAATGTGTTTCGCTTGTATTGTATTTTACCTTGTCCAAGTAGATTATTAATAATAATAAAATGGGCATATCAGTGGCCGCAATGGCTAATGCAGTTAGTAGTAGTTCCCCCAGAGTACTTACATTTTTTCACACCGGAATTCTGGGTTTGCTCTGAACTATTAGTTGAGAGGGTTTTGGGTTTTTTGCGTTTTTCTTGAAAAATACATAAAACAACGTGCCTACGAGCCTTTTATATCGAAAAAGACAATAAATTTTTTTTTTTTGATTTTTGATTGTTTTTTTTCGTTTTTCTTGAAAAATAGGTAAAAAATGTGCCTACGAGCCTTTTACATTGAAAAAGACAATAAAAATGTTTTAGATTTTTTTTTAAACATTTTTCTTGAAAAGTACATAAAAAATGTGCCTACGAGCCTTTTACATTGAAAAAGACAATAAATTTTTTTTCGATTTTGTTGCGTTTTTGTTGAAAAATACGTAAAACAATACAATAAAAAATTTTTTGAATATTTTTTTGAGAAAAACTAATAATAATAATAAATAGCCCTTTATTGAATCATTCTTTATATTAATTATTTCACTGTACATTTTATAGGACGTGGAGTAGTTGTTCATTGAAGGCAATATTACCTATTTTTAAGCATTGATGCAACTGAACAAATATTGTGTACCCCTACATAATACATATATTATAATTTTAAATTAATAACACTCTAATACAATTAATAATAACATTAAAATAACACTTCTATAGAATAATTCATAATCTATTCACTAAATCCATAAAAACTGTACTACTAGTAGCAATGAACAAATTTTTTACATCACTTAATATAATTTATTCTTTGACAATAATTTTAAAACACTTTAGAATTGTATTACCTTGCAGGCATGGAAATTCTACATGTGAAGTCATGTGAGACTTGGTGTGAACTTGAGGTGTTTTGAGACGATGAATGCCTACTTCGTCTGCACAGACACCCTCAGTGCAGTTACTGTTGCCCAAGACAGGTCCTCTGTTGACCCTCTCATTGTTGTAGGAGAAATACCAACTGGAGCACCTCATAAGCCTGCAGGGTAGAGGTGTTTAACATGTACAAACTTAACCACCGTGATCTGGCCCTATGATGCTAAAAATGCAATATGAACAACGTGATTAAAAGAAATTAGCAGAGTCAGTGGGTAAGATCAGAAGCTAAAGGATATCAAGAGTGCTATCAATATGTGGCCCTCGAAGGATCTGAACCGTAGAAAAGGGATCATCCTCACCCTATTAATAGGTCATGACAGGTTACAATTATTTAGGGCCAAAGACTCAATGTGTCCCATTTAATTGAAGGCTGGCATTCCCTGCCATAAAAAGTGCCTAGGAATGCCACTCGATATAAGAATTGTGCTATATGAATATTTTGGTCTCCTGGTCCGATTTTTGGTGGAAAAAGGATTGTTTTATTGTACACAGTACTTGTACTCCATTCCCACTCCTCCCTGCTGGTTGTCTCCTGTTTAGATATTAGGTGAAAGCGAGGTAGAACACAGTATTATGGTCTTTTTGTACAGCACTTTTAGCTAGAACATCGGCCATTTGATTTCCTGGTAATTCTTCATGAGCTTTCATTCATCTAACCTTAACACTCTTCCCTTTTCAAATAAACTTTTTGATTAACCTCTAGTGTGTGCGTGTGTGCGTGTGTGTTTAGTAACTATTCTACATGCTCCATTTACAATATTGCATAGCAGATTAGTTTTCACGATGTATTTGAGATAAAACTGTAAACAAAATTTTAAGTAATAGCAATAATAACTCTCCTGTTATTTTCACAACTTACACTTAATTTATTATTTGCATAGAATTTAAGAATTGAACAATTTTATATACTGCTTCGAGATCAATTCTCGCTTTTGTGAAGATAAAGTCCTGTTGCCATATGTATCTGATTAATTTTCATCTTTGTCTCTCGTGGCATCAGCAATGAAATACATGTGACCCCATGTTTCTTTGGAGTCTTCACAGGAGCATTATCCGTACCGTACCAAATTGTTTACACATTTCCTTAATGAGAGAAAAAGGAGCACAGGAATAGCATATCAGAAGTGTGCTAAGAGCAGCCTCTTTTAAACCTAGTACACACTGGATTCTTCGAATCGATTCGTGTTGAGGGGCAGAGTAATTCATTGTTCTGATGCAGCCCCGACTCTGCTCCGCAACAAAGAACTGTATCCAGACCAAGATTCAGTTCACATTCATCACTGCCTGCGAAAATGATGGAGGAACTAGCTCTCTCGGGAATTTCCCTTGCTCTTTTTTACATTGCACGTAGTGCATCCAATCGGAAGTGCATTAAAAAACGCCCAAAAAGATGGTGGGTGATGTTTCGGCTAAACCGTTCAATGGTTGGCTTTTCAATTCCTGATTTCTGTATTCTGTGAATGATATATCCCACAAACACCAATGGGAATGCACATCTTCAATAAACTGTAAAGTCAACTCGGTACTCCACAACATACCTTTATACAAGACTCTATCAAAATCTTCAAGAAAACACTCACTAGAACGTCAACTAAACAAATAAGCAAGAGCGCTTGTTCCAATTCACGTACACACTGGGAAATGTTGCACAACATTGAGTCAAAGAATCCCACATTGGATAGGATTCAAAAGTCTGAAAATGCTAGCCCGCAACACACCAGATTCATTGCAACAGTGAGTTGGGGCAGCGAGGACTCAGGCTAGACGCAGCCAAGACTCCAGAGATTCTGAGTCGATTCAAAGAATCCCAGTGCGTACTTACCTTAACGGAATCTCGCTCATTTCCCTCATTATACAATGAACTTTAACCCATTTCAAACTAACTTCCCAGCCAGCATTGTTTAGACATGGTAAAGTCTTTTGGATATTTTCGATCAACTGTTTCTTTTTACTCAAATTTTTGGTGGTCATTATTGAGATCTCACTATTTGAATACACAATCAACCAATGGCTTTTAAACTGATCTTGAAATTGTTTCCCCCACATCAATGCTTTCCTTATCACCATCAGCTCTGTTTGATTATTGGAGAAAAATTCAGCTAGACTGAATTTTTCTTCATGTACAATGTGTACATGTACATGTTGCACACAACTCAAAGAAATTGCCATATAAGAAAGGGAACAAACACAATACTACATAATAAGAAACACAGATCAGATGCTTTAATGTTCTCTGCCAACACAGACCCAAAATTTCTTTGGTTGGAATGATACATAATAGTTGTTTAGATTTTTTTTATGTTTAACTTTTCATCGTATTATCCATAACTTTCTTTTTTAATAAGCTTTATTTTGATATTGATTTCCTATATTATTGACAGTTTAACAATACAATAAGGAGGGGTGAGTATTTATAGTCGTAAAATATAAATACAATTTAATGTACAACTTATTACAATAAATTTATTTATATTAAATAGTTGCCTCATACACAATCCATATATGCTCACTTACTCACTCTCATTTGCACACACTCACACATAAACACACTCTCATTAACAAAAATGCACTTAAAGCAACATATGGGATCTAAAGTTCTAACATGAGTAATATTTAAATCCCAAGCTATAATCAATTAAGTTTGGAATCAATAGCTATTTAGAGTTGTACACAATGTCACTTAAAATGTTTTGCAGAAAATCCTTGTAAAAGCACCACAAACCTCAAGGTGTCAGAGATACACCATTCTTGGTACAGGTGGAAGGAATTACGTACAAGTAAGTACATGTAAATTCCAACAGTGAGTTGATTTTTAATTCACTTTTCATTATAGCACTTATTAAAAGGTAAACAGCAAATCGTATGTTCATTTACGATTTTGGATTGCATTGGAGAGCCAGTCCATGGCAGACTCAAGCCCTTCACCTTTCACAGCAGAAGTCTTGAAGATTTGGAATGTCCGATTCTTGAGTGCATCTAACCCAAGTGCTTGATGGACTTCTGCCACACTCATGCAACCGTCCATATCTTGTTTGTTTGCAAGCACTACGAGAATCGCACCTTGCAGTTCTTCTTCCTGTTTAAAATTTTGTTTTATTATTTCAACTCACTTCATTATGTAGCTCACTACTTACATTTAACATATAATACAGTTCATCTTTGGAAATTCCTATTCTATCTTTATCTGCTGAATCAACAACATAAATAATGGCATCTGTATTTGCATAATAACATCGCCAGTAAGGCCTAGAAAAAATGGAGTAATTTTATTAATAAGAATAAAAATCATTCAAAATAAACATCATTTACAACCATTAATAATTAATAATTATTATTACTTTTATTCTTTAATAAATTTAAGAAAATGTAGTTTACAAATAGAATCAAATAAATCAAAATTAATTTTCATAGCAAAAGAACTATGATACCTGCTTAAACTTATTTATTGTTTTTATTAATAATTCTTTCTGTATGTCAGTAATAATCGGTTTCAAATTTCTTTAAGATAGACTCAGTCCCAACATCGCCAAGGACTGTAACACTGTTTTACGAATTATTAAAAACTTAATTATGTCAATTTAGAGAAATTTTTAAGATTATTTTGCCCTGATGATGTCCTTAAAATATTACTCAAAATCTTGGCCGATAACATTTATAACATTTTGTATTTCTTCTAAAGTAGGAATTGGGCCGAAGAATAATGATGGATGGTCACCTAGCTTTGTTTGCCTCTGCCCATGGGTGCTCCAGCCTGTGCGTAATCTATGCTTGACTGATGAGCAACTTTCTAACTTGGCTTCTTATTGATTGCTTTGTCTTCAGAAAGTTTCATTATTTGGCTTCAACATCTTCTGTTCGATAAACCGCAATTGGCCTTATTTTTCTTCTTCTTTTTTTATTTCAACTTCAACTCAAATATTTACAGAAAATACATGTACTGTATTTTAATTTTCAATTTTTATTATTAAATAACAAGCTCCTACCGCTCGCCTTTCTCCATTATCCACATTATACAATTTAATTTGTTTTTACAGCCAGACCAAACCAGATCCAGATTATTTGTGAGTAAAAAAGTGATCAATACATCAAACACTTTAAATTCTTTCAACACTCACCATACAAGGCAAGTTGTAATAGTAATTTTAATAAACCGAGTAATTGTCAGATGTGGTTATTTGTAGCATTCAACAATGCATACTTCTGAATCAAATTTGTGAAAATTTTCAAGTACATTTGTAATTGCAAAGATGTGACAAGTGAAACAAAATGAAAATAATATCAAAATGGTCAAAGATAGTTATTACCTTATACTCGTCTGCCCTCCAAGATCCCATACTTGAAACTTGAGGTTCTTATAAGAGACTTGTTCTACATTAAACCCAATGGTAGGTATTGTTGTGACCACTTCGCCCACTTGGAGCCTGTACAGAATGGTAGTCTTGCCCGCACCATCCAATCCTAAAATGAGAATCCTCATTTCTCTACTACCGAATAGATTTCTAAAATAACTTAAAAGCCCTCCTGAAATAATAAAATTAAATAAAAATATAAAAAGATGTAACATGTTTTCAAATAATATAATTCTGTCACAAACATGCACAGATTATTTATTTATATATGGATACCATCCTTATACAAAAATATGAACATGTATTACAAGTAATACACATAAAAAGAGCTCATCACGTTAACTTTATTCAAACTAACTATCAATAAATGATTATTTAGATATCGAGAGATGTGGTCTGGTGTGATGTAGGCTTAGAAAAACATTTTCTTTATCTTCTATCAATATGAATATTATTATAAATAACACCATATTATGTGTAAACATTGTAATGATTTGTGTAATATTAAGTGATCGTTAAGTAATGATTATTTAGAGATCGTGAGATGCAATCTGGTGTGATGTAGGTTTAGAAAAACACTTTCTTTATTGTACCAACATTTTGATCTTTATTGAGATCATCTTCAGGGGCTGGGACTCATAAACATTGTTTAATTGTACAAATACATTTAGGGTGTGAAAAAATGAATTTATACAATGATATACACAATATAGAAATTTTGAGTTTAATCAAAGTATTTGTACTAACTCACTTTTCTAAACCTACATCACACCGGATTGCATTTCACGATCTCCAAATAATAATTACAATGTTTACACATAATACGGTGTTATTTTTAATATTCATGTAGAAAGAAGATAAAGAATTTTTTTAAATGTAAATACAAAGAATATATATGCCTAGATTGTCAAGATATGTTTAGCAAATTGTGAAGTTGGTTCAGAAAAATATTAATACAGGAATTAAATAATTGTAAGTGAGGGATGTCATTCTTTCACTTCTATAGACTCATTATGTAGCATTTTTCAACATTTAGTATTAACTTTTAATGAACCCTACATGGAATGAAAATTTGTCAGAATGAATCAGTCGGCCATCCTCATTCGATTGAATTGTTATTAATATTTTTAGGTCTTGGGGAAAAAGGAGAGGAATGGAATGGCATATAATAAGAGGAAAATCGTTGACAAAAATATTAAACAACAGAGGCGAGAGATGAGCACCTTGTGGAATAATGAGGTTCATATCGTAATTTATACAATAGAAATGATCACATACTGCAGGTCTAATCGTTATTTGACTGTTATTCAGAATAATTGTACACGTAAGATAATGTACATGTAACCTTACACGTGCGTGATTAAGTCAATTGTTGGAAAATTACCACCATTCACTCTAGTTGAATTCAAAACTTTGATTTCAATTTATGAACTTACCCATTTTCAACTCGATACAATAACAAACTTGAGAAAAAAGAATAAAACCCCCGAAAAAAATCTTCCCCGTCGGTTGGGTTCCAGTTAACACAACCCACCGATTGTCGATCTACGGCCACTTCGACCATTGCAGATAAGAATCAACATGACTAGAGGATAGTAGAGAAAAGAGAGGACGATTGATTGTCAATGAACGAGAGATGGCGCTTACACTTCACTCACTGGGAGATTCCGGCTTTTTTGGACAGATTTTTTCGCTGATTCAGTATTCCACGCAAAATCTGGTATTAAATGCAATCCTACGGCAAAGAATTAGTATTCCCAAAAAGATTGTATCGTTTAATTTCACTTTGAGCGGTAACAAGGGTAAATTCAAATAAAAGAGCTCTAATAGACAATATTATATTTTTGTACAGTGTTGTTGAGTTTAAAAAATCAGTGTCATGAGAAAGACTCACGGTTCATCTCAGTAACACTTTACATCAGATAATAAAATAGTCAATTTCTTAGAAATAATTACTTTGTGTTAGGAGGACCAACAAAGTTTATGACCTCAAAGTACAAAGAGTCTGCTGGAGTCAAGGACATAGTAGTCAGTCCCTAAGAGGAAATGGAGGAGTGGATTCACTCACCATAACAGCAACACATACTGGGGAATTTCATCCCATTATGCTACTGTTAAGTAACACCAAACAGACATTGAATACGGCTGATTTGGGAAAAGGCAAGCTTGGTAGAGCACAGGGGGCACGGGGTCGGTATACCAAGTCAATGATCCCCACCATGTCTTCTACATGGTTCAAAGAAGTTGAAGGAGGAAAATCCTTTTTTTCAATCCTTGTAAGGATTCAGACTAATCATGGCAGAGTAATCATTACTTGAACCAAATAAACCGTAGAACTTTGCTCAACTGTCCGATTCGTGATGAGCTAGAGGATAAAGTCATATCGAACTCTTATGAACAGAACATGAGGCTTAAAGAGAAAGACTGTTTGAAAGTCTCAATCACAAGAGTGATGACTAAGCCGTTCAATTTACAAACTCTAATACAGTCAGAAAATGAGTGTATATATAAAGAAATTTTCAGGTTCATACAAGATAGCAGGATCGAAATTTGATGTGATTCTCTGTTTATTTTAATTATTAATTTGTTGAAGTTGTGAGGAGTGGTCAAGAATGAGGTAGTTTAGAAAAACACCTTTTTCATTTTTTTGCCAATGTTTTGACCTTTATTCAGGTCATAAAGTGTGGTGCTATTCTTGTGGTGTCATATTGGCTTTGTTTGAAAGTGTTGAGCTAATTAATTATTAAGTTGTTGTTAAATATAATTATTTATTATAGAATTGTTACAATTTAAATCCATTGTTAAATTATTTATTTATTATAATCTATTAAATTTATTATTAGATACTTAAGGACATAATTAATTTCTAAACCCAAACTAGATGTATGTCAAACAGACAAAGCCAAATTTTAAAAAAAATTATTTTATTATTTCAGTCTTCATTGCATAAATAAAATTAATTTTACATAAGAAATTAGTATTTCTAAACAATGCAAGAACAAAAATTCTCCAAAATTGAGTTAAATTTGTATTGATTATATAATAATGTCCATTTTTCTAGCTAATTTAAAAATAATTTTATTTTGACACAATTTTTTTTCTTCTGTGAAAGGGGTCCACTGATTAAAATATTTGGAAAGCTCTGTTCTATTTAAAGCAGACACCAGTCTAAGAAAAATAGGACTTCTACAGTTATGATTCAGAAAGTCTCGAAAATGTAATTAGGTATAGATTATTTTGCACTGTCCACTTTTCCTCGCTAAGTTGGTCAAACGCTTTGGCATTTTGCGATCTTCAGTGCTAGATCTGAGCAACAGAACAACCCAGTGGGGATCGGCAGCTTAAACTGATCAGAAGACCAAATTACACGTTCATCACTCTGCAGATGACATGGAAAAATCTTACAAGTTTCCAACAGTTTGCTGTTAACAAACATTCAGTGCCTGCAATTCTGTATTATTAAATGGGGAATGTTGGAGGTCCTTAGTGAGATTCTTGAGTGATGCATTCAAGTAGAGCTTATTAGAAATGTGAATTTTATTTATATTTAATAATACCTAAGAAAATAATTTACATTTTTATTGCTTTACACTTATTTAAATTAACAATACATATATGAATTTAATACATAATATCAATCTTTGAATTACTCAATAATGTGGAATATAGACAAATAGTTCATTCACGTTTCACAACAATTTTACACAAAACCATCACAAGGATAGCACCACACTTTACGTGAGTATGAAATATTTGGTTCAAAATTTGTATTTACATCTGTATTGCATTGTAATTTACCCAGGCCCTGAAGATGGTCCAAATAGAGGTTGAAACATCAGCAAATAAATAAAATAAAAAAAGTGTTTTTCTAAAATACTTCATTATTGACAGCCCTTCATGATTTATAAAAATTAATGATTTTAGTAAATGAAAAAAAGTGGAAATCTACCTAAAGTATTCATTCATATTAACTAGGTATTGCTTTTTTTTCAAAAATAAATAAATGTGTATTGTGGATACCCTCTAGTATTTTCATAGAGACAGTTGATATAAAAAAAGTGTCAATAACAATCAATAAGTAGGCCCATGAATAAAAAAATAGTTTCACTTAACCAGAACCCAATAAGCCAGTATAGAAGATAATCTATACTTAGCAAGACAGTTTTTAGAATTGTTTTATTAAAATTTTGAAAATAAAACATTTAGCCATCTACATTTGGAATCTTTACAATTCTTTAGCAATATTTCTCAGTTTAAAACTGATAAAGTAACCAAAATAAGTTAGTAGCACAGTATATTTAATTTTAACTTAAAAATAAAGTCCTGAGTCTGTTTAAAAGGCCATGGACTACTTAGGAAATGAGAAAAAACATAAAACCAAAACCGTAAACAACTTGGATGATTTGCCTTATGTCCTTCTCTCATTCATCACCAGCGCACTTTATCTCATCATGCCAGGCATCATCGTGTTTACAATCTTTCGAGTTACTATTGTTGCGTATGTACATATTTATTTATTTTATTTATATTAAAATAATGATATATACTCAAAGAAAGAAAAAGGACAATCATATTTTGTTTATTGCAAATTATATATTTTTATTGTTATATTAATTAAACTTATTAAATACTTATTTTAATGTAAACCAAATTAAACAAGATTAGAAATTATGAGTTTTAATAAAAAATAATTAATTACGATTGTTTAAAATTAAAAATAAATTCTGCTCATCATACTTATCCATAAAATTCAATTTTAATTCTTACCGTAGTTTAAATATTATAAAAAACTTCTATCATAGAACCAGAATGTTTCATTTAGAGTGCTGGGGCACATCTCTGGAATTCCCATCCATGCCATATAAGGTTGGCCCACCCCCTTTGAGCTTTCAGGTGTAAAGCTTGCAAACCATCCTTGATTTGATCAAAAACTCAACGTGATCTTGTGGTTATACTCTTTTTCTTCTCTTTTATACTTTTACTTTATACCTACGTCCCTCCTTCCTTAATATTCAACTAAGTTAATATCATACAAATTTTGTTTATTAATTATTATTTCTTGCATTATGTTTTGTAATCTTTTTGTTATTTAATTATTTTATATTTTTCAAAATGGCCCAAGCCCTATTAGGAAAATGTTTTTTGACAAATATATTTCTATTTGTATTACTAAAAGAAAATTCACCAAAACACAGGAAAATCATTTAATTCGATTAAAATTTAACTAATAATTTTTTTTACCTAGTTTTGCTGATGATTAAAACAGTTTTTTGGTGTTTTGTTGAATTTTCTTTGAAACCATCATAATTAAATAATTTTTATTAAAACTCACGAATTTTTCCTCTCATTTAATTGGTTTCCATTAAAATAAGTATGTTGTAATTAATCTAATGATAAAAATATATACAGTTATATAGTTTGAAATTAAAATAAAAACACAATTTTTTTTCTTTTTTGTCCTTGAGTAAATATATTTAGAGAGAGATAAGATCTGTGGCAATAATTGACTAATTATTAGTCGCTGTTTGTTGGCTGCTAGAATGGCAAGTATGGGGGTCTCGCTTAATCTTGGCAGGGATGCAGATGGGTACAAAAATGGCTAGTGTCGAAAATGTGAATCTTAAGAACTTAGATCAACCAGGAGTAGGGTACCATATAACTGCTACCAAGGTCAACATTGGAGTTAAAGAAAAGAAGAGGGGAGTAATAAACAAGTGGGATTAAATCATTGTGTTGCCCTGTGTTGAACAAACAAGATAGATTTTAAAGCATAAAGAGAGGAAGAGAACAGAAAAAATGTCTAATCTACAATTTTTGTGATGTTATCTGATTTGAGTGCCATGACTTTCATTTTTATCTAACTGACCATTGTAAATGTTTTCTGATATACCCGTATAAAAAGTCCACAAACAATATGACATTACATGCA
Source organism: Cimex lectularius (assembly GCF_000648675.2). NCBI lineage: Eukaryota > Metazoa > Arthropoda > Insecta > Hemiptera > Cimicidae > Cimex > Cimex lectularius. Next base: position 280,954 of record NW_019392896.1, on the reverse strand, counting down.
GTAAGGTGAATTGAAAAGAAATATTTCTATTAATTACATTTTTAAGCTTTTCTTTGAATGTTGCAGGCAACTTCAAGAGATCTGGGGTGCCTCTGGAAATTTCTGGCAATCAGGATGGGAAAAAATATTAGATATTGCAGGAGAAGATCCTTACACATACTGGGTTTACGGTAATTTATACAAGTATACCTCATTTATAGTCCAAATCATTATGTATCATAACTAAAACTTTTAAGAAAGGACTGTATTTTCATAATATTTTTTATTTGACTTTATTCATATCCAGTTCTTTGTAAATACATTAACTCTTTCATGAAATTTTGAATAAACCTGAATTTTATCCATAATTTTTTGGATATTAAAACTTTTATTGTTAGATTTTTAAGTATTTAAAACATTGAAGAAGTTAATTTTAAAATTTCCTGTTTGTTATTTATTAATGAGTGGAAATTCCTATCTAAATTTTCATTTATTTATTTGCTTAAATAATGCAACATAATTTTGCTATTTTAATGCTAAGCATTAAAATTTTTTGTTCTATAGGTACGTTGCTCCAGACTTTTGTAGTGTATTGGCTGATTGGGGCGGTGTACACCGTCCTGGACTTGATTGACAAACCAGCCATGCTGCGGAGATACAAAATACAACCAGGAATGAATGAACCTGTTAACAGAGAACGACTCATCAAGGTTTTTAACTTTGAATAATCTTAGACTAAACACATTTTATTTTATTTGTAAAGAACTACTACTACGTACTATGTTTTTTTGCAAATTTTATAATGTGAAGTTCTCTGATATAATTTAAAAGTTTTTCTCTTATTACCAATAACTATTTGTTTACAATTTTAGTTTTCTATGTTCAAAAATATCTACAGTTGCAAATGACACTAATAAGTAATAAAATTTCCTCCTGTATACAACATTACAAATCTTCACTAAAACAAATCCACTTATTGGTTTTTCTTTCAGGTAATTATTCAAGTGTTGTTCAATCAAACAGTGGTTGGTTTGCCTGTTACATTGCTCAGTTATAAGATTATGGAATGGAGAGGAATACATCCATTGAGGGAACTGCCCACATTCCATATGGCCATTGTAGAAATCACTTTTTGCGTAATTATAGAGGAAATATTTTTTTACTATTCTCACAGGTATGCCATTTTACATTATTAGTAATGAAATTGAAGAAAACAATTCAACTGGTTTTCATGTTTGTCTTTTAGGAATTGTGATTTTGATAAATAACTTCTATATAAATATATAAAAATGCATAACATTGAAACTGAAGTATTAGTCACACTCTATAGCATAGTTTAATCACCCCAACAGTTATCAATAGGTGATATTTTCACTGTGTCAAGTAAATTTGTAATACTTTTTCTTTATCTTGTGTGACGTACACTGGTTTTAATTGTTGGCCAATTCAAATTCCATCAATTTGTCATCATGTAAATAATTGTATTTTACTGTTTTCAAAGTTTTATTACAATTAATATTTGATCTCTTTTTGAAGTCAAAGGTGATGTCCCACATCATAGTGGAAAGACAGATAAAATAAAGAAGGGCTGTAGCTAGAAAGAATTTGATAATTGTTTACCTATAATAAAAATAACGTTAAACTTCACTTTACTAAGTCTGTATATTCTTGTGAGTTTAAATTTAACCCGAATACAATTTAGATTCACACCATCAATAACCTCTGATCTCCTTATTAATAATTGCAGTTAAATTTAGATTGGTCTCTGGAAAAGGTCAATCATTAATCATATAATAAAAGTTAACATATATACAACATATAACATAATAAAGGTTAAAGATTAAAAAGCAGTTAGTCTCTTTATAACCAGCATTGAACTATTGTGTAATCTCCTAAATATTCTCTCTATAATATAAGCTTAAAACTTTTTACCAGATTCCAAAGCTTTGTTAAGGACTCCCATGGTTCAGTTCTGGCCTTTTCCAGTAGAATCTCAGCTTGCTTAGGTCTTTGCACCAACAGAAAACATATTCCACTGTTTCTTCTTCTTCCTCGCTTAAACTGCACAGGCTTGTTTCTGCTGCTCTGAATGTATACATGTGCATCTAGAGTCACAGGCCAACTATCATTCTATTCCAACCATGCTCTAAATTGGTAGTTCTGCCATTAATTTTTTGGAGATGTTCCTTTTATGAACTTATTCGTATGCCTCTGTTCTGGAATACATTCTCATTGAATTGAGGACCGATTCTTAATCCATTGCTTGATGGATCTACATTTTTGGTAGTTTGGTATGCCACAAAAGAGTTCAGGGCCAATAGTAGTCCTAATTGAACTTTCCTTTGCCATTTTATGAGCCTCTTCTTGTCCCTCTGCTCTAATACCCAGTGAAGGGTAATTTTGTTGTTATTCTCAATGTCTATAGAGCTCTCACATACTCCCAATGGCTCTGGACTTTATTACCAATAAGGTAGTTACCATTGGCTTTTAGTGCTGCCTGACTATCCAAGTAGATGGCTATTGTTTTGTTAATAGTTCCTAGCCTTTTTATTTCCTTGGCATAATGTTAATAAACACTGTCTCTGCTTGAAAGATGATGGTATATTGCCCAAAGCTTGTATAACTTCAAGTCTTTGGTTTATTTCCTTAGATAGCAGCTTCTGACCCATACTTGCTCTTAGACTCATCTGTATTCTAGATGTAGGCATCATTAATCAGGATCACATTCTCCCAGACTGCTCTAGCTGGTATTTTAATTTGAAATTTTTTATAAAATCTGAACTTTGGGGTCATGGCCTTATCTGGCATCTGTTGTCTCGTATGGACTGACTAAGGTAAAACCGAATATAAATCGACAAGAAAATGACTTAGACTTTATTGACTATAGACTGCTGTCGAACACTAACATAAGACATAGTTACATACATAGACACATACATCTCTAAGACCAGCGCGACTCGACTTAGTACAATGATTATCTGGTGGAGCAGAACACAACACCGCCCTCCCCATAGTATAAAAAACAATATTTTATAATAAATATATACAATATTATTTATACATATAAACATAGTTATACAATTTACAATACACAATATAATACTACTATACAATATACAATACTACTATTTTAACTGACAACGAGAAAACCTCTTAGGTGGTTTAATGTTTGTTCTCAAATTATACATACTCCTTAGTGGAGTATGTGGGACTGTGTTAGGACTGGGGATATGAGACAGACTGGGAGAATTTGTAGAGATTACAGTTTGATCAATATCTTGTTTAGGACTCTTAAGGATACTAGGACTTATCATTGGATTACAGATTGCTTCCGACGACCAGTTGCGTTGTGGGACATCATTAAAAGAACATACTCTTCTCTTCAAATCTATTACATGTACTTTTCTAACTACTCCATTTGTTTTTACTAAATACATCATGTTTCCAATTTGTTGCAGACCAACGCTGGAACCCACTTGACAAAACCCTTAAAGTTAATATTCCTTACCATAACTTGTTCACTGACATTAAAAAAAGGAACTTTTAACTGATGCCTACTAACATTTTTATTGTTTCCAAGCTGAAATCTGACTTCTTTTGGATTTAGCACAGACATGGGTGTTCTAGGATTGAATCTAAACATAAGTGAAATTCGTGAAACGCCTTGATGGTATATAGTGATACAATGACAATAAATCAAACAAACGATCTTGAATAGACGATATCGCTGGCCTGTGGGACATGAAGGACTTAATCAGTAACTTTTTTTTTAACCACATTCAGCTAATCCATTTGATTGTGGATTGTATGGTGCACTATGCCGTAACCTAATTTGACGCTGATGGCAAAACGATAAAATCTCACTAGAGTTGAATGGTGGACCATTGTCAGAGATTATGACTTTTGGGTACATAAAACTAGAAAACACCTCATTTAATTTTTCAATAATGACACTGACTTTTGACGAACTAACGTGAAAGCATTCAATCTATTTCGAGAATGAATCGACAATGACAAAAAATTTCAGACCTTTTAACTCAAGAACTCAAAAAAATCAATGTGCACTCTCTCCCAACAAGATGTAGATGTAGGCCAAGGTTTTCTCACCTCATTGCTATTATTTTGAGTTGCCTGACAAATTTTGCACAACCCAACAAATTTTTCAATCTGTTCATCCATGTTTGGCCACATAAGATCTAGCCAACTCATTTGATCTTACAATGCCAGCATGGCTATGGTGTAACATGGTCAAAACCTTCATCCACAAGCTCTTAGATATGACGATTTTATTTCCTAGAAATAGACAACCCTCACTCATAGTTAGCAAATTATGGACCTTAAAATGCAAAAAGTTCTGACTGACGAGACAATTCGACCAAGAAGACTTTAGACATTCACTAACTGACTTTAAGATAGGATCGGATAAACTAGGACTTTTTATTTCAGTAAACGGAATTAAAGGTGTGGACATATAAATGAAATTTGCGACATCTAAATCAGGGCAACTTGTTTTAATGGTAAACGAGACATAATATCTGTTTGGGGTATAGATTTCCCTTCTTTTCTAGACGAATCTATATTGGTAAGCTGACAAAATAATACACCATCTAACAATTCTAGCTGGTGCATTTGGTGGAATTTTCTTTGTTTCAGAGAAAATAGACTTTAGTGGCTCATGGTCACTGACAATTGTAAAAAATCTGCCAAAAAGATATTTATGATATTTGGTGACCCCAAATATGATAGCAAGTGCCTCATGGTATAATTGACTTTAGTTCCATTCTGCTGTGGTAAGTGATGCAGACTCAAAAAAGATGGGTTGTTCAGAACCATCAACAATGTGGCTTAACACTGCACCAACTCCATAGGAACTGGCATCTACTGTCAACACGACGGGCTTAGACGGGTCAAAAGGCACTAACAGTGTCCTTTCAGCTAATCGCTCTTTGGAATGTTGAAAGGCTTTTTCACACTCCAGGGACCCTGACCAGGCAACATCTTTCCTAAGTAGGTTGTGCAATGGTTCAAGCACACCTGCCCTCATTTCAATGACATCTACCTGCACCAGAAAGCTGAAATCCCAAAAAGTCAACTGACTTGACTAGGAATTCGCTTTTCTTAACATTATTTTCCTCTAACTTGGACAAAACTTTATTTAATGTTTGATGACAACTTTATTCATCCTTCCCTCCTAGTAAAATATCATCCAGGTAGGCACCGCATGACTCTATGTCCTTCAACAAACAATCCATCACCATTTGAAAAATCGCTGGAGCTGACGCAACACCAAACACCAATCGCTTATACCGATAAAGCCCCCATTGAGTGTTTATGGTTAGAAGATGTTTACTCTCCTCTTCCACCTCTAGTTGCAAATACATGCATTTGACAAATCTAATTTATAGAAATATTTACAATTGACAAATTTGTTGAAGATATCTTCTGTCCTCGGTATAGGATACTGATCTACCTTTACAAATGGATTTAATGTTACTTTTAGATCCACACAAAGGACAACCCTACCATCCATTTTTGGGACGCATACTGTGGGTGAGGCCCATTGGCTATAATTTGTTTTTTCTACAATGCCCTCAGATTCGAGACGGTTTAATTCCCCCTGGACATCTGCCCTTAGGACATAAGGCACCTCATATGCCCAGTGGAATACAGGGTTGGGGGAGAGATAATCAAGTGGGAAAGTTTCAAAAAAAGAGTAGATAGCAAGGGGGATTTCTTATTCTGCCAGAAATTGCTGGTATTGGAGGCAAGTTGGCGGATGTGGAGGACAATAGGATGGTTTTCGATTAGTATTCGAGAGGATAAAAATCTACCTGTGACCAGGAACGTACGATGGGTGAGAGGCATCTCCTTAGCTTCCACTTGAAGAGCGTTAATTGGCGTGGATCTCATAGCTCCCAAGCACACTCTGAGGGATTTATACTGGATTTTGTCTAATTTAGCCAAATTAGCAGCATCTCCATGCAATAATGATCCAAAATCCAGTCTTGAAAGTACCAGTGCTCTATAGAGAAGTAGTGCAATGCTAGGGTGTGAGCCATAGCGAACTTTAGTAACACACCTGATTATATTTATGAATTTTTCGCAAACATCAACCTGGTAATTGATGTGATCTCTCCATAGTAGCTTACGGTCAAACATGATGCCAAGGAGCTTCAACTTGTCCACAATTTTGAAGTTATAAGGACATAAGTTTATATTATCTGCTAAAGGAGTTGTACGTTTGCGAGAGAAAACAGTTACAGAGCTGTTAGATTCAGATAGGTTAAAGCATGGTTAAAAATCCATTCATTTAGAGAGGTCATTGCTTCAGTCATCTGTTCTATAGCCTGATTCAAGTTACAATGGAAGCAGTATACGGTGATATCGTCTGCAAATTGAAGAGTTTTAATATTTGGATGGAATTGTTGATTAAGTGAAGACGTATAAATAGAGAAAAGAGTAGGACTTAATACTGCTCGTTGGGGAAGCCCATTACAGACCATCAATGGGCCAATAGTTTTATCGCAATATCTGACTATTATTCTTCTATTAGTAAGCAAGTTTTTGACGGCCATAATGATCCGCATAGGAACTTTGATGTCCCTCATTTTGTTGATCAAAGTAATGATATTGACACTGTCAAAAGCGCTAGATAAGTCAAGGAAGGCCGCTAGCACATAATAATTTTGGGAGTTCTTCTATATATCAGACATAAAAGAACTGAGGACGTCAAAGGTGTTGTGGCCCTTGCTGAAGCCATGCTGGATGACTGGAAGATTATAATTTGTTTCAAGCCTCCATTCTAGGCAAGCTTTTATCATTCTTTCAAACGTTTTGGCAACTACTGAAGATAAAGCGACTGGTCTATGTGAGTTGGCTGAATCAGATGGTTTTCCAGGCTTAAGAATTGGTCTAATTATTTGGGTGGTCCATTCTGGAACCTTAATATCGTTTATACAAGTATTATTAATGATGTTAAGCAGTTTTGTATGGGCAGATCGAGGCAATTCTTTAAGCATGCTGTATTGTATACCATCTTGACTAGGAACAACTTTTTACTGGATTTGATTGCCGTTTCCAGTTCCATAGCCGTGAAATGTTGACCCATATTTGTGAGCTCAGCAGAAGCAAGATTCAATGGAGGAATGAATTGGGGAACCATGGGAGGGGTGACAGTTAGCAAATTCATCAACCCAGTCTAAGTTAGTAATATTACTAGAACTGAGTTTAATACCTGATAGCGCTCTGATTTTTCTCCAAACTAAGGATGTTGGCGTTTCTCTGTTGAGGGATTCACAAAACTGGCGCCAGCTATTTTTTTTTTTCTTTGAATATCCTTGTGCATTTGGCTGAAGCTCTTTTTACCTCTATTGGACCAATTGGGATTATTTTTATAAATGGAATATTTTAGACGGCTTTCATTCCTCATCCCACCATATTTGGGAGTGCCGCGTTTTCTTGACATTTTAAATTGGTCGCTGTATGCTGGTAAGGGAACGCGCTAGTAGTAGCTGCCTGGTTCAATAACTGAATAAAATCAGAATAATTTCAAGGCTCATTCGTAAGAAGCAGATTACTTATTGAGCTTCTACATAGGTCCCAGTTGGCTTTGGATGCTATCCAACCCTCACGGAAAGGCGGTAAATGCCCCTCAGCATCGCATCCTGTAGTATAATTGATTAAAATACAAAGATGATCAGAGCCAAGAGCATGATCTAGTACCCTCCAAGAGCAATAGTGAGTGAGGGATGGGGAGGTGACAGAAAGATCGGGAATGGAAGGGTTACGATGAAGGTAGGAGATCCATCATTGAGAAAGCACAGGTAACTATCATTAATAAATTCCAAGAAATTTCTACCTGTGCAGTCGGTATAGGAGGATCCGAAAACAATGTGGTGCACATTGAAATCGCCACCCAGAAGAAAGGGAGTGGGGAGTTGTGAGATTAAGGAAAACCAATCATCGGGAGCTAAGTTAAGGTTTAGCATAAAGAGAGGCAAAAGTCACAAGGGATTGGTTGATTTTGAGCGTAATTGCACATATTTGAAGACTATGGTTAAAATTATGAGTGAAATGTAGGATTTGATAATTGAACGACTGTTTTATTAAAATACCACAGCCATTGTAACCATCATAACGATCGACACGTATGAAATCGTATCCGCAAAACGATAATTGTAGAACGGGGTTGCACCAGGTCTCAGATAGAAGAGCGATATGAATGTTGTTATCTAGCAACAAAATGTCGTTTCTGTTTATTTGCTTGTAGGGATCTTACATTCCACTGCAGTATGTGCATCGAGGGTAGAGCCATTAAAGAATAATATTAAGGGGAAGAAATAAGTGTGGAAGGATAATAGGAAGACGGATATAATGAATAGATAGAAGCGTTAAATATTTAGCACAAAAAGAAAAGGAGAAATGAGAGTAGTTTTTGTGGAAGGAATAAAAATTAGTCATTTGAGGAGAGTTTATCATTAACCTAACTCCATGGTGTTTTGGTATTTGGCTTTTAAAGCGTCCACTATATCTTTGTTAATCTTGACAATATTATACAGCACTGAGCCAATCTGATCAACTATTTGTGTTTCAGTCATATTTGGGTTATTATTTATAATTTATATACTTTAATAATTTGTTAAGTGTATCAATATACTTTTCGGACTAGGAGACAGCGTAAGGGTTATAGGTGATAGGGTTTGTAGGAGGGTTGGTGTCCATGGAGATGTAGAAATAGGCTGGGAAGAGAGGTAGAGGAGGTTCGAGGCTTCTTAACAAGCATTTTTCGATAGGAGCTCGGTCGGAAGAGCGGTCTTCTTCCAATGGAGGATATTCAGAGAGAGATAGTGAACTGTTAGGGGCATCACTTTTCTTATTGGTCGCTTGCAAAGGTCTATAATTTATTGAAACAGCCGAGGCATAGGAAAATGCAGAATATTTCTTTTTATTTTCATTGTAAACCTGAATATATACTGGGCAGTCTGCCATTAGCTATGTGATTAGCTGAACAGTGAACACATTTAGGAGGACACATTTTATACGATTTTTACCTGTAGAGCGAATGTCCAGAATATCATTATTATTTAACATGTTATTGTTTTGGAACAACCACTTTCCAAGTAACATAGGATGAGCCCTACCCACATTATCTGTTGTTCCTTCAACAAAAACAAAATACAGACCTTTATCATCTGTACTAAAACAATTTTCACTCAGGTGCTTGTCTCTGCTGTCAATTTTTTCAACTTCTCTATGAGCCATTAAATCAGTTTTAGTCATATAAGAAATTTTAGAATATGAATTAGGTAGTTCAGTTAATAACCTTTTGTTTTTATTCACATTGGAAACTACAATCTTACTACTCTTTTCATCAATGTTTTCAAAAATATTGGAATACATTATCTTTCTGGGGTGTAAGTTCAGATTTTAGATCCAGATTTTGGGGGCGACCAATTGACATTTTGTTAGTATGAGAGGGAAAACCCTCTCATAAATTTTGGCCACTATCAAAACAATAATTTAATGGCTATTAGTATTAAGTTATAGAAAATAAAAAATAAAAAGTATGGACAAAAATGGTTGTAAAACACAGAGTTAAGAAAATAAGTTGAGATACAATCTACTACTTATTGTATAGAATAGCCGGGTTCAGAGAGCAAGAGATAAGACGCTTCACTAACAAACAACAACGAGCAACTTAAAACTTAAAAAGTTGTTTTTAGAAATATGCAGAAATTTATTTATACTAAACTTTTTACTTAGACAAATGTATTACTTTAAAATTGAATCATAATCTATATTATTATTTAATTTTAATTTTTACAGGCTGCTGCATAGCAAATTTCTTTATAAATACATACATAAGAAACATCATGAGTGGACAGCACCTGTTGCAGTGACTGCTATTTATGCTCATCCGATTGAGCACATATTTTCAAACCTTGTACCTCCTTTCATCGGTGTCCTCTTACTTGGTTCTCATATATTTGTTGCATATATTTGGTTTTCTCTTGCTATCATCAACACTCTTAATTCCCACTCTGGGTACCACTGGCCATTTTTTCCATCCCCAGAAAGCCATGATTTCCATCACCTAAAGTAAGTAAACCATTAGACTTTATCAATAGATAGAATGCACATTAACAAACCAGTTTTTATTATTGATTAATGTTGTTTGAATTAATTCAGATTAATTTTAATTAATCGTTAGATAAGATTAATTCACCTCAACTGTTTAAAGTGTATTTATATACAAAGTAGCATCACTACAATGTTAAGTTTTAAATAAAGCAATTATAAATTATGAATGTTATCCCGCTAAAATATTTAAAAAAATTGTTTTTCAATGCAGTATGATTTTTATCAAACAAATTATTTCAATTACCATTTTCAATTAATTTTAATTTTTGATGTAGATTTAACCAATGCTACGGAGTTCTTGGGATTCTTGACTGGCTACATGGAACGGACCTCACATTTAGGGCATCACCTCATTACAAGCGCCATCAGACATTCTTGACATTAAGGCCCCCTAGGGAAATATTTCCAGATGATCCTCTCTATAGAAAAGAGGAATAGCATATACACACATATATAATATAACATATAAATAAGAAACTTCAAAGTTATAAGATTTTTATATTTGTATTTGAACTGATAGCCCATGAGGAATGGTCATTGCACCAAACATTATGTGATTAAAAATTGTGATGTACTGTTATGTATGCGGTTTGAAGGGTATAAACTGAATCCCATGCAAAATTAGATGTAACACATATTTAGCTACACTTTATAAGACAAAATTTATATATATTTATATAAATATAAAATTAAATTATAAATAATTACTGTAAGCACAATTTATTTTTATTGCAATATTTTTTAAATAAAACCTTAAGAAAGTAGAGTTCCTTTCTAGAAAACTTTTTTTTTTATTCGCTTATTTATTATATCAACTAGATTATTATTTATGTTATTTTTAATAGAATGAAAAAATAGTTATTTACATGTCATTCCCTTTCAGTTATATTGTATTTTCTTTTCTTTTTTCTCCCATTCTATTTGTATAGTTGTTTATAGTTGCAAGTGATTTCTAAGTGATTAGGGAAAGAAGGGTTGTTGCGTTCAACAACTTATTGTTGTCAACTTTTGGAATTTGGATAAGTTCTTTTGAAATGCCTTTATTAAGATCTTTACAGTTTTCTTTCTAAACTTTTTTGAAAAGTTAAATCTTACTCACAGTTTGTAGTTTTCAATGATCCTGATTTTAAGCTAAAGCTCTAATCAGGTTGAAGGATTTACAACGATATCTCTCAACATGAATTGTAAGAGGCTCTTGTGATGAGCTTTAATCTTGAAATCTGGCTCGTTGAAAACAACAAACTTAAGATCCAGTGTATCAAAAAAGATTAAACCAACACACATCATTTCTAAAGATTTCTAAATAATCTCTATTCATTAATCAAGGAATAAATTATGTCAATCCTTGACATCTGGCTTTTTAAAAACTCTCTCTCTCTCTCTCTCTCTCTCTCTCTCTCTCTCTCTCTCTCTCTGTTTCTCTTACACTCATTGTATATTTATTTTTTTAAATTAAAAGGTAAAGTTAAAGCATGTTTTTTTCAATTTTTTCTTGAAAGATATAGTTTTTTAAATGTTTTGTAATGTTAAGAAATAACATATACTTTATATTTTTATACATTTTTGAAAAAAGGCATAGGATTACTGAAACAACAAAATTGCAATTTTCATTAAAAAAATAAAAAAATAAATAAAAAATATTTTAAAAAATAAAATGATATAAAAAAGGACAATAAGGGAGAAAAGAATAAAAATAATTACATACATTTTAACGGATCAAAATGAGTGGTGTTGTCCTTTGCAATAGTGTCATTTTTACTGCATATTAATCCATATAGGTTTACCAGTCACAATTGACCATATTAACCATTTTAATCAAGGATTTTGTTAATCTAAGGTTTTGGTTGGGATGAAAACATCTATCATATGGAGAAGATTCGAACCCTCGAATTTGAAAAATGGCAAACAAGAGGTAAAATTCAAAAGGTAGTAGGTTGAGATAGGGAGTTGGTGTCCGATGGATCAAAGTCACGATAGTTCAAGTAGTTATAGCAGTGGCGTATACAGCTGAAGGTCGTAGAATACCGCTCGTGACACTGACTTTTTTATCTCAACCAAGACCTTAGGTGAAAAGAATAATTGATTTACTGCATACATTAAAAAAAAAAAAAGTTAAGGTGGAGTGAGTATATCAATGCATTGATTCACAGTATGCGTGGTTTGAGTATAACCATCATTTTTCCACGACTCCTTTTTTTTAGAGTTGATACTGGGTATTGGTCTGAGAGTTCTTCACTGAAGATGGTACACTGCCGAAATGCGTTTGAGTAGTTCAAAAAATCCGTGAGTCAATGTACTCAATAAGTGACCCAGTTTCTGCATGAATATATTTTTTTTTATTATAAAATTCACCGCTTGGTGCACACAAACAAAATTTATTAGATATTCACTCCACAATTACAGGTGGGTACTGAAAATTTGAAAGATATAAGTTAAGTCCATTTATAAGAATATTTATAGATGGTATATGGATAATTACTACCCTTGTTGGGGCTACTTTTTTCATATTTTTCTCAATTAAAATTTCAAAGGCTATGCTGGTATTCAAACTCAGAACCTCTTATTGTTACAACTTACCAAGTGCTAAGCACCAATAATATTGGTCAACCAATTAATAACTAAAACATATTTATCACATGTAATGCAACAATTAAATATAAACAAGTTTTAAAAAAATAATTAGTTTTATTAAATAAACAATATAAAAATACATTTATATAAATGTTTATGTTACACATTATTCATTAATAATTTCAAACGCTTGGACTTAAATGTTAGAATGAATCACCCCAATGAAAACATAAGAAACAATTGACATAAGTAAATGTACTTATTGGTCCCTAAAGAAACAATAATCAACTCCGATAACACTTTTATAGAAATATCACAGCTTATAAGAATGTTCATTTGGCATTGAAGATATATAAAGTGTGTGAACAAGAAGCAAAATGGAAGACTGGAAATTTGCAATAACACTTATGACAGAGAGAACTCCTGAGCGGCTGATAGTAAATTAAATCTTTCTTCTATAGTAACAACATATTACAAGTAACGGAAAACATTATACTGTACATTCACTTGAGAGAAGTAGTAAAATTAAACATATCATGCGGTTATACGATGTCAGATCGGATGTTTGTACATGCGAATTGGATTGTCAGACAAATTAGTGAAATTTGACCAATTCCCTTGGTGTAAATAAAATAATGGTGTATAAATGCCATTTTAAACTGGACAATCAGACTAATCGAATCACTTAAGAAATAGAAGAAATTATACAAATCAACATTACTGTATTATTTTAAATAATGTTAAACTTGTATATAAATTACACCAATTGAAGACTTTAAAATGTTTAAATTGAAGTTAAAACAATGGTCAATGTGACGTATCGACCGACCGAATCATTAACTGAATGAAGTATTGTCCAAACTATCCCTCGGATGGATTATTTATTGTCAAAAATATTTACTGAGAAAATAATGCAACTTCCGGTTTTGTTTACCTTGTGTTATACATGCCATCGATGAGGTACATTCTATGATATTGCTGCCTTTCTGTAAACTCAGTACCGCGTTTGTAAATCAGTTTAATCATGAAGATGACAGCAGGAAATAAAAGTATGAACAGCACAATTGGAAGGACGTAGTCTCTACCGGTTGTCGGCGACTCAATAAACGACTCTGCATCTTTCAATAATTCGTCCTCCACTATCATGGTGAAAAATGGTTTCTTTTTTCTTTTAACTATAGTCGGTTCAGTTTGAGTCACATGAGTCTTTTTGATTGCAGTCGGAGTAGAAACGACCAAATCTGTCAAGTTTAAAGCAGCAGTTGAGTTCAATAAAGGCGGTTTAGTCCCGTTTGAAAAGGTTTCCTTAACAGCACTTGCTACTTTTCCGTCATCTTTGCTCTTCCAGTCTCGATTGGAAGTTTCTTTTTGAGAAACTTCGTGGGAGAACGTCAACGGCATGGTATCATTTACGCCTTTTCTCGATTTGATTTTACCTTTGGTCTCTTTGGCTTCCTCGTAGACGCTGTTTATCCATAATGGCCCTCCTTCCATCGCCTTCACTAAGCTGGACACCGAACTGTTGGACGTTTTCTCCAGACCCGTTGGAGTGGAGACGCACTTCCACTCCGTCAACACGCTGACTGAAAGCACGCTGAGAACAAGAGAAATCCTCATCTCTTTAAATATTACATCAAACTTAATGGCATAGATCGAGGATGGCACGGCATACGACCAAAACTCAAAAAAAAAAAACACTAAACTCTTAAGGAATCTAGAGTAACCTCCTTCCTCGTGGATAGTCGTTACTCGTTAGTGGTTGCTCAATAGTCAATAGCACATAGTTCATTCGGCCAAGAGCGAACGTCACCCTGATCTAATTTAAACTAAAACCGTCTAATAAAAAATGGTCTATCCAAATTTTATATTAAAAATAATAATAATAAACGTGTACGGTTAATTTAAAATGGACTGGAGTACGCTGCATGAAAGTGTCCGTGTTTGACACTTGGGATAAATCATACCTAAATTTGTTTCAGACGAGTTACTTCGGCCTGGAGCCCTTTTCCTTACGGTTTTGTACATTTTTCTGAAATTTAATATTTATTATATTTTTTCAATATCTTCGGGAACCTGGATGTGAGAAGAGGTTACCTGGGTTCAACGGTTTCTTCGCTTCACTTGACACTGCCCCAGCCCCAGTCTTGTTGACCATGTCGGAGCTTTTTTTCCTGTGTTTAGTAAATCGCATGATGTAAATAAAAAGCTTTTTTCTTGAAGCGAACAAAATAACGACAACAGGTGAGTGGCCGAGATGTTCGAACCAACCCAAACCCTGTTGATTAACAGGCCTGGCTCGTTTTGCAAGATTCTGAAGACGCACCATCGTTCAGTTTAGTTATGCCCCTATCATTTAACGTTATCCGATAATAAGAACTTTTTGATTTAATTCATATTTCCATTGTTCAGACTAATTTTAAACTAAGTGTCGACTAACTTGTATGAATCTAATTAGTGCAGATGAATGGTACAGCTACTTATGACCATGTTTAGGAGGGAAAATATATTGGCACAACATAATTTGATCTTTAAGTGAATGTTTTTTATTTAATTTTCAAACTCTACTTAAAACAAATGATAAATTATTGTATAAAGGCGGCTCCAGACATGGGGTATCCGTCGAATACCAAATGCTGATTGCCACCGAACATTTGCTGTCTTGAGATGCTTGTCTTGGAATTCCAAATAGACTGCTTATGTATACACACATACAGGGTTTGTACAACCACCCAGTTTGTGTGGAAACAGCGAATACCTATTTGCCAAGTGTCACACGAGACCTCAATTTACTACAAATTGTGATGGACGAATGAAATTCATTGCTGCAGCTGCGATTACTGTTTTGTGTAGTGGCTACAAACACAACCACAAATTAGTGAAAGATACTGTTGCCTCATCTTATTTTGAACCTTTTCCACACATCAAAAACCTCATTCTAATTTTTATTAGGTTGTGAAGAGGTGTTCCAAATTGTTGGTACAGATCAAAGAACTCCAAGACTTTTCCATTCCTAACCAACAGAAACAATGCTATGTTGTCCTTTAATTAATATGTCTATACTAGTTAAGAATTGTTTGTTGCTGAAAAATAAATAGAAATGTATACTTACTGTTTGTTAAGTGATGATTTCAGTGGATATACATACAGTACAGTTGATTCCCAAATGTGTGGATGCTTTGAGTTTGCCTGCTTCACAAATATTTGTGCACATTGAAGCAGACAAGAAAACTAATAATTAGCCAAGAAAGGTGAGCACCGAATATTGTTGCTAAGTGAATGTCCAAGTACTCAAACACACTAGTTGGAATTCGGCGAATCTTGCTCGGTATTGGGTGTATCCTGCATGTCTGGAGCCATCTTATGCATACAATTATTGGTGCAGCTTTCATTCAAATTAAAAACATCTTTTATTAATTCTTTTGGTATTGTCAAAAGTTGAAGCTACAATTGAAAGAATTTCAAATGAAAACTTGAATGTTTGAACATTTTTTTTCTTTTCAGCAGAACGCATATTCTGATATGGAAGCTGCACAGAACAGGGGCAACGTATGCAGATTTCATCCGTTTCATGGTGAGAACATAATTTTGAATGAAGACAACACAGTCGCTTTCAGGAAGACGAGTTTTGCAAATGGGCTTACTTTCAGTGCTGAGCCACTCCTCCCAGGTGAAATATTCCTTGTAGAAATAGAAAAGAATGAAAGAGGTTGGAGTGGATATATGAGGTTGGGCCTTACTCAGTTAGATCCACAGAATATATCACAGAGCAATGACCTCCCTCGTTATGCCCTCCCTGATCTGACAAACATGAGCAACTCATGGATTTATGCAATTACAAAAAACAATGCGTATGTTTTTGATGTCGACCCTTCCATGCCTATTGACTACATTGTAAATGTTAATAGCAAGCCAAACCACAGTGAAACAGTTCACACACCACGTGGACTCATTCATAGAAACGATTTACGACCACCGCTATTCACCGAATGCAAGGATATTCTGCCAACCGACGTAGGGAGTAGGATTGGAGTCTTTTTTGTCCCAATGAAAAATTGCCCAGCTGGTGATTTGGCTGAAATGCATTTCGTCATCAATGGAGAATTCAAAGGACCATGCACAATTAACATTCCTTACAAAGATGCACCACTTTATGCTGTAGTTGATGTTTACGGAACTACCAAACAAGTTCGCATAGTTCAATTGTGCGGTGTGACATCACTTCAGAGTGCTTGTAGAGAGACTATCCTTCGAAACCTCAGTGTTAACAATGTTTATGATCTTCCCTTACCGAAGATACTAAAAGATTATATCCTGTATAATTAATATTGTAATAATTAACAAACTATATATATGTATTATAGTGATATTCTTTATTTCCATTTTCTTTATGACATTGTTGTGCCAAATGAGGAATAAACACTTCACTGGATTTTGTCTATGTTTTGTATTCTAATTTGTAGTTGCAGCCGCAATTGTCTAAATTCGAGCAACACTTGTGACTGGAACTACAAATTCATGATTCCTCTTATCACGCACTCAAAAACAGCCAAAACAATGATAATTACAATGTTCTAAAGCACTATTTCTTTTTGTCTGGCCAACTCCTAAACCAATAATCAACAATATAGAATTACAGGTATTCCAAAATGACCTGAATCATACAATAAATATTTTAATCAATAAATGGAAATATTTACACTTCAAAAAACATGTTGACCATCAAAAGATAATAAGCTAAATCCTACAGTGAACTCAATCCTATTTAGAGATAATATAAAAATAAAGTCTTGTCATTTAGGTTCAATTCTTGCTACAACATTCCATCTTCTTCATTGAACATTGCATAAAGCTTTTTACTTAATTCGGGACCAACACGACTCTTACCAACTGCATTTTGCCTTTTCTTAACCTGAAACAACAAATTTTTAGTACAGCATATTTATTTTTGTGTAGGTTTTGTTTTGTAAATCTTTTATAATTGGTACAGCTTTTTTTTCTTTGTTAGCAACTTTTGTGCCATATCTGTGCTTTCTTTATTTCAGTTTTATAATCATAATATTTTTTCGTTTTATTATTTTTGTTTGGTTTTTAATTTACATTTAAAAGAAAGAAGAAAAACTACAGGAGTTGCAACACGGTTGGCCACTTGCTTGTGATCTACAATAGGCAAGTGGACAACCATGTGGCATTTTGATACTCTTTGTTTTTTATGTAATTTTAATTAGGAATTAACATATGTTAATTATAAAACAAATAAATTAAGCAGAAATATGGTACAAAAGTTGGTGGAACTTTGATATTCTATTTTGGCTTAATAAACAAAACTTACACAAGATCAATATGAAGGATAGGAAAAATGAAAACAAATTATTATCAGTACAAAGACTTACATAAATATCTTGAAGAAGAAGTTCTTTGCTCAATTCGGAACTGACTGAGTTATAGGCCTAAAAGGCAAACATTTGTGAACAATGTATGGTTTTTAAATTTAAATGAAATTTTTACATCAAATAATGAGTATGGAGAGGGATAAACTTCAGCTATTGATTTTGCTGTGTCCAAGTTGGTAAGGTTAAATTGGCTGAGTTGTTGCACCCAGAGTTGTTGGAGACCATTAAGGTCCTTATCAACTCTAACACAATCCTTTGACTCCCCCCTCACATGCCACTTGATTTTGTCTTCAACTTTGTTAGTAATCATCCTGCAAAACAACTCAGTTAATAGATGTGTTTTTCAATTTTCATAACAATCAAATTGAGGGAAATCGTAAGTGATATTAGGTAAATTCCTGCATTTTCTTATGTGATTGTAAAATAATTTTTTTAAATTTTTTACATGGGAGGATGAGGTTGATTCTAGCCTATTATGATTATCAATGTCACGATAGCTCATTGACAGAGCTTCTGAGCACAAATCTGTGGGATAAATATATACTTGTTACTAGCCCGTTCTTCTTTAAGTAATAATAAAATTTAGATAATAAAACAGTTTTTTTCTTTTATTTTAAATATGAATTGCAATAATTTTTTATTGAGTAGTGTTTAAAACAATTTAACTAATTATTGGGTTAACCTACACCAGTTAATTGTAGTTGATGTATAAGTAGCATGTACGATGAATAGTATCGATTGTAACGATTATTAGGATTTGCATACGATATGTAAGAAGATGCCATTTATTCAAAAGACAATTCAATAAAATAATATAAAAATTAAAGCAAAGTTTCAGAAGCTGAACCATAAAAGTAATCATAGTACAGTAAAACCTCCATTACCCGGGGTTCGATTATCTGAGGATCCAATTATCCTGTCCCCAAGTCTCTGTATACGTATATTATGTATACAGATATATATTTCACGAAGCAACAAGTCACTTCTGATTTGAGGAACACGTCTTTATCTTGTTCCTATGAAACTCCTACCAGTATATTTACAATGAACATATTAATGCCGCCGTTCAGGAACTATGCATTACACCCTTCCCGATATACAGAAGTCGTTCCTAAAGGAATTTTTATATGAATTTTTGAAGAAATTTTTTTAATCAAAACTCTATTAGATACATATTAATAAAAATCATATATACATATGTACACGTGTCTTCTTAATTCTCTTTAAATTAACACATTAAAAAATAAATTCCATTACCCTGGGTTTTCGATTTTCCTTGTACCCCACGGATTATTCATTACGGATAATGGAGGTTTTACTAAAATTATAAACCTAAAATATTACACAGAAAACAAACACATTGAGTGAGTAGAAATACTTTGATTGAATATAAAAAACATATTTTGCATTGTATAAATTCACCCACATCCTAAATGTATTTGTTAAATGTAAACAATGTTTGTAAATCCCAGGCCCTGAAGATGATCTCAATAAAGATCGAAACATTGGCACGATAAAGAAAATGTTTTTCTGAAACCTACATCACACCAGACCGCATCTCATGATTTCTGAATAATTAAAATTATAAATTACAAATGTATTACAAGAAGAACAAGATGAGACCTTTCAAGAATGAGAATGAATTAAACAAAAAAAAAAATCAACCAATAAATAATAACTTTTAAGTATCTTCAATTTTTAACCTTCTCTATGAGGTTCTGATAATGACTATTTTGTGAACATATGAATAAAAAATTAAATAAATTTAACTAGAAAATAACACTACTAGCTAAAAACTGAAAGTAGTCTTTAATATTTAGAAAAAGTTGAAGTAATAAAGACAATGGATAATATAAAAATAGTAAAACTTGCAGGTAAAAAAAACTGGACTGTTTGGAAGTTTCAGATGTCTTTAGTGTTCAAGAACAAAGATCTCACGGATATTGTAAATGGCAATGAGCCTGAACCAGAATTTCAGAAAGGTATTTCAGAGTCAGAAGAGGATGCAGTAGTCAGGCACCAATGCCTCCTTAAAGAATGGCGAAGTGATGATACTGAAGCTCAGAAGCTAATTATGTCTTCAATAGAGGATGATCCTCTACTATACATAGCTAATTGTACAACTTCAAAGCAAATGATGGACAAACTTGAATCAGTGTATGGTGAAGTTCACATAAGGGCACAGGACTCCAAATCTTCTAGAATGGGATCAACAACAAGCATCAAGGAGGAGGGTACAAATATTGAATCTTAATTATTCATGTGCAAATCAAGTAATTTCTGCTCACACTTTTAATTTGGTACCCCATTTTTATAGAAATGTTATCGCACTGCATATACTGTAGAATAAAACAATTGTTTAAAAAATATATGTGGAATATTTTAGTTCAATAAACAATTGTTTGAAAGAGAAAAAAAATGGAATATTTTAGATTGACAGTACAATAAATTTAAATTCAAATTGTGAACCTATTTTGTTGTTACATTGTACGCTCAGTTGGTGATGTTATCATGTTTTTGGTGAACCTTACGAGTTTACCTTTTCACTATGGCTTAATTAGTCATTTGTTATTTAAATTAAAATATCTAAATTTTATTATTCCGTATAACTTATGTCAAGAATTTTGTATATGTCTTATTATTATTTTTCTTATTTCATTATTATTATATTACAATATTTTTATTACAATTAATACTTATATACTCATATTTTATATACCTGTATGGAAGTTCAGAAATTATCTTGGTTAACTGTTGTATCAAACTGACCAAATCATAATAGTTATTAACATTAATCACTGATATACCTGTTTTCAATTCCATTTCAACCATTGCCCTCTGAATCATTTTTCTAAAAAAAAAAAAATAATAATAATAATAATAAAAATAAATAAATATATGTGTGTGTAATATTGTCATATCAAATTATGTATTAGCTTCGTAATATTTGCAATGGGACTTCAAAATCTACCCGGCATACTAATAAATGGGCTTTGGACACCAATACCTCTGCTTTTGAAATCCCCTTTAAAAAAATTAAATAAATAAATGTAAATAAAACACTGGTTGAAAAAATATTTAAGTGTCCATCGAATAAATAGTTGTTTATTGTAGCCCAAAACAAATATACATGCCTATTATAAAAATATTTTTCTAGGTTTAATATTGAAGACAAATAAATTGTCATTGTCAGTGGCCACAACAGTTAAGACGTTTGCTCAGTTCTACAACATACAAATAGGCTTTTTTTTCCAAAAACATTGGCACACCGAGTGTTCATATAATCTAGTAGTTGAAGTACCCTTGTTAAAAATAAATAAATAGAGTAGGAAATTTTATATATCTTGAACATTAGAGCATGAATATGTTTGATACATTAAGAAAATGCAATATAATTAACCACATCAAAACTCAATAACAATTAAATTTGAACAATTTAATTAACAATGAAAAGTTACCTGTTAATATCAAAATTTAATTTTTGTTTTCTTCGCAATGTTGACCCATCATCATCTTTAGATTTATTATTTGCTTCACTTATTGTCCTTTAACAAATTAAAACAAACAATACTTAACATTGTAATGTATATGTCATAAAATTAACACTATCGGTAATGATAACAAAACACTTTACTTTACATATTCATCCAGAGAGAACACTGCAAGGTAAATTCTGAGTTGGGAAAACACCGTTTTATATCTCAAGAATGTACTAAGTAATGTTTGTTCTTTAATTGAACCTATAAACCGTTCACAAGGCCAGCAAATAAGACAGTGATCTACGTTTTCTTTCCCATCATGAGTACCAGGCTTAAGACAAGAAAACATTAAACAATTAGTAGTAAAAACAAGCAATTTATTGCACTCACAATTGCTCGTTCCCAAGAAATTCCGGCTTCATTGAATATCATATCACCAACCCTCAATTTATAACTGGGGACTGCCTGTAATATTTCATAAGCCTTTTCCCCCCAATTATAGTTAAAGAGATCTTCACTCATAATCGTTGTAATAAACTGGGAACAACACAATGATCTTAAACTAGAAAAAAAAAAGTACAAACATTTTCTCACCTTGGAACATTCACCAGGCTTAATTCGCTTCTCAACTTCTTGTAATACAGCTTTTTTTTCTGAGCTTTCTTTCATCTTTTTCTCATGAGACAGTTTCTGTTACAAAATTTTTTTAAAAAGAAGAATCATCATAATGATATCTGATGGGTGAAAGTACATAAATTCAAAATCATTCCTTTCAAGAAAAATAATATCTACTAACTACCTACAAGTTGATGCTGTAAATATTAGGTAATTGGGTATGTTGCTTTGAAGTCTAAATATGTTTTAACATTTTTCAACTTATAACACATAATAATAGTCAAAATCATGCCTTAGATCTCATAGTGAGTAAGTATTATGCAATCCTATATGAGAAGTGTACATCAGTATATGTGAATATAATAGTTTTTATTTTATTCTATAATCCTTAATTTTTCTCTTCAAATTATTCATCAAAGAGAAACTGTCTTGTAAGTTGCAAACAACTATTGACCCAAAAGCAAAATAACTTTTAAAATTGTGAATTGCCCTCCTTATTCCCTTATTCATTATGCTCTAATAATGCCTTTTTTCTCTTTTTTTTTAGGGGGAAGGGAACACTGTTCTAAGACAATGAATTGTACAAATAGTCAAAAAATGCAGATGATTTCAAATAAAATCAAAAGCTTGGCAGAAATATCTTTGAAATAAGAAATACCCCCAACCAGGATCGCTACATCAGTATAAACAAAAAATTATTGGAAAAATGGTAAGGATAGGAACAATATTCCACTGACTCTCACACCTGTCCATAAGCTATATAAATAAAATGTGGGATTTTTTCTTACGCTTAATGTGTGCAAACCCAGACCAATTTGGTTTTTGCTCTCAACATTTCACTATTCAGCAGGTGTGTTGTAGACCACATATCCTCTTCCCTAGAGTGTAAAGAATACCGTAAGGGGAACTTCCACCCTCTACTGTCTTTGTATCCTTTGCAGACAACACAGCTGTGCTTTCTTCTGATCTATATCCTGCAATCGCCTCAGAGGAGTCCAGGCATATGTACAAATGGTCAAATGGAGCAAACTTTGGAGGATAATAATAAATACACTTATGTTACAATTACCCTTAGAAGCAAAACCCCTAACACAATATTCTTTAACAACATTCCTATCTCTAAAACCAACTGTGTACGCTATGTTGAGTTCTATCTTGATACAAGCTTAACCTGGAACCGAAACATATAAATAACTGATAAATAAATAAGGAACTGAATAGATGCTTCAGTCTTCTCTATAAACTACTTGGACGGAAATCTAACATGTCGACAATAAACACTGACACTCTACAAAACATTACTGAAACAGATTTGAACATATGTAATAGAACCGCTAAACCTACCAACATCCAATTAATTCGGTCCTTCCAAGTGTCAGAAACAGAGTCAACCCTAGTATGTCTCCAATACCACCCTTCACAACGACCTCAAAATACCCTTTGTAAATAAATTAATCCACACCAAATTTTCCACATCCCATGAAAAACTATCCTTACATCCTAATGCATTTGCCCATTCCAAGTCCAGCAGTATTCATCCCTACACCACAGTAAGCGATTGAAGCGGAGATGGTCCCAGGACTTCCTAATAATAGTCCTTAAAAAACTATTCGGAAACTGGGAGAACACCAATGGTTGCTGGCTCCTCTCAGGATATATACAATTGATAAATATTGTATAACATTACAAAATGTATATTTGTACAAATGGTAACATGTTTAAAAAATGTGTGCAAAGTAGTGAACACGTTTACCTTTTTTTTGTTTGTTGATTTTATTATTGACATAGATGAATTCGTTGGTTTCAAAATTTTTGTGGAGTTGGTCTGCAGTTGATGCGAGTCATTCGAGTGGTTGGATAATGGAATTTCTATGATTTTGACTGTCTCCTCCTCATCGCTTTCAGACATGGAATGAATTAAGTTTCGTCCTTTGCTGGCATTACCACACACGTCAATTAATTTTCTCCTCGGTGCCCCAGGCAAGGGGGAAGACAGAGGCGAATTGTACAACTCTTCCATTTTCAAATCTTTAACAGAAGACAAACTGGTGAAACAGTTAGCCACTCACAAAGATAACGAAACCAAAAAAATAAACAAAACCAACTAAACGGCATCGATAGTCTCGAAATATCGCTCAAATAAAGTGATGTTTAATGTCAGAAATTGGTGAGTCCCACCATTGAACAACTTGGGTCAAAGATCGGTAGACTGAAGAGACTAAAGATTTTTTGGAACTTTGGATGGGTCGTATTCAAAAAGCAAATCGCCCATCCTCTTCTGCTCCCACGATTTTCGTGATGGAATTGACGACTGACTAGTCGGATAAAATGCTGTAAGGTAAGTCTTCGTTCGACAGCCGCGTAATGTTCGGATTTTGTAAATTCCTGGAAGAAAGAATACGTCGCTCGTCCATCTTTGCTATTTTTAAAGTAACTTTATTTAGTTTATTTGTGGATTTTGACCGTACTGTGACTGTATAACGCTGGTGGTTTCGGTTCATAGATTTGTTTTTTAAGCAAATACTATTTCCTTCATCGGCTTTTAAAATAATATTGTTGTTACTTTAATTAATTATACTTTTAATCTCAGGTCTTGGTAGAGTTGAAGAAGCAAATGTCATGAGCGGATTCGGTCCCAGGACCTTAGAGTGATGAGCGCTGTTTCAACGCCTAAACCATTGCGGCAACCGAAGCCCCTACGTAAACTTTTTATTTTATATATTTCTACACACTTGTTACAATTTGGATTTTAGTAAAACATGTTTTCATTAATTCCCTTCCGATCACTGCACTGGCTCCGTATGTCGCACTTTCGCCTTCTGAACAGGGAACTATGTATTTGGTTCCGTTTAGGTGAGACGCTCAAAATGCATGGTAGTTCCTGTGTCTTGAACATAAATATATTATTCATTATTTGTCGAAATTGGGCAATATTATTTTTAAGAAGGCTTCGTATTTTACCAAGTTATTTAATTAATACGGCACATTTAATTAAAGACTTGAGAGATTAATATCAAAAGCCGGCGTCGAACCGCAAACTGACGATGAGGGAAGTTCGAAATCGATTATCGCACATGCACGAAACGTATGTTCGGAATTCTTCCCGCCTGTCAGTCGTCCGCTAGCACAGTCCGATAACAGGGAGGTTCTGTAACAGATAAAAATAAAATCTTTCGTGTAGAAGTTATGATACAATTAATTTGTAATTGTACGACAAATAGGCAATTACTATTATTACTGCGACATATCAAGTGTCCCCGCATCTATTGCAAGTATCTATAAACTTTATACAATATCTAATTTGACTGAGTATTAAATTAAATTTAAAATTGTTAATATTTTTTTGAACTCGGTGTAATGTATGACACCTAAATGTAGAGCAAAACAAAATATACTTAAAACGTGAATGCAATAAGACATGTTTATTTAAGCTTGTAATTATATTAATAATAAGAATCGATGAAGTATTTTGGTACAGAATATTCTCAGGGCTCGAAAATTTGTTAATTGTTCTTAACCGGTGCGTTACTAATTTTAACAGCTGCTTCAGCCTTCAGCAGCAGCACCAATTATTCAGAAGTCGCGCATGTGCGGCTCACGCCTCTCTCTACCTGTCCGCATAAATCGAGAGGCTTCGGTTTATATTAAAAAAATCATCTTTTGTCTTAGTTTTTGCTTCTAAACGAGTTTATTACTTAATAACGTTTCAAGATCTTCAAGTGCGATTCCTGTGCAAGGAATAAATACTCATTTTACTACGTCAAATCGTTTTTTTTTGCTTATATACGTATACATATAAGGACGTAAAATATAATAAATCATGGCAGAGACCGAGTACGTTATGAACTCGCATGACGACAACGGCGTGATGATACATTCCGAGTGTACGAGCATCGGGAACATCGCTGTTGACCAGGCCGGCCAAAGTGGCAGGAAGTGGTACAGAAAAGCTGCACACAGGTATCGTAGTTTTAGTTTGTTATATTTTGTCGCCAGATGTTAAACCCTCCCTCGACAGCAAAATTTTCACATATATACAAAACAATACTTAAACATGGATAACTGTGGGTTCAACCAAACCTTACGATCTGCAGAATGTATGGTGATTAGTGACCGTTAGTCGAAGATTATTCGGAAATCGTGAGATGTGGTCTGGTGTGACGTAGGTTTCAGAAAACATTTTCTTTATTGGGCCAACGTTTCGATCTTTATTGAGATCATCTTCAGGGCCTGGGATTTCCAAACATTGTTTAAATTTAACAAATACATGTTAAATGTAAACAATGTTTGTAAATCCCAGGCCCTGAAGATGATCTCAATAAAGATCGAAACGTTGGTACGATAAAGAAAATGTTTTTCCGAAGCCTACGTCACACCAGACCGCATCTCACGATTTCCGAATAATGATCTGCAGAATCTACATCCTACAGTCCCTTATCCTTAGATTCAATGTTATGTTTCCATCCGCACCATCCATAGACCCTTATAAAAGATATCGCAAGATCCGGCTACAACAAATCCCTCTCTAACCCTCATACTAATTTCCCACATTTTTTTTCCAATAAGGCAATAATCCTCCGCGACGTCGACCTGCTCTCAGAGAATGAGAGTGCGTAATAACTAATTAATTCTTTAGGAGTGAGTATTAACGTAGTTGTCTCTGTAATCAAAGTAACTTATTGCGCCTCGCGTAGATTGCTTATACTTGGCTTAGATTGCTAAAAAAAAGTTTTTTTCTCTCTTTTTATGAATATTTTAGTTGGATTATAAAAAAATGTTTACGCGTTTTTCTTGATAAGTGAAATTGTGTGACTAATCGAAAATTCACTAGTTGTCGACTGCTGCTTTCTCAGAATATCAGCGTTCTACATTCTTTTGTTGGGGATGAAATACGACAAAAGTTATCCGTTTGATTTGTTTTTCTTTGCTTTTTCACGTTTGCTGATTTATATAATCGTATCAGTAATCGAAATGCGCTAAAAGTTCGTTTATGGTATGGGAAATTATCAAATTTTTCAGTTGAGAAAGAAATTAGGTCTCGAAGGATTGTTTCATAACTTCATGGCCGTGTTATCTCAGTTTGATTTTATCTTAAACAATAAACTTATCATGTTCTTTCGATTACACAAATTGTGTGACAAATCGAAATTCCACCAAAAGTTGATTTTTTTTTTGTTGAATGTCTTGTCAATTAAGAAACTTTAGCAGGAAAATATTTGTCAAACTGTTATATTACTTAATATCAATTCCCTTAAAATTTTATTATATATTTTCCTATAAAAAATAAACTTTTTAAAATTCACCTTATGAATAGAGAATACGTGAAAACTCAACGTTTAAGATATTTGTAAGCTGAATTGTTTATTTATGTTAATTAATTTTTGACCTCGTTTAATATTTCGTCTTTGTTTTTATCTTTGTATCAAATGTATGAAAGGCATTAATTTTTTTCCATTTTACGACGGTTTAAAAATAATCGAGAGTAATGATTTCATTGTTAATAGAATTTAAATTGGTCCTTGTCTGATGAAGCTGTTTCGTTATTTTGTTGTTTGATACGGAAGAAACGTTCATTCTGAAAAGTTTATCGTTTCGTTCTCGTCGGTAAAAGTTTGCCCGTCTTAATAAATTATTTTTATAAAACCCCTTAAGATAATGTTTTAATAATTTTTGTTCGTTAAAATGGTTTTAAAATCGTCCTGACACAATTTCTTTTCCACTATCGCCTTATCTTAGCGCTTAATTGAACTTACAGTATGTATTTATTTTGCCTCAGCATTAATGTAATTAATGAGAAGCTTCAAAACGCTATAAAATTTAACAACAGTGTAATAAAAGCGACTGCAAACATCGTAATCGTACCGGGGTTTATTGTACCGAATTTACAACAAGAAAAAAAACTGTTTTAAGTAGTTAAGAATAATTATTTTTTTATTCTACAGATCGATATAATTTCAAAGAAAAAAATCGCTTTTTTTCAATTAAGATATAGATTTAGGGGTGGCCTAAACTGTATCCTTTAAGAGCTTTTTTTTATTTATGCAGAAATTATCGAATTCAGGTGAACAGGAAAACAAGATTGTCAATAAATTTCAAATCCAGGTAGCCTTTTGGTACACTGGCCCATAGATAACTTTTCCACTGTATTATAGGTGGTCAAAAGTCATTTCTGGACTACAAAATCTCACTCAGTATGTTTGCCTAACAACCAAAATGAAAGAAAAATAATTTATACAGATTTATTAGATCTTTTCAAAATCATACCAACTACTTCTACCGTGAATACTCTTGCTTATAACTTCGAAAAGGTATGCTTAGGCCGGCTTTATGCTCATTTCGTTTTATACCTCCCCGGTATGCTAAACCTACCCAGGTTTGTTATACCTACCCCGGTTTGCAAACCTATTATTGGCTAAACAACGGATAAAATAGTTGGTTATCACCCGGCCGATAGCTATCCCCTTTTAAATTTCACCAATAATTATTTATTTTTATAAATAGTTTGATTTATTTATTTCCAACATTAAAATAATAAAGAATACACATTCGCTTTGAAATAAGCGTTTATTTTTTATTGAGTATTAGTTCGATCGTGTGCGGAGCCAGGTCGCCGAGTACTGCAATAGACGCATTTTCACTCATCCGCGTTTGCCCCCCTGTTTGAGTTCAAGGGGAGATTGGGAATGAGGAGAGAATGGGAAGTAGTAAGCCACATGGGGGAAAAAAAGCGTAACATGTTGCAAATTTTATCATACTACAATTAATATGACCAATTGTGGCTCCTAAACAAATATGGATTAATTTTATCAAACTGTCGTTACCTCGACAATACCTGGTCATACTATCTCCGCGTGTTTAAGTTCATACGTAACACTGATGGTAGGCACATGCGATACAGAAAGGTCTGATTGCTAAGCAGATAAAAGAAAATGCTTCGAAGATGTAAAGGTGTTTCCCGTTATATATATTTGATACCTAACCCCCGCGAATAACGAGATTCTGCTGTATGTCCAATCCTGTAGTGCATAGAGGAGATGGTTTGTATATTTTTATAAAATACATCCTTTCTTATTCCTAATGTTTTCTGCGTGCAGGAGACTGTGTTTTCACATGTTACAGTCCTTAATTACCATAAGAAGTTTAGCTTTCTTATCCAACTTAATTTCTTATTGCATTATATCACAACGAATGTTATTAACTGAGGACAAAGACAGTAGATAGAATGCGTTATTAACACATGTAATTAATCTTTCAACCAGCGTACATAGATGGGCAAGTTTCTTTTGGTAGCCGGATTACGCAAGAAATCATCATTGTCCTACTTTGAAAAATGGTTTTTCTTTCAACAATTAATTGTGAAGGGCGACGAAAACAACACGTCTACATTTTCACTCGGCGAAAAACCGGAATCTAAAATAATTATTTTACAACTGAACGCTAAAAAAAGAGAAAAAATGGTAGGCAGGCTAGGAGAAGGTTTAAGTTTAGTTTAAGTATATCCGTGCCACTTAACTCTGGATAATTTAAACACCGGTTAATGCTCAGGCAGCATAAATTGTTTAACCAGTGGGTAGGGATATTCCAGGTATAACTGGGAACTAATCCACAGTTAAACGAACACACCCGACTAAACTTCAATCGGAATGAAAACCTTGGTGTTGTATCACCCAGACTCCCAGAGAAAATCCCTGGATGATGATGCTATTCTATATATTCTCCTGTAAAAAAATTCAGCTAAACCTCAGAAACCACCTGAGCCTTTCTTCACCTACATGTCATAATTAACCGTACATTTACGTGATCAGACAGGTCATCCCACTACCAAAACCTCGAAAGATCATACTTCACCTTCAGATGATCGGCCTATCTCACTCTTAGCTTTTCTAAGTCCTAAGTTTTAATGTACAGTTCGTAAATTAAATCTAATTTGGTTTTTGGTTTCAAGTTGGTAGCATGCACAGCTACTTCATACGGTCAACCATAATTCTAACTTAAACACATTTAAATGGTAGTTGACAACGAAAAGGCTCACTTTATGAGGCATATGTCTTATATATGTATGTATAAATCCGGTTCATACAAGAACTACAGTCATTTTTAGTTAGCATTGGAGCGTGTATCAGGTCTCCGTGCTGGGTCCTATATTGTTTTACATCTTCATGAAGGACGAAAATCATTAAATTATCTTCGGGCATGTCACTGTTCACCCCTTACCTAATTGTTACCACATCAAGGTCCAGCGCAATCTGTAGAAAGATATTTCAAAATTGTTCTTCAATAAATTGGGTATTAGGCTAAACAGCAGTAAATCTAAAGCTGTTTTATTTTCTAGGTATAGACGCACACTATGTGAGATTGGGTAACAGAGTGAAATAAATATCTTTACTTGGACAATTGATTTTAATTTCTTGTTTTTACATTTTAGCTTGCATATCGGGAAAAAATGATCTGCCGTTTTCTCCAAGATTAATAAAAGATCCCACTTAGTTGTAAATACCAATGTATGACTAATTATTATGCCCATAATAATGTATGCATCTTCAGATCAGATATAAAAAACTGCAAGCATATCCCAATGAAGTTCGTATCTAATTACGGATGATAATAGTAAATAACACCTAATACACCTACAGTGAAGTGTCAGCTGCAATAATATTTATTTGCTTACAATATTTATTGCTTAGTTACTGCGATAATACATAAACTTCTGTGCCAACAATGTTAACGGTTTTTTGCTTTCTAAACAAAACTATCAATAAGTTAAAATTGATTATAGATTGGATTGTAAAGGAAAAGCACTCCATGAAGCTATAAAATATAGGCAAAAACGCTTTGAACACATTAGACGAATGTTTGTGACTATTCGTGTTTTCTGGAATAATGATTATTATATGCATATGTTCACCAAAAAATACAATTTCACATTAACACAGTTGGCATTTTACTGATTTTGTGTAGGTACTAGAAATTTAAATGTAGGTATCAGAAACTTAAATTATAAGTTTATTCAATAGCCTTAAAATAGTCGTTATACGGTTACAAACTAGGGCTAGGGCATCGGTAAAGATTTTGGCCAGCTGACGCCTGTCAGAACACAATTCACTTAAATTCGTTTCTATTGCAAGCTACATTTAGTGACGAAATTCCAGTTAAATTAAAAGTATCGAGAACCCGTTGACACCCACATTTAAAAGTAGACAACTTGTGGTGAATTAATTAGAGAATTAGGCCGGGATGAAGATAACTGCTGCAAAGAAGATACTTCGCTGATCTCGAAGAAAAATTCAAAATCGACATACATTTTTGTTCTTCGAATTATTTCCTTGTCGGTCGACTATGTGGAAAGCTGAGGGAAAAACGCCCGAAAAAGATATAGATGTGAGGTAGTGTCGTTTTTGTTTATCTTAAGGCGAGGTACACACGAAACAAATGTTTCAATAAAAGCTTATGGAAACAGGCTTTTGTTGCCCAGCCTGTTGTTCGAGGTGTTTCACCAAACATGTTTTCACTGTTCCGGGCCAAGTTGCATGACACACGGTGTCCACTAGCGTTTTAAAACTGTCTAAACAAGAATCATCAGCTGATTTTGGCATCAGTTGTAACATAACTAAGTGTTATTATGACGTTATTTAAACTTGATTTCGTTAAAGACATATGAGTCTGACCGAATGACGAAGACACGACCCAAAATAACCAAGTCAATTAGTTGGTTGGCTCTTGAAGATTAATTTAATTTAACTTCTAATGACATAACTGATCTACTAGTAATAGAACTTCGCTGATCGATACCTTCTTATTTACACCCTAATTTAACGTTACAGCCTAGTAAATAAGCGGGATAAATATGTTGACGTCTTGGCCATACTGTATTTTCCTAATGTTTGCGTTCTAGTAGTATAATTACAATGTCATGTGCGTCCCATTCACAGTAGGCGTGTTAAATTGATTATTTTTTGCACTCTTTAAAACTTTTTAACATTAGACAGTCTAAATTACTAAATAATATTTTAAAAAAATTAAATTTAATTAAAATTAAATTTAATTAAATTAAAATTACTAAATAATATTTTAAAAAGTGAAGTGAAATGAAAAACAATTTAAAAACTGTAGCAGTATTAAAAACTATAAGATTAAGTTATAAAATACTGATAGATTAGATTAAAAACAATTCATAAATGGAACTAAAAAGTAATATTATAATCATTTATTCTCATATAAATTAAACGTGAAATGGAGTACTTAATATATCGACTTGGGAGACAATTTTTGAAGGAAATACGTACATACATTTTATTTTTCATGATGAAGTGTGATTAGAAAATTTTTCGCAATGTTATTGAAATACTACCGGACTAGCGCAGGTGTTTCAGTTGTGAGGCTTACATGCTTCCAAAAAAGTAAAAAAAAATTAAAAACCGTTTCCCCCAACGCAAAATTAACTAAGGCAAATCCACACAGAACCAGTTTCGAGTCAGTGTTGCGCGACATTTGTTTCGTCGTGTATCCGTGCCTGTATGTTATCCTTTTAAAAGTAGTATTATTATTGTATCAGTGATGATTGTTGATTTATCACACAATTATGTCACCGTCCGGACCTGGTGATTGTCTATTATCACCGGTGGATGTCACATTCACCTTGACCAAACCCACAGCAAGTTTTGGTGTTTCACCGACCTTTGTTTTATAACAGAAATGTACGGATTTCCGGTTTATGTACCATAAAGGTGCGTATACATTTTCAAAGTTGAGTCAACTTCGAGGCTATATGAACTCCCGGGGGTGCCAGTTTTTAACAAAAAAAAGCCCATTTGCATGTGTTCGAATTCAGAGCCAATGGATTCTACCCGGGAACTTCAATTCTATAGAACGAACATTCGATACTAGCTTATCTACTAAGATACAAGCTACTTAAAGGCTCCAGACATGCGGTATTGCTGCCGAACATTTGCCAAATGCCGTGCTAGTCCTACCAATCGTGATGAATATAACAGTAAAACCCATTGCTGCAGCTGCTATTACTGTTTTGTGTAGTAGTAGCTACAGCCCTAGACACAAATTTGTAACACAGTACTGTTGCCCCACGTTACTTTCGATCCGTTTCCACGCCTAGAAAACCTCGTTTCTTTGACAATAGAACTACTTTCTCTCGGATCAGTATTTTCTAAACATTTGCACATCAGGTCGGCGATTCCAAAGGCAGTAAAAATTATTATAAAATTCTAAAGTTATCATCACTTTCAATACACTAGATGTTCAGCATTGTTTTTAACTATTTTATAAGCTAAAACAAAATAAAACACACTGTGTAACGTTAATTTAAACCATATATGTATTTATAAGTCCTAATTGCCCTATTAATTATCATCTAAAGTCTTGTTAAGTTAAGATGAAAAAGCTAGTGTCACAAGCAGGATCCGAGAACCCATTCCGGCCACCACTTCAATACGCCGCTGTTCTAACAACTTGAGCTACCGTGACTTCATCGACAATGACACTAGCTTTTTCATCTAAACCGATATCCTATATAAAAAGTATAATTAACTAAAATAATTAATTTAAACAGGAAACGGAAGTTCACATGTTTTAAGTCATGTTTTAACTTGAAAGAAATGTTCATGCCTTGAACGGATCATAAAAGTTTGTCTAGGTCAAACTTTTGTTGATCAACTCCACTGAACCGAAGGTACTCGAGCGACACGCTAGCTTTCGTTCGCTAATTACTTAAATCGATTTTTGTTCAAATGTTTTAATAGAAACTGATAAACTTTTGATTTCCAACTATGTGCGAAAGCAATATCTTATACATACATGGTTCTAACCGTCTTACTTTTGTTCTTCAAATCAGCGATAATAAGTCCTGTTATTTCCATTTCTTTTACGACCACTCAAACTCAACTCAACCAATTAAATATAGCAACTTGATTCCGTTTAGAAGTTAATAATCAGAGGGTAGAATACTTAGACAAGGCGGCTCTTTGCAATGCTACAATTCACGAACGAAAATTCTACAAGCGGGTATTAGTTCGATTGCATTTTGTTTAAAGATCTACGTAAAAGGAAAAAGTGTTATATACAATATACAAAAAAAAAAATAAAAAGCTTTTCTACATCAATCTGGATAAAATTGTTGGCATAGTGCATGACTTTCGAACTCCTCTTGTTCAAGGTGGACGGATAAGAACAGTTTATGAATGTAAATAGAAGTTTAAGAAAGTCGCTTCTTATGTTTATCTCTATTTTTCATAAACGTGTCAAATTAAACAGAACCCTGTAAAAAGAAGGTTTAATAGCTATTTTCTAACAGAGTTACAAATTTGTACTTTTACCATGTATGGTAATATTGACCATTTTTTTATTTAAAGCACTTAGAACCGAAGGCATTTTTAAAAAATACCAATGTGAAGCTAGTGTTAAATCTCTATAACTGCGGTAACCATCATCCACAAATAAATTGGTGATTGTTGTCATTTACCATTGTATTGAGGATACACCATACACCGGCCATTATGTATGCGGTCTATTTTAATTTAATATATATCATATAAGCCCTTATTTACGTTATGATTATTGCTTTCGCCTACTACGCTGGAAATTTGTTTTTTCCTTAGTGACCGATTGTTTAAGAATTTGTTGGATTCGTGAGGAGCGCTCATGAATGAGATAGTTTAGAAAAACACTTTTTTTCCGCGTTACCACCTTCATTCAAGACATAAAATGTAGTGTTATTCTTGTGGTGTGACCTATATGACACAGCAAGAATTTCACCAAATTTTATGCCCTGAAGATGACCCGAGGAAAGATCGAAACGTCGGCGTATGATATATAAAATTTCCTGTCCTGACCTGGAGTCCTTTTCCACTAAAACAACAGCCTTTACTTATGCATGCTACTCCTCGTTGCTGACAGTAGACAATATGCGTTTTTACGCATTTTTCCGGCATAAGTGTTCAAAATATAAGATATATATGATGATATATGATAGGATGAGATGGAGAATGGGTGTCTGAGAGGATCGAAGTCACGATAGCTCAAGTGGAAGAGTAGCTAGCGGCGTATTTAGCCGAAGGTCGTGGGTTCGAATCCCGCTCGTGATATTGACTTTTTTATCTCATCCAAGATTTTACATTGAAAGAATAATTAATTGAAATTCTTTCCTGCGGTAAGTTCTTTTTTACAAGAAACCACGTTCGTTATTTGATATTGTTTTTTTTTGTTTTTTTTGAGAATTTGTATAGTTGGCATATAGGGATGGTTTTAACTCTATGTCTACATTATCTAGAAGTAACAAACATTTAAATTCTAGTATGTGTGATTTTTCGACCAATACAAAAGT
Source organism: Cimex lectularius (assembly GCF_000648675.2). Taxonomy (NCBI): domain Eukaryota; kingdom Metazoa; phylum Arthropoda; class Insecta; order Hemiptera; family Cimicidae; genus Cimex; species Cimex lectularius. The sequence continues at coordinate 245,447 of NW_019392896.1, read as the reverse complement.
TAATACGCATATTGTTTTGCCAATATTAATTTATTTGTACATTTTAAAAATATAAATGAGACAAGAATTTGTATAAAGCTATCTCTTTCCGAGCGCAAGAAATATATTTCATTCTAATTTTTTATCGATTTAACTTCTTGAATAAGATCTTTTTTAGCGTCCTAAGCACTACAATGCTTTATGTAAAATACGTGGTCCTAACTTAGCCAAAATCGAATTTCCTTATCTACACCTTCCTGAATCCTTTTCTATTCTCCATGAACTCGTTTTCTCAGCCACTTCTTGTTTTGCCACAAATTCCTTATTCTGGCTGCCCTCTCTTTCCTACTTAGTTCCGTCGTCCAACTTGTATCTCTCTTCTTCCTTACTCCTTACCTGTAAATCTTTACAATCAACCGGAATAGATTGATCCCTGATGCATTTTTTCTTCTTCTGCAGCTTCTTGATGATCTATATTCCTACTCACGTCCTTATATTAACGCAGTTCGCAAATTTTGTTCACTATTAACGAAGGTTAGTTCCAAATTGTGGAAAACTTATCCCATTTATGAAACCTTATCTCTTGGGTTTAGTAATTTCTCTTTTGCGCTTCTGCGGTTAATATAATATTCGCTATTCTTCACATTTTCCAATTTGTACAGATATTGTCCCTTGGGGCCATAAACTGTGCAATTAACAAAATTTGTTTTGCTAAATCTTCCTGCTTGCGTCACATTCCTGTCGCTCCCGATAACTTTTGACCTCTTTATCGCTTCATATCGAACGATGCTACGGGCGGAGGTCATTTATCCATTTCTAGTCGGTGCAAGATCGTGGATATACGTGAGTTGAGAAGCAGCCCTTTTTTTCGGGCTTTTCAAGAAAGGTTCTTAATTTCCAGAGTTTAATTAGACATGCCGCAGTTGAGGGTCAGCATTTCACCCACGCCCAACGTCTTCCCGTTACCCAGAGTCGATCGCTCTGAATGCGATCTCGAGAGTTTCATGACTGGTCTGCCTTCTGAAGCCAATTGGATCGATGAGAGAGACTTGCACCACAGGTAAATCGACATACTTTGTATAACAGGACTAGGATTATAATTAGATACGTTCATCGTAACTGAAATTTATAGTTTACTGATTTGTTTTAGATTTGAAATCACTAGTGAATTGCACTTTTTCATATATTTTTTTTCCTTCCCAATTTAGTTTGTCATGAGCACGTTTAAAACCATCGACTATTTAGTTTGAATGTTTATGTGTTTTTCTTAATTGAAGGTCATCGCCAAACTATTTTTACTTTAGGCCTTTTACATTAAACGTTAAGTGTGAGATAATTTTTTACAATTATGAAATATATTTGTTATAGAATATTTTTAAAACTTTGTAACATATCTTTAGCTTAATTAGATGTTAATAGTCGTTCGATGGCATTTACAAATTTGTATGTATATACTTGGTTTAAATTCGGATCATATGTGGGTTGTCGTTTGTCCATTGGATGGTTTCAAATCTCGATCCGTGTTGTTTATTTATTTATTTTTTTAATGTTTATATTTTAATAATTCTTTCGAAGTTTTTTATATTTGGCAGTAAAAACGATTATTTAATTTAAATTTTTATTTGTTCTATGGCAGTTCGAGAAACGCATCATAGAAGAAATGCATTGGTCGAATATACTTGTTTTTTTTTTTTTAATTGTTTTTTTTTTTTTTTTTTCTATCCAAGGCGATATCGATATAACATTAATGATGTCAACAGCAAACAGGAGAAAGTCCGACAACTCTATAGGCATGGCCTTGTGCTTTATATGAATTTCTGAAAACTGCTTTCAGCGGTAATCCAAAAAGATTTACATGCGGAAACTCTACAGAGATAAAAGTTGAAACTCTTAACTGTTTGGCAATGGCTGCAGGTTTTGAAATCGTGTTTTCTGACGTATGAAATATACGTAACAAATACATACATATCTGTTAGTTTTAGTTTTTTGTACAACCGGCTTACAAACAAAGCTAGTACTTAATTTTTCGAAACAAGACTATTACTCTCGCTCTTTTTATTTCGCTATTTTTTTCTATCTGCTTAGTGTTTAGTTGTAGTTATTAAGAACGAAAAGTGGGGTGGGTATGTTGTTTAATCCCTTTAAAAGATCGTTCTTACTCATAGTTCGTTGTTTTCATCTATCCGGAGTCAAGCTTTTTAATGCTCATCATCAGGTTGAACATCCTTCTACTTGATGATGAGCTTCAAAGCTTGAAATCCGGATAGGTGAAAACAAACTGTAAGTAGAACTATCTTTAAAGAGGTTGTAGTTGTTTTTTTAAAAGTTAAATCTACAAATCTCTTCATTTAATGATTGCTTACTGTTACAAAAAGATATTTCTGCTTTTCTTGACTGGCGCATTCTCAGCAGGCTTGCTCTTCTTGCAGAACCAATCTCTCATCCACTTTCTTTTTTTTCTATTTACATGTGTGTTTTTGACTATTGTCATATTTGTTTACTTAATATAAACGGTTTTTACCTAATGCTATAATTACTGCTATATTTTGAGTCTTCTATTTTAGCGTCCCTGTTTGACTGTCTCAAATCATTAAATGAAAAGATAGTCAAAAGTGGGAAATTTCATCCATTTTTGTTTCTAAATTTAAATTATGTTTAATCAACCAAACTATCATACTTTATGAATTCAGTAAATGTCCTACCTTATTTGTTTCCGAGAGTAAAACTATCGTAAAATAAAAATTTTCTCTTTAAAAAGTCAACGATTTGTAAAGTTAATTTTAATTATATTTATCAAATTAATTTATCAAAAATATTTATTAAAGCTTTGGATTATTTATTTAGAATAGGACTATCTCAAAACATAATCGGTAGTGAGAAATCCTTCGTAGAAGCCAACGCTATAAATAATTGCTCTTAAAATCGCTTGAAATACCCCAGATTTTTTTAGCTTTAAGGAGTGATATGGGTTTTCTACAATATTAATCTGACCCACCTGAAATTTAACCCAAACTTAGCAGCACTATACTTTTGTTCAGATTTGCGTTGAAAGAAAATATAAAATTGTTAAATACTACCGAATACGTATATGTATGTAAGTGTTCTGATTTGTGGACCAGTCAAAATTCCCACGCTCATTTCTATACTGATCTTAGTCCTGAATAAACATTTTTGGTTTTTCCAGAATTTACCAATTACAGTAAATAGTTGAAGAACTAATGATTTCTTCGATTTCCGGTTGTCAAAAATAAACAGACATTTGCGTTTTTTCGGAAATAATTTTATAAGCGCATTATTTTTATGACATAGATTTCAGGATGTGTACTTGCAGTCAACTTTTGATTTTATTTGCAAGTTCATGGTCCAAATTAATATCTAAACGTTTATCAATCAAAAATAAACAATGTCAGCTGTAATCATATATCTCGATTTGTTTTAATTATCATAATTTCCTGCCTTGTAGTGAAGTTAAGTTCATACGTGGCTCATTTAATGCGTATTGTCTTTTTAGTATGTATAATAAATAGCCAGTATAAATTCATTATCAGCTTGTTTTTGCTTACTACTATACACTTGTACTTCTATATAATTGAAACAACGAAAACTCGGTGGTGGTTGTTGGTCTACGAATCGATAATCTTCAGTTTCTCACTCGTGGCGTGAGGCCGAAACTGTTTTGAGTAAAATAAAACCTGCGAGATGATATCAAACCAGTAACTTGATTAAGTGTCAATCGGTTCAACTTAAAAAAAGTATATTTATGCCTATGTTACAGTCAGATATCCCATGCAACGTAAAGGGAATCACGGTATTAGAGTCGGGACCTATATCCATATAAAACGATATTCAAACGATATAATATCACTCCAAATTTTAATTCTGATCGCATATCGGCAGAGAGTTTCACGCATCGCAGTCTTATTTATTTATTATAGAATATTCTACATATATATAGAACTTTATTCTTATTATTAAGTACATTCCAGGAAAATTCCCGAGTAGTAGTTTTACTACTTAGCTTGACATTTATATATAACAGTAGTAAGAAATACGTACAAAATTTATAAGCAGTATAACATATGACATAATTTATTATTCTTTTTATGTAAGGTCTTGGCTGAGATGAAAACGAAGGTCGTGGGTTCGAATCCCGCTCGTGAGACTAAATTTTTCATCTCAACCAAGACCTTACATAAAAAGAATAATTAAGTGAAATAATTAATATGATCAATTAGACCACCAAATATAAATGGATTAATATGGCATAATGTAATGTCTGAGGCGTCCGTTTTAATAAAGCCCAGATTGAGGTTTCCGTTACAAACCACTTGCTCAATATGCTTCTTAAATGTTAGTTCACAGTCAAATAACACGACAAAATCGTTGATTTCAGAAACGTTGTAAAGTATAACTGACGGTTTTTGTCAAAGTCAAAACTAAATCTGGTACATATCGCAATACAATACAAAATAGAAATTTAGTAGACACAACACCAATTATTTATTGCTGCAAATGACAACTTTATTCAAATTTTTCTTAAAGGAATCAAATTCAAACAGCCCAGAAACTCTATGCTGACAAAATTATCATCAAAAGCCCGCTGATAATTCCGTACACTATTCGTGTCGTCCGTAACGAGTTAAATGAAATTCAAGATGAAACATATTTACAGCTCTATTCCTTCTAGGAACTAGGAATTATTTTACTTAATAACTCCGGACATTAATCCCATTGACCAACTAACATAAAAAACATGTGCGAAGGACCAAACTACCAACCTCAAGGGTCATGAGTCAGCACTCCTGGGCCCTAACACCATGTTCCTTTTCACGGACTGTTTTTTTATCTTTTCCAATTTGATTGAATAAATCTGCACATTCCAAGAGAACCGAGCGGAGGAGCAGTAGTGAAAAATACTTCTAACAATACCAAAAAAGATAGATTTAATAATGGTTTTCCACTTTGTAAAGTATGAGGTGTTCCTTTTAATAAAGCCCAGATAGCGGTTTCCTTTAGAAACCACTTGCTTAGTAGGCTTCTTAAATGTTAGTTCACAGACAAATACCACGCCAAGATCATTGTTTTCAGAACCTTTGTCAACTGCAGCTGACTGTGTTTGTCATCGAGGTCCGCCTATTCTCGTTAAAAAGCAAGTAGAGTAATTCATTTACACAAATAGGTACGACCACTTAATTTTTTTAAATCATTCTCAAATAAATGAATTATAAAATAATTTCCTCAAATATTTTTTGTCGTGAAATATAACCATCTTGTGGTCGCAATATATAAAAAAAAAGTTATACAAATCGAAAAAGGTATTTATCTAAAACATAGCGTGATGCAGTCCCAAACAAAGAAATACGCTGTCCTATTATTACCTATGTAATATTTATAGAATGTACCGAGACGTGTCGTCGCACACACATTTCTCCTTTAAACCGGGTCATTTTTCCAATGTTGGTCGCGAATTTGAAGACCAAGTTGCGATCGTTGGCGTACTCAGTACTGGTTAATGCGTATCTTCAGACCTAACTGTAAGCAATTATGCGAGCATATCTGATGAAGAGGGGCACGAATTCGTCTGGGGGGGCAGCTCCCCCCCTCTGCCGTTGTAGTTGTCGACTCTCGCCTCTCAGTGCTCCCATCAGTGTTTACGCTTTCTTCGGGTGATATGCTTCTACAGGATCTAGACTCCAAACGCGAACTACGCAACACAGCTCCGAACGAGTAAGTGATTTGACAAATTCTGCGATTTCTCACAGAATTATTATTAACAGCCGACTCCGATCAGGCAGTTGGCCTCGGTAGACATTTGTCACATACTGTACTGGATTTCCTGTGCCGACTATTCGTGTCATACCCCTTCCACATTCTAAAGATATCTCCATTTTAGCGTAGAGATAAGAAAGCGAGCAAATCGAGTGACCATCGGCCGAAGAACGCCTGACTTCATTTTCCATGACTATCTCCTCAAAATAAACAACGTCCGGTTTATTTTTCCAATAATAACGTAATAGCCTCGCCCCCTATAAGGCAGAGAAAGTTTTGTTAATTAAAAAGAATAAATTAATATAAAAGCAACTAATTTTAAAACGCATTGAAATGGAGTGTTTCAAAACCGCAGAGAGATTTATTATGAGGTTGATGAAATAAACCCCTTCGACATTTTCGAGTTAAATATGCTTAATTACATTTCATAAAAGGTATCTCTAAAAGGTGAAGAATTTCTTGTAAAACGAGAAACATAACTAGAATCGATGGATTCTACTATAAATAGATGTTCTTTACACGCTTTTCTTTGCTCCTATTATTCTTTCCTATCGTTAATACGGACGTAGTGTTTTAACCCCTCGAAGTACTTCGAATTGTCATCGGTCGTTGTTTGAAACTTACACTTTTTTTTCAACGCTCCTGGTTGAATAATTTAAAGTGAAAGTAATTGTTGAAAAACAAGCTTTGTCACGTTGACGTTATGAAAATCGAAAATTAAAAATTGGCATTCAGATTTTGACAAGTGACGATCGGGTGATATACATTTATTGGTGGATATACATGTATACATAATAAAATCGACTTCATTGTCGAAATCAAAATACACTTTGATATTTTGTAGGAGTATATAAATAAGCTGACTATTTTTGAGTTAAGGTCTGCCTCACACATATATTTGTTGCGTATTTGTTTAGAATGAGGGAGTTTGTTCAATATTTCATAAACACTGCAGTATTGTATTTGATATAGTATTTACTTTATCATACTATTAAGATATGCTATGTAAAAATGCTTATGAATAATATTCGATATTTAAAAAATCTATTTTGCATTTGCTGCATGTAAAATCTATTTAAAATATATTAAAGGTTTAAAAAAAATATATCTATACAGGTGTCCTTTTTAGATGTCCCGGCTGAATTTCTCTTGCAACAATGACGCTAGGAAAAAATATACGTGTTTAATATCTTTTAGTCTAGTTTCAAATTTTTCAGAAAATACGTTACTGGGTACCTCAGATACAGTTCAACTTCAAAATTTCAATTCGACCCTATTCATTTCGACACATCATTTAAAGGAGTTTTTACGCTGGAAACAATGGGTACAATCGAATTTTAAATTTTTTAAAAAATGACGAAGTTATGGCAAAATTTGTCAGCCTAATTTCGACGAAGAGCTGAATGTTTTACTGAATGTTCGTGAAAATCCAAATTCTTTTTTCTGAAATGTTGGAAGGATTTTATGTTTTTCCAAAAATAAAATTAGAGATATACTCCGGACGTACAATTTTAAGCGTGTCGCTCTCATCTTGTCCAGCGACTTCGGGACTCTGGTTATGACAGGTGTCTTAACGTTCCTTGCACAAATGTCGTTTTGGGAGGCTGAAAAAACGTTCTTCCATACATCCTGACTGATAAATCCATGTTCACCTGTAATGGCATACTAAACCGTTGGAATTTAAGAACGTGGGCAGAGGAAAAGCCAAGAATTCCGTACTCTTGTCATCCTCAGGTGGTTCACAGTATCAACGTTTGGTGTGGACTTCTCGGAAATAAATTAATTGGGCCTATTTCGTCATTTGTGCAAGGAACGTTATACGCCTATCATACGCTTAGTGATGGAACAGCAACTGATCCGATCTCATATTACGAGCAACACGAATGTTTATTATTTATTAAAAATGTTTGTTTTGTTGTTTACTCTGGAGCGATAAGGAAATTTCTGGGAGTACAACTCGACTGCACGACTCGCAATACCACCTCTATCAATAAAGCAGCTGTACATAATATCAACTCTCTGTTGATCGGAAAAATATGCTCTAAGGTTCATATTACTTGCAATGATTATTTGGAGATCGTGAGATGCGGTCTGGTGTATTACGCACAGAAAAAACAAACATAAATGGAACTTTTTAGAAATGGTTTACATCAACAGAGATAAACACAACATCAATTACAGAACGGACACATGTAAACCCAGTCGCAGCTACGCTAATATCATTAATCAAATTAAACATCAATAACATGTATTGAATATAAAAAACATAATACAACATATAATACATTCATTACATTCCACACATCAAGCATTTCTACATAGTCTAATTCTTCAACAATTTGTTTTTCCTTTCCCTAATTATCCCCGTATATATAATCCTGCAAGGATAATCTAGCCGAACCATACCCATTTTTCCCATAGTCGGCTCCTTTTATCTCAAAGAAGCCGACTCCTAATATAAAAATGGTTTTCTATCCCTTCTTCCTTCCCCACCCTTTTAAAATCCTATGTATATAAACATAAAACCAATATCTCACTGGCATTCTCAACACGATACACAAATGACGATCTCCAAAAAATCAGTATTAACAGTCACTAAACACCACATATTACTTGTAATCTATTTCTTACAGGAATTGAGATATGCTCTCATAATGCAATGACAGAATGTAAACAATAAAGTCAATTAATGTTTGCAGTTAGTGATGAAGCAAATTATTGGCATTAACATCGAAATGTTTTTTTTAAAATTTTTTTTAAAACTTTTTGTCATATTTTGACCAATTTAAAATCCGACTGGACCATTGTTTTGGTGTGTCAGGGTGTGTAGGGTCGTATTTAAAATTTTGAAGTTGAATTGGGACTAAGTACCCTGTATAATTCTTATCCACAAAAAGGTAAAAATTTGAAACTTGACTAAAAATATTAAACATGTATTTTTGTTTTTATCATAGCGTATTGGTCAAGAGAAATTCAGCCGAGCCATCTAAAAAGTATATATAATTTTTGCAAACGTTTTGTAAAAAAACAATTTTTTCGATTTTTTGGACAAATTTCGGATCTGTCCGGGTATTGATTAAAATAAGCCTCTGCGAAAATAAAGACTGACTTTGTAAACAATAACAGAAAAGACTCATAATTTTTATAAATAAAAAAGTCGTTACGACGGTTGAAAATCGATTACAAGATTGATTTTTAATGTAGCTTATATATTATTTTAACATTAAGATGGATCACTCAATAAAAACAAAACCATTAAAAATAATTTTTGAGAAGGAAAAAATAATTGTCTAAAGGCATTAAACAATATAAATTTTGGATATAAAACGACAAATACTAAAATATTGTATATTGACCCTGAAAGTTTTAAAATTAATATTATAATTCGATATTATGCAACAGGAACAAAAATTTTGGAATTGAAAATTTTTTGTAGCATGTACGTACATTTAGCCAGAACACGGGCTATTCCGGTACGATCTGCATTGGGCGAATGAATACCTCATTGAAATAAGTGTTGTGCCAAACGAGTTGATAAATTTGGCTGCTAAATCAAGGCTGGAAGCCTTACTTCACGTATGAAGCTCCCGAAACTGGTTACCTAACTTTAAAAACAGTTTGTCGTGTTTACAATGCACTATTCGTCGAGATAATAGCTTTTAAGGATGAATTATTTTTAATTTAAAATTTGAATATTTTAGTGTTGATATTTTTGTCAAACTTTTCAGACCAAAAACCTTTCTTAAATATAGATTTTTAAAAATTAATAAAATCAGTCTTGAAAATCTTCCATTGGAAACAAACAGAATTTTTCAGATGTTATTTTCTTTTAAGTCTAGGCTAAGCATGAGCCTGTGGAACCGACGAGCTGAGTAGGCATGAATGGAATCTGAATCAGTGTCCGATAATCGTCCTATCGAATTTTTAAATGCAATGCTTGTCTTAAAGTAGATATTATTTTTAAAAGTAGTCCAGCTATACTACTAACAGTACACAACAGACTGTTGTATTCAGTCGTTTGGGAGCTTTGACTAGGTTTTCAGTCAGTACATGAAGCATCATTGCCGTCAAATAGTTTCAATGCATTCGATTAACAGTTTATTCCTCATTAACGTCACATAAAAACGATAATAATTTATGTATGTATATATGGTATAATTTAAAAAATTCCAAACTCCGGCAGACGGCTTTTTGCCATGCTTAAAATTTATGTGTAGTATTTAGTGACCAGTAATTGATGATTATTTGGAGATCGTGAGATGCGGTCTTGTGTGATGTAGATTTAGGAAAACATTTTCTTTATTGTGCCAAGGTTTCGATCATTATTTAGATCATCTTCAGGGCCTGGGATTTACAAACATTGTTTGGATTACACAAATACATGTAAGATGTGAAAATGAATTTATAGAATGATGTACGCAATATAGAAATTTTATGTTTATTCATAGTGTTTGTACTCATTCAAAGTGTGTTTTCTGTGTAGATGTGTCATTAGTAAGATATAAATGTTTTTTGTTTATATATGTTTGATTTTGAAGGAGTGGGGAAGGAAGTAGGGATAGAAATTCATTTTTCTAAGAGGAGTCGGTTTCTTTGAAAGGGGCCAACAAAGGGAAAAAAGTTTGCCGTTCGGGCTTACTTACCTTTTCAGGATTATTAAGGAAGGGAGGATAAATGATTGAGGATTTAGGCTATGTAGAAATACTTTGATGTGTGGAGTGTAATGATTATTTTTTGGGGGCGTCGGTGGCCGCAACGTTTAAGGCGTTGACACGGCGCTCATCTCTGTAAGATAAAGGTCCCGGGTTCGAATGCAGCGGCCCTGCATTCGAACCCGACATACTTACAAATGGGCTTTTTTCAAAAACACCGGCATCCCAAGGTTGGCAACCCACCGGCTGTGGCGAACCCTCGTAAAAAATGATTCTTTTATATGCTGTATCATATATTTTATGTGTTATTGTTATTGGAATTTGATTTATGATATTAGCGTAGCTGCGGCTGAGTTTACATGTGTCTGCTCTGTAATTGATGCTGTGTTTATCTCTGTTGATGTAAACCATTTCTAAACGTAACTTTTTAGAAATAGTTTACATCAACAGAGACAAACACAGGATCATTGTATAAATTCATTTTCACATCTTACATATATTTGTATAATCGAAACAATGTTTTGTAAATCCCAGGCCCTGAAGATGATCTAAACAAATATCGAAATGTTGGCGCAATAAAGAAAATGTTTTTCTAAATCTACATCACATAAGACCGCATCTCACGATCTCTAAATAAGTTTAAAATTTATTGTAAATATATTGTAAACAGTTACTATACTTAAATGTTTCTGATATCTGGACGTCATAATGCAAGCGACATGTGTATATAGTTGCAAACATGTCTATCTACATACATGAATTGTGTGTACCCGCCGATGCACAGCAAGGGGGTTCAATCTTCTCGAGATGTTTGTAGCACTTCCTTCAACTGATGATGACGTTTCTGAACGCGTTTTCCTTCGCCCGGTGATATAATTGTTTGCATGGACAATATGATAAATAAGGCAGAAAAAAACCTTTTTGAAATTCGATCGTTTTGTCCCTATGATCGTGTGTATCTGTTCTGTGAATTATTTACTAAAAGTGTCTCTACCTTCTCACCCATTCATCATTTCTATCAAACACTTAGCCCTAGCTGACCTCGTCAGTATACATTTTTTAATTTTTTTATTTTGTGCATGTGTGTAATTAAAAGTGCGCTTATTCCCTTCAGTTACACATTTACAGATTACAAATTACAAACATCAATTTGTTGAGGGAAGTAATTGTTTACATAAGTATGTAATTGCTTACTTGCGATCTGTCCCATTTTAGTAATATTTTAATTAAACCAATAGCTTTGTTTTCTATTATATTTTACTTGTATTGTTTAACAACATGAGTAAAGACCGATATAACACATTTTAAGTGTGGAATATGAAGAAAATCGTGTTCGAACGTATTAATTACTGATTGTAATATGGTCTTTCATTGTGGTCATCCTATCTTCGCAGGAATTTAGTTTAAAATATTTGTAGAATGGGGTTTCTACTTTTTATCTGACGTTTCTGTTCTCTTTGTTTCCCGCTTGTTATTGAACATTGTTTGTCGTTCGCGTCTTTGTCTATTTGCACATCATTTAAATTTATTGGGTTTGTTAGAATGAAGTCGTATTTGCATTAAAATTAAAGCATTCTGCCTATTAACCCCGTCCCAGGAGTTTGAGGTATTTTTGGAGTAAAAAAATCGTTTTTAAAACTAGTCTTTCAGTAAATAAATTATTTTAGTATAATCTTTCCCCTGATATGTAGGGAGTTCTGAATTTATAATTTTGGTTTATTCTTCTTTTCTTCGTTATTTTTTAATTTTGGTTTATAAAAGAAAAAAATAATTTATTAGAAGAATATGGTGAATAAAAAACCTGAGACCTGCAATTCAAAGAGATAAATGATGTATAAGGGCTCATATTCAAATTGCTCATATAAAATAAATAAATAATTAGCTCAACTGTGTATTCAAAATATAATGATGTTAATTAAAAAAAAAAAAAAAAAGAAATTTATAGATTAAATTGTGAGATTTCTTTTGGAAATATACTTGTGAAAGACCTGTAATTTGGCCATTTACGATCGTCCTGGTTAGCCTATTCTCACTGATTTGGTCTGATTGATATATTTCAGCATATCACCATCAATCAACCGTGAGGATAAGTAGACTATGAGGATCGGAAATGACCAAATTACTATTGAAAGTTAGTCATGAAAAACAATGATTTGTCGCACATTGTTTTAATGTCTACACACACTGTTCCTTCATGCATTATAAAAAGTATTGTTTATCCATAAATTTGTTTTATAATTATTTCATTTTTTCCAGAATTTTTGTCAACAGGAGTTTGCATTTAGAAAATATCAAGTTCTATGGCTTCGATATGGATTACACTTTGGCTGGTTAGTTGTAAATTTGTTATACTATTTATACTTCTTTATAATTTTCATTAATTTTAGGCACATATATACTACAAATATTAATCATATATTCCAATTAATTAAGGTTTTTAGTTGAGATAAAAAAGTCAATGGCACGAGCGGCATTAAATTAATCATATAATTCAATAAAAGCACAATTTTTTCTTTATTTTTAAAGGCTAAATATTGGATACTTTTAATTTTATGTGCAAATCTTCAGGAATCATTAATAACAAAATAAATTTATTGATTTAACTTGGGGTAGAGCAGATGCTATCACACCTACTGTAGTGATAAAACGACCTAAAACTTCTCTCCTCACTATAAATACATTTAAGTTTAGCAGTAAATAATGTTTGTAATTAGTGAAATGTTATGATAATACCCATAAACTGTTACCTAAAAAAATGAAGTATTTTTATTATGTATTAGATTTATTGAATATTTCCAATTTTCATTTTTCTAGATTGTGACAATTCCAGACAATTCCAATTTGTTTGTGCTTCATTTACTTCCAGATTACATTCATAAAAGCCAGTAGGATATTATCATAATCATCAGTTTGTGCAAGCACCAGATTATTTGGATTCAATCAAATAAGTAATTACATGAGATTCAAAAATGAAGAGAGAAAAAAAAACAATGCCTTCACTGAATTATATCACATGTAATGTACTACACAATAATTATTGTATATAATAATTATTATTGTACATTTAGAATACATTAGTATATAAAACAAGATGGTTGGCTATAAACTCCACTTGTTTTATGCAGGTGAAATGAAAAATTTATATTGGTTATGATATTTGATGAAGTATATTTGTTAATAATAATTCAAGCAGTTTACATGTTATCCTTTTATTAATTTAATATAATTATTCTTTAAGAGATTTATTCTTGAGGTCTGGAGGGTGATGAGCCTGTGGCCTGATCATTTAAGTTTTTTAGACCAAAATACCATGCATATCAAAAATCATCAGAAACGACCAAGCTATATAATCACAATTCATCTTTTTACAGAATACAAGTCGCCTCAGTATGAACGGCTTGGATTCAACCTGGTCAAGGAAAGGCTTGTGGATATGGGGTATCCAGCTGAAATTTTAGAATTTGAATATGATCCCTCTTTCCCAGTGAGGTTTGTTAAAATGATTAGTTTAACTGTTCAAACTGAAATTTTAATCATATTTGGATTTCAGAGGTCTTTGGTTTGATGCTCAATATGGAAACCTCCTAAAAGTTGATGCTTATGGAAATATATTAGTTTGTGTACATGGATTTCAGTTTTTGAAACAGTAAGTTTCTTTTTCAGAGCAACTTTCTCATGTATTTCATGTCGTTTTGGTTGTGTGACATATATTATATGTGACATATATATTTCTAGTTCTCAGGTTTATGAATTATATCCTAACAAATTTCTTCAGTTGGACGAATCGAGGGTATATGTATTAAATACACTTTTCAATCTCCCCGAAACATATCTTCTTGCCTGTTTAGTTGACTTTTTCACAAATTCTCCTCAATACTCTTGGTAATTATCAATTTTTTTTTTTTAGCTAGCAAGTTTTTATGATTGTTATTGTTTTATTTAATTTTTCTTCAGTAAGGATAAGACAGGAGTTACTTGTGGAGACCTATTTATGTCTTTTAAATCAATATTTCAAGATGTGAGAAGTGCTGTTGATTGGATTCACTTGCAGGTAATAGAGAAATATTGTTTTACAAAACCATTTTTAAAAATTATTTTAACAATAGTGATTTGGGTCTGCGTTAGTAAAAACCTTCAAAATGTGCAATAAAAACCTCAAAACATGAAAAAAAGGTTAATGAATCTAAAAATTCTCGTTTAACAGTTACATTTTTTTACATAATAAAATTAATTCTTGTCTTAAACATGGTATACAATGTGATTGTTAGAGTACATTTATTTTTAAAACACAACACACAAATATACAATTAAATTTAAAATTATACACTAGATAACAATAATAAAGTAAGTTTTAAACTATTCATAAAATAACAAATATGCAGGTACCATCAACTTTACATTTAAAAAATAAAGTAAAATAAATTAATTTTTCATTGTAATTCACCACATATATTTAGTTTTTTCTATCAGGTTGTACTACCTTTCATTTCCAGAATGTGTTTCAAAAGAGAAAAGATCCGGTTAGTTCATCATTGCAAAAATAAATACATAATTAAATAAAAACATTTATAAAAAAAATTATACTATTGGTCTCATGTTCTTATAGTCCTGTAGTCACCATTTTTGAACTTGGTACAATCTTTTGGGTTTGATTGAGGTATATTTAACCTTGCTAACTTAACAGGCATTTTTTTTTTTTTTTTGTTGGTTCTGCTTTCCTCCCAAGCCGAAGAAATGTTGATAAATGAGAGCGAAAACTTCAAAATTGGAACAGAACGGATGTCGAACATAACGTAAAATAAATTCATTTATGCAATACCGTTAACCCATTAAAATTATGTATTTACACTTTGTTTTCGTGTATAAAAAATATTAATAAAAATTTGTTAAAATCCATACAGTAAAATGTAAAAATGCATCTAATTTTGTGCAATAATGACAAAATTCGCAATTTCGTGCAAAAAATAAGAACACCTCTTCAAAGTTCTGCCTTGGTTTCATTCCATTTAAAGATTGAAAACTGGGGGGAGGGGCATAGTGGCCACAGTGGTTTAGGTGTTGACACGGTGCATATCAATATAATATAAAGCTCTGGTTTCGAATGCAGGACTGCAGGATTCAAACCTGTCATACAAAACGGCTTTTCTTCAAAAACACTGACACCCCGAGGATTCATATAATCCATAGTTGATATACCTTGTTTAAAAAACAAAATAATAATAATAAAAGTTAACGAACCTGAATCTGTACTTTGGTGATAAGAGTAACAATTTGCCAGTTGAAAACTCAGAAAGTGAATTTACAACATTTTTTAAATTTAAAATGTTGATGAAATAAAGCATTTTTGATTTAATTTTAAGTAATTTTCATTACTCATTATAATTGGGAAGTAAATTAAGCTAAAAAAAACTTAAGTACATGAAAAAATAAACCTTTAATCTGTAAAATATATTGTCTGAGGATGTACAATACTGAAAGATAGAAAAAAAGAAAGAAAAAGACTGGTCGTATTTTGTTGTTTATTTCAAACATGTATTTTTCTCAATATACTATTTACAACATACTTATTTTAATGTAGCAAAATTAATCAAGGTCAGAATTCATGAGTTTTAATTTTAAAAAATAAATAAGTAATTTGTGAGTTTAAAAGAAACTTCACCAAAACTCCAGAAAGTCATGTAGTGATAGAATTGTTAGTTAAATTTTAATCTATCTGGTATTAGGTGGAATCTTCTTTCAAACCATCACAGTTAAATATTTTTTTATTAAAACTCATGAATTTTTGATAAATTTTGTTAATTTGATTTAATAAGTATGTTGCAATTAATAAAACAATAAAAATACTTACAGTTTGAAATAAACAACAAATATAAGTGTTTTTTCCCTTTAAATATATATAGCATGTAGTTAGTTTGAAGGTGAGTCCAGTAAACTAAGCTCTATTTTTATCGAATCGATAAACATTTCAATGTTGAAACCGCCAGACTGTGCATAGGTCAGCAGTCAGCATTGAACAAGGATAATTTTGCTGTGTAAGAAATTTTGGTAATAATTTCTTCCAATGTATTCTGTATTTCCTTTGAATTGCAAGTTAAAAATTTATGTATATTAAGACAAACTCATGTTTAATGGTTTAAGGGTGATTTAAAATCCATGACAATAAAGAATCTTGATGAATATGTCAAGAAGGATGAGCGGCTGCCAATGTTTTTGACAAGGATCAGAGAAAGTGGTGCAAAGGTTTTCCTCCTCACAAACAGCGACTATCTATTCACTGACAAGATAATGACTTACTTATTTGACTTCCCTCATGGTGCAAGGGTAAATAAAAAGAATTTGTTTTTAAAGCATTTGCTTAAGACATTTAAAATACTGTTTTTCAGCCTGATGAGCCCCACAGAAATTGGAAAACCTACTTTGATATAATTGTTGTCGATGCAAGGAAACCACTATTTTTTGGTGAAGGCACTCTTATGAGGCAAGTTAATACAGAAACTGGTTCTCTCAAGATTGGCTCACACACAGGTCCTTTGCAAAAGGAACAAGTTTATTCTGGAGGTAAATTAGGTTATTAACACAGAAGGAATTTTTTTTAGTATGATGGTAACCAATGGAAGTAAACAACTTCCAACATTGGTTGATTATTAGTTACTTTTAATATTACTTACTTTTTGTATTACAGTACTGATTTCTGGGTACTGCCCCCCCCCCTATACAGTTGTTTTTGAAATATACAAAGCATTTAAAATATTACATTCCTTAACTAGTTATGTCTGCAGGTTGCTATAGCACTATAAAATGAACATTTTTTGTTGTCACAAGTACTTTGAATTTTTTATGCATTTTTTAAATTTAGATAATTTGTTGAAATGTTGCGCACTTAAAAAAAAAAGATTTTTTGAACATTAATGCTGTTATTTGTTATTTTCCAAATTGTAGTAAATTTTCTGCAAATATAAGTTTTTTCCCCGTCATTTTCTATTTCTAATACTTTTAAACTCTTAACTGTTGTGCACAGTTTCTTTTATATATTTTGATATATCTGTAAATATCATTATTTACTATATTTCTTTTATGTTGTTGTAATCCTTTAATTAAAAATTTAATTGTTTTTTGAATGTATGATTTTTTACACGAGCAACTTATTTTACATTAGATATTACTTTTATACATTTTGTCCCCACTGTCTTTTAAAGGTATACGGGGTGTGTATTAAATATTATAAAATTAAGTTTAAAATAATAAAAAAATGTTTTAAAATTTAAATTTTTGCACCACACCAAGAAATTGGTTAAATTATGACAAAAAATATATATTATCCTTGCCTTCTTGTTGATTGTTTCAAAGGTTCTTGTGATGTATTCACAAAGTTGATAGGAGCGAAAGGAAAAGATGTGTTGTACATTGGTGATCATATTTTTGGTGACATTCTTAAATCAAAGAAAATAAGGGGATGGAGGACATTCCTCATTGTGCCTGAGCTTGTTCAGGAGCTGCATGTTTGGACAGACAAGTGCCAGCTCTTTACTGAACTCCAGGCTCTTGATGTCATGCTTGGGGAGATGTATAAGTAAGCCTGCCTACAAGCATTTTATTGTTTACGATTAGGAATTAAATCATCAAAATAATTTTTTAAGGAATTTAGACTCGAGCACAAAAGAAAAACCGGACATATCGAAGCTGAGGACCGGCATAAGGGAGGTGACGCATAAGATGGATTTGTCTTATGGCATGATGGGCAGCCTTTTCAGGTCGGGTTCTAGGCAGACTTTCTTCTCCTCACAAGTTGTCCGCTACGCTGACCTTTATGCTGCTACATTTATCAATCTCATCTATTACCCTTTTAGCTACATGTTTAGAGCTCCTGCTATGCTGGTAAGTAATTGTTAAAGTCTTTATGCTAAATACATATTAACCTTAAGTTCTGGTATCAGTTTCCTGGTGACCTAATTCCTTACGGCTGAAATAATACTCTTATTTATGGTCTGGAAAACCAATCTCTGTGTACTAGTAGCTGCATAAGAGGAAAAGGTCTAATAGAATGTATACCAAAATTGCCCCTTCAGCTGGTGTTAAAATGTTTTTCAATTATAATTAATAGTAATATCAAATAAATCGCCATTGTGTCAGAAATTGGTTCACATTGTCCTGTGAAAGGCAATTTTTTTTATGTTAACACATTCGATACAGCACTGATATGTACTCTCCTGAGATACGGAAAAAATTTGATTGAAGATATTTTTTTTTTCTTCAAAAAATCTTTAAAAAATTTCCAGTAAGCCAAATTTAAGTTTATACCACTAGGTTAGGCTTATGATAAAAATCGTGAATAGAAAGATTATTTTGCCTTTGGGGATTCTTCCATATACATATATATCATACAAATACAAATTAATATTAAAAAATATTACTAAGTGCAAATGAACTTATAAAGATAATGCAATTAAATCCATTATCTGTTAAATTGGATAAAAAATAATGTTATTGTGCGTTAAATGTACACAATATTAAAATATTGTGGAAATTAAATTAATTGAATTCACTTAAAAAATAAATAAATAAATAAAATAAAACAGTATTAATATCATTTTACTCCGTACATCTATATAGTAGTCATAATTGACTGTATTAATTGTTTTAATTAGTTATACTTTTTCTCTAAGGTCTTGGTTGAGATGAAAAAGCTAGTGTCACAAGTGGGATTCGACCTATGAAAATATGCCAAAACATGGGGAACATTCAAATGGTTGTAGGGTGAAATGAGGAGTTGGTGTCTGAGAGGATTGATGTCATGATAGCTCAAGCGGGTAGAGCACCAGCGTATTTAGCCAAGTTGTGTCAAATCCTGCTCATGACACTTCCTTTTTCATAGTAAAAAAGCTTGAGAATATGAGACAAAAAGTTAAAATAAATAAAATATAAAAATCTACACCATGGAATCTTTTCTCTTATAAATGTGGGAAATGTAGAAAACCAAGAGACTCATGCTAGAAAGTGCTTAATTCACTACATAGAGTACAGTTTTATTATAAGTATTTGATGATATAATAATAATTTTGATGCTTTTTAAGATGCCACACGAATCTACTGTTGCCCACGAACAGAGGTTTGTCATGGACAGTCCCATGATTTCCAGGTCTAGAACCTACTCTATCTTCGAAGACGAAAAAACCCCCACACGAGACAATAAAGTAAGTACATTGGTATGTATGTATATAAAAAAAGTTATTCATGTAATAAATTAACAAAGTCACACCTTGACCAAGAGGCTGCTTATATAAACTTTAAAATTAAACTTACTTTAAACTTTAAAGAAAATACAATTTGTGCCCTTGATTTGATGGTTAAATAGGGTTTTCACTTTAATGAATTATAGTTTAAGTGTAGTTGTAGCATGTAGATTCCAATCAATGGTGTAATTGTTTTTATACAATAGGTGTGGATTCCAAGACTTAACGAGCTAACAGTCACTCTGTCCACTCTATGTTACGAGAATTATCAACTGAAACAGTCAAGACAAAAGAACCATCAGCCTCCTCATATTTAACTTAATGGTTATCAGCTCACCTTTCTACTTGGGACTCTTAGGATTGACTATTTTCGGCTGGTTTGTTTAAGATGATTGTCTCAAGTTTTGAGCTTCTTTTGTTTTATATCATCTAACAATTGTTCTCTGGAGAATTGATGGCTCTTGGCTCAGCTGACCCTCCTTTAAGTTGTCTTCATTTGATGATATTAACTTTATAATAGGTTTGTTCCAACCAACCATTCCTGGCTGGTTTTGGATTAGTTCTTTCAACTGTATGTCACTTAATCAGTGTCTCATTGAAACACCAGACTTCTAACCAGAGATTTGGTTTGTGGCAGGTTGGAAGTTTTAATTTAACGCAGGCTTCTGACATCACAAACTGTCTGAAGAATGGTTGAAACAAACATTATACATGTTGCCTACCTGCCCAGCATCCTTTTATATCGGTCCAAATGTCAAAGCCACAAGAGAAACAATCCTGACATGTCCTTTCCCAAATTAGGTTTTCATATGTTTAACATCATGGAGAGGTGTTAAGTCTGAAAATTGTTACATGCAAATTTAGTCTAGTACTAAGGGAAGGAACAAAAAGGTTGCAGGTATCTCCAGCTGAAATGAAAAATGTGAGGGACCATTTTCAGAACATAAGACATGCTAAATGCTTTATTGATAAAATAACAAACATATATCCAACTTTTGAGATATTAAGTTGCAAATTTCTCAAGGATGGTGACATCTGGACCTGAAATTGTGCCGTAAGGTAAAAACTGCAATTATTTGCCTCAGTCTGAGGAAATAGTTATTATATTATAATTCAACCAACATCAGTCCAGCGATCATGCTTTTTTAACAAATTAGTTCCAAAGCATGAGATTTAATTAATAAAGGATTTTTTTTTTAAATCATTTTTCCCCTTGTGCTGACCCTATAGTGTTTAAAAATTAAATAAATATTGTTTAAAAATTGGGGTAATTAATATAGTCATATGTATAATTCAAATACTTATATAAAGATAACATTGATCAAATACAACAATGAATATTCTTGTTGCAGTCATTAGATAGGAGCAACAGCCAAGTTCCACATGCTCGTCCAGTCACACCTCGTTCCGTCACCCACAATCACGATGAGGATTACAGTGATGAAGAAAGTGATCGTAACTCAGGAGAGGAGAAGCAGAATTAGAACTGAATTACAAGCTCGAAGTAGCACAATTTCCGCGAAAATATAGCGTACTAGGCTAAGAAAATAAGAATAAGTATGTACAAGTTGTGATGATAACCAATTTTTGTACAGTTTTTACATTTGTTCTCATTCATTTTTGTATAGTTAGCCATTGCTACTTTGACAAATTTTATTTGTATGTTGTATTTTATTATAATTACTTTTGTTGTTGTTTTTAATCTTTAATTCGTTCAATCTACATTCCTTTGTATTGATGTTATTCCCACAGTTTTACCGATATGATATAATTGTGTCATAGCTTGATTGATTCTTTGAAAAATTTACTGTTTAAAAAAATTTACTGCAAAGCCAATAAATTTAGCAATTGTGATTGGAAATTAAGTATTTTGTATATATGATTTCTGCTCAAAGTACAATAAAATTTTATAGCTGTATTTTTCTTGACTTCTTTAATGACAGGAGCCTTCCTTTTTGTAATAGCATAATATAAGTTATAAAAGCCTGATAGGGTGAGGTGTCATAGTGGTCTAACATAATAGGGTGAGGGTGATAGTGACCCTAAGCACACACACATTTTTTTTCAGCTGGAGGGTGATGGTGACACTATGGACTGGATGACAGAATATTTGTGAAAGTACCTCATCGATCCCTAATTTACGTTAGATTATTACTACTGTGTATAGGTCAATGGAGATCCAATATTACATCGAATAATCACGATGAGTGCATGAATCTATTTATATGTATGAATGTATTTATTTGTGCAATTGATTTATCCAATTTAATCCTGTAGGAGATTAACACCATTAACAAGGGGTTGTTAATCTACCACACTGTTATACTTTTGCTATTATCCCTAACCATGCTATACTTTTTTCTTTGATTTTCTCAAATAAAATTCTTAGGGGTATGCTGGGGATTGTGTGGTCAAGTGGTTAGGTCATCGCCCCGGTCCTTTTTTCACACACCCCTTCCCCTTAAAAATATGTACGTGTATGTGAGTATGTACACACAACACATCTTGGCTAATATGTGAAGTTCATAAGGCCATTAAATAAACAAAAAAGAACCACTAGCAAATTTACTGGTTAGATTTCTTAATTATTTTTTTGTTATAATATATTTATCAAAAAATGAATGTGAAGAAAGTCAAAAAATCCATAATGGACTGGATGACCACTTTTCATTATCTTTTCTCATCTTACAAGACATATTTATTAATTCTCCTTGGAGATGGTTCAAGAAGAATTCCAATCCATTTATTATATAATTTGGTAAAACTATACAATTTGAACATTAATTACATTTTAAAAAGTATTGTATTAAAAGCTTAAAAAAAATAAATAAATAAGGCCTGATCTTGCCAGAGACAACCAGAAAAACTTGCAATTATTTTTTTAGGAAGATAATATTACTTAACTTCTAACTATTTAAAATAGCAAATGTTCCAAATATTTTTCAAAATCTTCTTCTCTTGAAACTTCAACAGACTCATCAATTGGCTTTGTCCAAATATTGTTTTCTTCACTGCAATTAGTCTTTGTTTCTTCTTCAGTCTTTTCTTCTTCTTCCTTTTCTTCCATGTTGGTTGTTTCTCCTTTATTACACGTTTTGCTACTTTTTCCAGTTTTATGTTTTATCCGTATTCTCTTTATCTCTTTTCTTTTCTTACTGTAATTTAGCTTTGTTGAACAATCATTACATAGGCCTGAAAAAAATCAATTATTCAAAACGTACATAACTTTTATAATTTTTACACTTACGAAGTTTGACAAGGGCATTCTTTTTTTCACCTTGCTCCTTATAGGCAAAGTTAACTTCCCATGTTTTTAAGTGCTCCTTTTCTGGACAGCCTTTGGCTCCACATATAAACTGTCCTTTGCCAGTAACCAGCTCTTGTTCCGTCTGCCACCTCAGCGCTATCTAAAAAGACATCAAATGATCCAATGAGTTTAAGTGGACAGGCAAAAAAACAAAAACCCCAGCCTCACCTTATTCTTTTTATACATGGTTAAATCTGTTATACAGAATTCTTTGAAAAGCTTGTCATAATACTTTCTCGCAAGCCGTTCTTCCCAAGTTTTAGGCACTTCATCTTCATCCCAAAGAAATTTGTGATTTTCTCTCAATACGTCCGAGTCAGTTTTGTCCCTCGACCTGGTTTGGGAAAATTAACTTTTAGTACCCATCATTGCTAAAATTATTAAAACGAAACATTCACAGACCTTTTCAAGGATACGATTTTCCATGAATCAATAAAATATAAAATTTCACCTTTCTTGCCTTTGAAAGTAAATATATATTATTCCATTTAACAGTCATAATTGACTGTATTAATTATTTTAATTAGTTATAATTTTAATCTAAGGTCTTGGTTGAGATGAAAAAGCAAGTGTCATGGGGATTCGAACCCACGCTGAATATCACGATAGCACAAGTCGTTAAAGCAGTGGTGAATTGAGCCTAAGGTCATAGGTTTGAATCCCGCTCGTGACACTTTCTTTTTCAACTCAACCAAGAGTTTAAATTAAAAGTATAATTAATTAAATATAAGTGTATTGAAATGTTTTGAAAATACACGAATTCAGAATGGGAATCACGCAAGACAAGCAGGTCCATATTTCCTGTTGATTCGTTTCACTCTGTGCCTTATTGGCCCATTCTACCCAGTTGCTGTTAACAAGAAAGACGTTAGATACACTTACGTGTCACGTTTGAGGAAGCTCGTAGACCCTTTACTTGTCAACACATATGTGTTTATTAGGTGTTTGTGCAGTTCGAATGGGTTCATCGAAAGGTAGCCCGTCCTTGGTACGTACGTCTTATGCATTTCCCTGTTTACGTAAACAACTAGTTTTAACTCTAAAGTTTATTTATTCATACAGGTAAATATACCCAGATACAAATTTTATAAGCATTTCAACTATACTGTAATAATGATTGATTGAAACATAAATAATATACATATAGCAATAATCAAAAATAAGGACATATTCAACATACCAAATACAAATAAAATATTTTAATTGTTGTGTCATAATGCACACGTGTATACAAATTTAAAAGAAGTGAGAAGAAATGATAAAAATTTAATTAAACAACAGAAATATATAAACAAATCAAACACAATCGCCATGATCAATATATTTTTTTTAGTATTTAAATCGACTTAAGTAAAATGTGAGTTTTATTTTCTAGCATTGTATTGGGTTGTCCGGAAAATAATGCAGGATTTTGGTATTAAACAAAAAAAAAAGAAACTAGTTACTTTAAAGCAATGTTCTTTAATCAAAATAATTTCCCATACTCTCAATACATTTCTCCCAACGTNGTAATCCTGTAAACGTAAACAGAATATTTTATATAGATTTTTTTTAATGAAAACTTAAAATCCTGCATTATTTTCCGGACAACCCAATATAAATTCATTTTGTTTTTAATCTAAAATTTTCTAGCATTGTATAAATTCATTTCTTTTGAATCTAAAATTTTCTAGCATTGTATAAATTCACTTTTTTTCTACATCCTTCATGTATTTGTTAAATTTAAACAATGTTTGTAAATCCCAGGCCCTGAAGACGATCTCAATAAAAATCAAAATGTTGGCACGATAAAGAAAATGTTTTTCTGAAACCTACGTCACACCAGACCGCATCTCACAATCTCCGAATAATAATCTGACTAAATGGTGTGGAACATGGAAATTTAGCAAATTGATTAATTGTGGACATTAAGATTATTCCCGCTCGTGGCACTAACTTTTTCATTTCAACCAAAACCTTACATAAAAAGATTAATTAATTGAACGAAGTAATTTGGTCAATAGACCACTAAATATAATGGATTAATTAGGATTATTATTTAAAAATTTGTAAGAAAATATAAGGTCATTATTTTGTTGCCTTATGTTTATTGGTTGCAGTTCTACGGATTCCATAAGTTCGTACAGTGTTTACAAGTATGTTCTAGTAATTTTAAACTAGAGAGGGCAAAATAAATCATCACTGTACATTTTCAATTGAATTACTTATCATTTCTGATGTGGTGACCAAATAACTGAACAGTATTCTAAATTTGGACAGGCCATAAACTGTTACATAGAAACTATACAATCATTGTTTCTGCATACTTAATTTTTTTGTAGTTCTATGTAAGAAACCTAAAATTTAATTTGCCTTATTAATTATTGAGGTGCAATACGAGGTTAAATGTAAGTCTTTAGAATAGGCAATTCCAAGGTCTTTAGTGGTAGTCCACCTGTCTAATTGGATGTTTTTTAAGGCATAATTGTAGAAGACAATACAATGTCCAAGACTAAAACTTAAGGTAAGTTACATCTGGCAGTTACTGCATGATATTTAAGTCAGACAGAAATTGTGGCTAATATAAACAGAGAAAAATTTATGTTATGATTTATGTTTAAAAAAATGTATATTTCAACCACTAGCTATTTGTTTTGATACTTCTATACCAGTTAGTTAGATATAAATACCGGTTAGTTGCAAGTTCAACCTTGTTCAGCACTTATCGCAAAAGTTGATCATTTGTCTTCTTTTCTGCATTTGCAATAAGTGTCGCGTAAACACGAGTAACAAAAAAGTGTAAGTTAAATTTTTTTTTTTTTTTTTTTTAATAATTGGCCTTATGATCTTTGCATATTAGCCATGACGAATTCTTATATATGTTGTTCAAATTGGGGGTTATCGGGAAAAAAGGGCCAGAGGCGACAGTGGGAATCGAACCCACGACCGCGGCATGAGAGTCTCTCAAGCTAACCACTCGGCTACCGCGGTCCCCCAATAGTTAAATCTTAAAAAAATTAAAATTACCTTTTTTATTTAATAGTAGTTCCTACTTACCAGATGCCAAAAATAGCAAAGTTTCAACAAGTCGTTATATTACAGTAATAGCTTTTCTGAATTTGGTATCTTGCTTTGATATAAGGGACCAATTTTATAAGTTATAAGCATGCTTTTCAAAATCAGCAGGTGTCATCGTTCAAAAATTCCAAAACTGAACTGGATCCTCAATACTAAGCTCAGACATTAATTGACTGTAGGCACCAACTTTTTCCCGTTTCAAAACCCACTCTTGAACCTATACAGAACTGATTATTTGGAGATAGTGAGATGCGGTCTGGTGTGATGTAGGTGTAGAAAAACATTTTCTTTACTGTGCCAACGTTTGGATCTTCATTGAAATACACATCGAGCCCTGATGATCTCAATAAAAATCGAAATGGCACAATAAAGAAAATGTTTTTCTAAACCTACATCACACCAGACCACATCTCACGATCTCCGAATAATCATTAACCAAGGGTCACTAAACACCACACACCCATACAGAACATTTATTCTTTCTTTTCATCTTTAGAATAATTTTTCACAGATCACAATTTTTGCATTTCAAGGCTTTCATCATGTCAAATCAACTGTATGTGGAATGAAAGAAATATACAAATACACAAGACACAAGGGTACCCAAAAATCCATCTTATTATATTTAATCCAAGTTTTGCATTTTGAGAACTGTCATATACATATCCATGATACAAATTTCTACTAATTTCTATTGGTGTGTAAACAGTCAAAGCGATTTTCTGTCTGACACTCGACGTATATTTCCGGACATGTCAGATTTACTTATTACATGATTATTGACATTGAGTTCCATGCTGTTGCATGAACACCACTCAACAAGACTATTTACAAATTTTTGCAGAAACTCTGCATCATAATAGAAGTTAGAGCGGTATAGACCTTGAGGTGATCAGCAAAGTGGGAGAATTAACTGAGTAAGTACAAGGAAAATATCGTTAATAAATACTTACTATTGTTAAAGAGTTATCTTTTCAGACGTAATGAATGACACACCGTCGACTGTCCTTTCGATAACCACCTTAACAAAAAATTTTTTTTTAAAGAAAACGTTTGTCCTTATCATTACATTGTTATTATGTAACAGCAATGTAAGCTTCGTACTACGTAGTACAATGCTGAAAAGCTCCCCTGCAGTAATATATGAATTCTGACATCGATTCAATCTTTTTCGATTTGAATTTTCGAGTTTTGATTGATCTCGTTTATCCTGGAATCTGGATCGTCAATCGTGATTCTAGTATCGACGATCAACTTCGCCAGTCCGAGTCACGAAGCGTAAAACGAAACTGGAAAGTGGAAACTAGAAAGTGTCAGGTGCATTGCTGTTTAGAAAGGGAAAGTCCACAATCCGCAATTAGGTACATTAGAACCAAATCGTCCATTTCTCTTCTCCGACGCCCTTTTTGTTTTACATATAATTTCCGGTATGTGACATTTCTCGTTTAATGAAAATGCTCTTTTGGTTTGGGAAACTGGACCATATATCGTTCGGTACTTGCACAGTATTATTCTGTACTTCATCGTTGAAATAGTCTTGGTTGAAACCTTTACTTGCTTGTAGTTGAAGTAAGCCGTTGACGTTGAATGCCAGAGAAAAATATTTAATCATGTCAAATTATAACACTTTATTTATTTATGTAAATGTCGATCTACAAGTTTTTGACGTTTGTCCGTCATTCATCCTGGTCCGCCTATTATCACTGTCTTTCAGTCAGACGTTTTACAGCAATTGAACGTTGTGCTAATTCGGGTTTTGATTTTTGATAAACTGTAATTTTTTTCAATTATTTACTTTGATTATTTTCGTCTTAACTTCACATTTTTTTCAATTTTAATAATTTCACGTCTTAAGTGTGTACCAGCATGCTTCTAACTACTGCACTGATGGACAAATTTAGCACACCACTCTATTTAGTTTAAAATTGAATACATCATCTTTCTACATTAGTTACAGGTAATAAGGAGCTATCGTTGTCAAAATAATCGGTAAATAATACTTTGTTTACTCCCTTTATTTACTTTTGTACTGATTAATCCAATTTGCACAAAAAGTAGCATTATGCCCTTTCATTCTGCTACTCCTAAAGATTGCTCTAATACTCCAGTAACTAATTTTTTGGAACCCAATCAGAAAGATCAAAGGGCACAGCATCTCCCCTCCAGTATCTTGCCTTAAAATCAATAATGACTTTGTAACAGATCCAAAACAAATGTCAGACAAACTTGGACAACATCAATACGAGATCTCATCAACAGCAAATTACACCTCCAGTTTTAGAGCAATTAAAATAAAAACCGAGAGGAAGCCGATTACAATAGACTCAAGTACACTCCTCCCCTTAAATCTTCCTTTCACGCAAACAGAATTTGACATTGCCCTAAACTCGAGAAAAGACACTGCGCCTGGTCCCGATAACATCTGTATCTCTATGATCAAGAATTTGAGGGCGAAAGACCGTGAAATAATCTTAAAAATTATTAATAAGCTCTACATGAATGAGATCTTCCCTGAACTCTGGTCAAATGCGATCGCAATCCCCATACTCAAAAAAGGCAAGTCCGAACACGACGTTAAAAGTTATAGATTAATTTCTTTAACGTGTTCAATGTGTAAGTTAATGGAAAAAATGGTATCCAACAGATTACAATGGTTTCTAGAATACAAAAATTTGCTACCCCCCTGGCAAAGTGGATTTAGGAAAGGTCGAGGAACTCGTGATAACCTAGTTCAATTAGAAACAGCGATCCTTAGTGCGTTCAATAATGGAGAAAAGCTATTAGCAATATTTCTTGACCTCGAAAACGCTTTTGAAAAAACCTGGAGACATTCGATATTAGCTACCCTAAAAACATTTGGGATTGATGGCCACATACTAGCATTCTTATCAAATTTCCTGAACAATAGGTCCTTTCGCGTCAGATGTGGTAACATAATGTCAGACAACTTTGTGCAAGAAAATGGTGTCCCACAGGGATGTGTACTAAGCGCGCTACCTTTCTGTATTAGCTTAAATAAAATGATTGAAAAAGTTCAACTGCCCGTTCGCGCAATGCTATATGCTGACGATATAATCATCTACATAAACGATGCTACAAGACATGCTACAAGAAGCTCTAAACTCAGTATATAAATGGTTAAACCAAACTGGATTTAAGATATCCCCTTCTAAAACCACTGCTGTCTTGTTTGCCAGGAGACGGCCAGGTGCCCCATTGACNTGCACCTGACCTTGTGCCGCACAGCGCTTGGTTCAAGGACCGAGGTCCGAACCCCCGCCGTACTCCCGTAGATAGAGAAGGCAACTCTATCTCCCCCGAGTGGAGGGGCCCCCCTAGCGTAGGGACTTCCGGATGCGATCCAGCAACGGCTTTGGTTTTAAGTGGAAATGCTAACCACCCCCGGATGAGTGCGACTACCCACTGCATGCACAACGGATAGCAGTCTCTCTCCGAGTACCCGCCAGGGGTCTCACCACGTACCACTACGAATCCAAACCGCAATTGTAAGCATTTGGGCTTGGACTATGCTTGCGCCCGTAGTTCAGTTGCTCTGGCTCCATCCCCCGACCTTACGGAAGTGATCCGGTTTACAAGGCCATCTGTCCCGATTAAAGCGAATAGATCCGCTTCCTCCGTCGATTCCTTGAACCTACCCAATTTAGAAGCCTCTAATGCCCCTATCCTATCTGCCAATTCCGACCTGACTTTCCCTATTTCCTTCTTCGACTCTTTTCTAATCGAGTCTATTTTCCTACATATCCTGTTCTCCCTCTTTCCCATTTTCTCCAAAAAATTTTGTATTATGTAATTCCCGGCAATCTTAACCCGAGATTCATTTTTAACTATATCGACGAACGCGTTACCTAAACATTCTAGTTCATTCATAATAAATGCCCTATATGTTTTCCTAATATTTTTCTTGTGTGAATCTAAATACCCCCCAATTGTACTGACGGTTTTCCCTAACTCTACTATAAACGAATTTTGGGCCATTTTTAACTTATCTTATTATATATTGTTAAATTGATTAGTAAATGAAATATAAAGAAGTTAACTGACCTAACCGCGCTGTTAATAAATCGCTAACCAGGGGAGTGTGTTAATAAGAGTTTAATTGAAGGAAGTAGAAAAAAGAAATATAAGAAAATCGAAACTCCGACTATTCGGACCGGCCTATACGAGTATAAAAAACCAAGGGTGTAATTTTCCGGAGGGTACAGGTTCCGTTCTAAAAAAACCGATCGACGCGGAATTTTCACCGTTTGATTCTACAAAAAATTTTGAATCCAACGGTACCACACACGACTCCTATCTAAAAAAGGGATGGACCTGTCGGCGGCGACTTCCTATTGAACTTTAGGAGTCTATAACTTCGGTTCGGGGTAAGATATCACGGTGAGACTTTCACCACTCGACTCCAAATAATTTTCCGAGTCCAGCGATACCTCACTCGACTATGCCACCCTCTAATNGTTGCCCGCCTCTCTACCCGAATTGCTAAATGACAGAGAAACAACAGTATCAAGATTATTTAAATTTTTAAGGGAAACAGAATTGTTTGGTAAAATCTGATTTGTGAGGTGAAATAAAGAGATGGGACCTGTAGCTGGTGGCGGGCGCTCGGGTGTGGTGCCGGTGGCGGGTGTGTGTGTGTGTGTGGGGGGGGACTTCTGGGCGACAATGCAAGACGCAGATCCCCCGCAGGCCGCACTAAGGACAGATTCAAGGCAAATATAACCCTGATTGTGGTTGCTGCCTTTAAAAAAAAAAAAAGATTGCTTTCAGTTAATCTTTTCCCTCTGTTGATTTCATTTGATAGTATTCTTAAACCTTTTTCAATGGCTCCAGTTAGGCATTTGAGTAAGTATGAGTGTCAGGGTCATAATATTATTAGAGCAAGGATACAGCCAGAGCGAAGTCGCCAGGAGACTGAGTGTAAATCACTCTACAACAGGAAGGGTTCTTTGGCCCTTGAAAGAAACAGGTCTTCACACTGGACGGCCAGAACAGAGTTGACCTAGGTCTACGGACGTGAGAGACAATAGATTTATCCGTCATCAGGTTCTACGAAACAGCAGCATTACAAGAAATGAGATAAAAAATCGGATAAGACAAGTCTGAAATGTTTTGGTTTCCTCCAGGACTATAAGGAAAGCTCAATGAAAATAACCTCAGGGCCTGGCACCTGGCTCCTGGACCTTTTCTTACCACATCTCAGAAAATGGCCAGGCCTCATTTGGACACGAACATTTGAATCGGTTATTGGGAGATAGGGGATGAGTTCTCTTTACAGATGAGTGAGTCCAAATCTTCAGATGGGCGTAATTTCATACGGAAATGCTGAGGAGAAAGGTACACCCCATGGTGCATTTCTTCAGGTGGCATTCCACTGTAGTCACTGATGTTCTGGGATGGCATTTCTTTGGACTGAATTGGTCGTCGTATGAGGTACTTATAATTAAGGACATTTAGTGCCATTTGTCAGTGAGAGATTCTTGCTAATGCAGGATGATGCCAGGCGCAATAGAGCACTTATTGTGGATGACTACCTGAATGAGGTTGGAATAGCTTGTGTGGCCAGTTCAAAGTCCAGGCTCGAAAGCTTTGTCCCACACATTTGGGGTCAACTTAAACGAGTATGAAGTGAAAAACTAGGTCCTAACACCCTAGAAGAGTTGGAAACGGCTTTTCTTTATGAATTGGAAATAATTACTCAGGATTTTACCAGAAATCTTTTCTAAGGAATGCAAAGGTGCTTAAAAGATGAAATTCATGCCAGATGTGGAAATTCTTGGTATTAAAGGGCCCAACAAATTTTGTTTTACTGTTTCTGTTTTTAATTGTTTTTTTTTTCTTTTTGTTCTTTACTCGATACTTTTTTTAAGAATTAGGGAATAAATATTTTCTTTTTAAATGTCTTATTTTTACAACCAAACCTGTCTTTGATATGTAAAATAGGACAAAAATATATTAAAATTTAAGGGTGGTGCATTAATTTTGTCCATCAGTGTTTATTTACTTATTTATTTTACAGGCAAAGCATATTACCATTATACAATAGTGTGGTGATTAGTGACCGTTAGTCGATAATTATTCAGAAATCGTGAGATCACACTAGACCGCATCTCATGATTTCTGAATAATTATACAATAGTTACAAACATACTTAGGATAGCTAATATCGAGATTCATTATAAGACATAAAAGTTAATTAAACTGTTAACTGAACTACAATTACAATAGTTATTCAGATATCGTGAGATGCGGTCGGGTGTGATGTAGGTTTCAGAAAAATATTTTCTTTATCGTGCCAACGTTTCGATCTTTTATCGAGATCATCTTCAGGGCCTGGTAATTACAAACAATGTTTACATTTAACAAATACATTTAGGATGTGGAAAAGTGAATTTATACAATGCAAAATATATTTTATATTCAAACAAAGTGAGTAGAAATAAATTAGCTGTGTGTGTTAACCTATGGGACTTTCTTTTATTTAATTATTCTTCTGGGTGGAAATAAAAAATACTTTATGTTTCCGGGATGAGAGCTGAGAGCATTAAAGTTCAAGTTGGAACGTAAATAAGGAGACTCGATCTGATTAAAAAGGAAGATGAGGTCAAAGAAAAGTTAAAATATCAAAAGAATCCAAAATATTAAAGTAGTCATGTATAGCTTGGAAATTTTAAGTTTGTAAGCTGCATCTTAGAAATTTAATCTGATTGCTTCTATTTGTTGGATTTGTTTATCATAACAGGAATATTCAAGATGTGATCTATACATATATGTATAGGTGTAAATTATGACTCGGGTGTATAAAATTAAATTGATTTTTATTTATGTATATTCCTGCCAATGTTATTGCTTAAACATCTCTACAGTAATATGTATATATTTTGTTTTTTCTTTCATGTTAAGAGATGCCAGGAGTACTGTATGCCAAACCCGATCCATTAGATGTTCTGGAAGCACAAATTTTAGATCTAGAGAAGAAAATAATTGGAGATGCCAATTTCAATGAACGGGACACACCCTTGGCCGAATCACTCGTTCACAGCAACAACACAATCAACAATGAAATCTCATCGTACTCCAACATCAAGACTATGTTTGACCGAATTCAGCAGCTGGGTAACTTTCTCAACCCGACCTACGAGGACACACTAGTCAACCGGATGGGCAAAGTGAGAGTGGTACTAGAATCAGAAGTCGAACTACGCCAGCTCCTCGATGACCTTTCTAGGCTCGACACCTTGAATAACCAACTCTCCCCAGATCCTCTTAAGAACATTCCCAGTCTTTACGAACGACTCAGTGTCGTTACAAAGAACACAATCAGGCTCGATGAGGATTTCAAAGAAGTTAACAATAAAACCAAATTTCTTGTGAATAGTTTCTCTTCGGCAGTACGCACCATGAATCATTGTTTACTAGTTTTTGATGCTGTGCTAACAGAGATGGAAAGAAATGATAAAGTAGTTAAAAATGATAATTAACCATTATGTTTATTCATGATTTTGTACATTTTATTCGTCAATTTGTTTGAATAAATTGTATATTTACTTATCCAAATGCTAGTAATATGAGTTGAAAGTTTTGTGTACCCAGCATGGATAATATATCAAACGTTTTCATCAATTTGTTTTTACCAACCTATTGTTGAAAATGCATCATTATTTGTAATTTTTTCTTAAGTTATGAATCTATAAAGCTTTATTTTTCAATTTACAATCTGATTGAATGTACAACTCAAAAGATAACACTACTATGGAAATTTAATATAACAGTTGTTTTACATACATAATAGATTCACTGTTGAATATGTCCTTTTAAATTCAAAAAATAAAACGATTTTGCTTATTGAATACCAATAGTATTGACAATAAGAAACATAACACAAGAAAATATCAATGCACATAAAAAAAGGAAAAAAAGTACATCAGGTTTATATCCAATCAAACATGATCTCAATCGCACAGTGTCAAATTGTATTGAAATTTTTCTTAACAAGTCATTAGTACTGCAAAATATTTAACAAACTATGCCGATGACCTATAATTGCTATTGTTTATTTAGAAACATATGTTTTTACAAATAACACATTATTTTAAGTGTTAGAACATTTAATTATGTGTGTCTATTTGTTTGTGACCTTGTTTGTGAAATTTCCAAACTAAACAATGCCTTACACGTATTTATTCAAATACATTATTATAGGCGACACAGGTGTCGGCAAATCTTGTTTGCTCTTGCAGTTTACTGACAAGAGATTTCAACCGGTTCATGATTTGACGATCGGAGTCGAGTTTGGAGCCCGGATGGTCCTGATTAAGGGGAAGCAAATAAAGCTGCAAATTTGGGATACGGCCGGGCAGGAAGCTTTCAGGTCTATCACAAGATCTTATTACAGAGGGGCTGCTGGTGCTTTACTCGTGTACGATATAACGAGGAGAGAAACCTTCAACCATCTAACAACTTGGCTTGAAGATGCACGTGAACACTGCAGTATTAATATGGTTATCATACTCATCGGGAACAAGTCTGATCTCCGGTCTAGGAGAGAAGTGGCATTTAACGAAGGAAAAACCTTTGCTAACGACCATGGCTTGATATTCATGGAAACTTCAGCAAAAACTGCAGCAAATGTAGAAGAGGCTTTTATTTACACTGCTAAAGAAATTTATGAGAAAATTCAAATAGGTGTTTTTGACATTAGCAACGATGCAAATGGAATTAAACTTGGACCACTTAAATCCATGCCAGATAGTAATTTGTCACAAAGTGCTGAAGATCCTCATCAAAACTACACTTGTTGTTGAATTATACTTTTTAATTTCACTTTTGTTTCCTTAAGAAAATTTAAACTGTTAATTTACTTAAATTTGTTTGTGTACAAATTGTTAAGCTTAAACTAACCTACTTGTAAATTGTTTTTAAGTTAATAACAATTGATAGTTTGTAATTATAGTAATACTATTGTAATACCTCTATAATATCTAGGCATTTTTGCCTCTGAAGAAGAGTCAATATAGACTTGAAATGTAAAGATATGAAATGAATTGTTTTGTTTTCTTCTCCACCTCACTTAGTCCAATCCCATCGTACAATGGGGAAATTTCCTACATTTTTACATCCATCAACTTTTTGTGCTCTGAATAGAGAGTGCTTCTAAAAAGTGACTCCAAAGCACAGGTAATGCCCAATGGTAGGGAGTGGGATCACAGAACGTTGAAAACTGGCACCTCCTTCTTGACACTGCAAAAAGCACATCTTTACCTTCAAGAATGTTGACATTGGAACAAAGTATTGATACAACTGTGTTTCTTAAATTTACAACTGAAGGGATGTTCACTACAAGGCACTCCAATCCTAGTGTGGGATTTAGTCTGACCAATTGAACGCATCGGTGGCTACAAAGGTTAAGACATTACCAAAGTGATACATTACTGTAAAATAAAGGTTCTGGATTGGAATTCAGCATTACTGGAATGAATGTCTGTGAGGAGCTTGAAGATTCTTGTTGTAGAAATTATTGAACATCAGAGCAGTGTGCAAAGTTCTAGTGTGGGCAAAGGTGACCGATAAACTGCGTGAATGGCTAACAAAACACCAACCCTTTTCAGAAACATCACTGAGCACTGGCATTATTGGAAAGCAAATATAAACTGTCATTCAGCTCAAGTAGTTGGCATGGAAATTGTTACAAAAATGACACTGTAAATTCAATACAGTGACAGAGAAATGAGGTTGTTTCCCTGACATCCATTATCAGGTTCAAAGTAGCTGCAGTCAATTCACTGGCCCTTTCCCAAAGATTGTTGCTGATTAGGGATGGTTAGAGTAAAAAAAAGCTTGATATATGAACTGTACTGTAGATGTAGCCATAACTATCGAGACATTAAGTAGCAACTGACATCTCCGGTACACATCACTTTAAAATTGGTGAAAACAACTACTTTTTTGTCATTATATGATATGTTTGGTCTTTCTCTAGTTTTCTTTGTTCACATCAAGCTATTGGAACACTTGGATAAGCCAATGGTACCCTAGCTAAAGCCTCTATGTTAAATGACTTGTACTATTGTGCTAGACCTTTAGGGTATTTTTTATGAAAAAATAAAATACAATTTTAATAATAACAATCATAATTATAATTATTTTTATTATTATTTTAATAAAAGGAAAATTATAAATAAAGGCAATGTTAGGGATACAGAATTTATTTGTTCCAATTATTTTTTTTTTAAATTAGACCGTCACTAATTACCACACATTTAAAATTAGATTTACACCCTTTTTTTCTTTTAAATTGTAATCTTCAAACTTAAATTTTACTAAAAAAATAAAACCTACTCTTCTTGAAACAATATAAAAAAAATTAAAATATAATAAACAAGCATTTAAACTATTGTTAAAAATAAATGAATTAAAATTTATGTATGCGCAATCCCCAAGGAATAAAATTAAGGAAATATGGAATGGGAAAAACTCACAGGATGAATGCTGTTTTCTGATGAGATGAATCTTCACAAGCAAAGTTGAAGCAGCCAAGTTCGAGGTGGTTTGTTCGCAGTCTCCCAATGGAAAGCATCCTGACCTCCGCCTTTCAGCCACTGCACTTTTGTCTCCCATGAGTTCCAAAGTCCATCGCCTCCATCACGTTCATTTCGATTTGTTTGTTACAAAATTTGTAAACCCCAAAAAATGTGCGAACATACATGACAAAGTCTGTGTGAGCACATAATTGGTATGCGAGATACATAACTGGTTGTTGAATATGAAGATCGTTCTATGTGCGTTGGATGCAGATGTAGACTGTTTTGAGTTCCTTCCAGATGGTAGACGGATTAGGATAGGAGAAGAAGGAGTACCCCGTTTTTTTTTCTTCTTCTTTTTGACCCTACAGAATTTAAAATTAAAATATAATGTTGTATTCTTAATATAAATTATAATTTTATGAATTTAATACACTATATGTACATATTATTATAATTACAGAAAATTATCATTGGTTTCTTATTTTTAAACAAAATTTGTTGCACTATGTTACATAATTTGGTGCTGGGTGTACGATTTAATTTATGAAATTTCATGTATACCTTATTAACAAATTTATTAAATTCAAAATACATTTATTATGACTTATTATACTTTTTTGTTAAGTGCCAATTATTTTTAATGTTTTTATCTTTTAATTTATTTAAATTTAATTTTTATTTAAGTATTTTTTAATTTTTTTACTACTTCAGGATCACAGTATTTCAATTGTGAAATATGTGCCATAATTATTTTATCCTGTGCAACATTGCAATCCTCGATTGATTTTATTATATAGGAAACTCTAGAACGTACGTTTATATTTCATAAGGGCCTGAAAATTTTGGCATTAATTTGGCATTTTTTTGGTGCAATTTACTTGATAAATGATGTTTTATACATGACAAAATTGCCTACTTTAAATTCTAAATTTTTGAATTTTTATTAAAGTTCTTTGAAGCAATATAATGTGCATTTTGTAAATTTTTTAATGCATTGGTCCACATTTCTATCATTTTATTTTTGTCTGTTAATTGATCAATGGATTCGTCTACTGTAAATTTAAAATTTAGTGGGTGATTCATTTGTCTTCCCAAAAATAACAAGGTGGGAGAATATCCCGTTGAAGAATGTACAGAATTGTTTAAAGCAATTAAATGAAGAAGCAAATTTTTGTCCCAATTTTTTTGATCATCACTGCAATTTGCTGATATACAAGTTTTTAGGGTTCTGATTGTACGTTCTGCAGCTCTTGAGGGTAGTTAGGTATGTTTAAGTAGTAAGTAATTCCAAGAGAAAAACAAAAGTTTTTATATAATTTTTGGAATTCCAAAGGATGAAAAAACAATGCATTTATGACTGAAATGGTTGTATTGTATAAAGTTGCAAAAATAAATTTGGAGAAGGCATCAACGCCTATTAAAATGTACTGTGCCTTTGTTATATTCCCTCTGGGTAAAAACTTTAGATAGGCTTAATGGGTCTATTTAAAGTTTTTCGAATGGTTGTTTTGCGTGCATGTTTGATTTTAAGAATGGGTCTATCTAAAGTTTTTCGAATGGTTGTTTTGCATGCATGTTTGATTTGAAGGTATGTTTCATATTTGTATTGAGGGGTTTATTTTTGCACAAATCATGCATGCTTTTATTCTATTTTTTATGTCCCTAGTCATTTATTTATGAGTAAAATGTTGCTTTATGCGTTGCAAAGTTTTTCTAAATCCAAGATGAGCTCCAGGGGACCGCGGTAGCCGAGTGGTTAGCATGAGAGACTCTCACGCCGCGTTCGTGGGTTCGATTCCCACCGTCGCCTCTGGCCCTTTTTTCACAATAACCCCCCCAAAAAAAATTTGAACACACATATACGAATTGTCACATGGCTAATATGCATAGTTCATAACGCCAAAAAGAAAAAAGAAAAAAAAAAAAAAAAAAAATGAGCTCCAATTTTACTATCATGGAAATACGTAAAAATAACCATATACAAAATTTGCAGAAGTAAAACTTTTGGTGCTGGCATTTTTTTACTTTTGTACTACAAAATTTTACCCTTTAATCATGAAAGCAAATCAGCGATTTGATTGATTTTTTTTTCCTGGTACATGTGAAATTTTAAAATCATACCCTTGCAGCAAACTGAACCAACAATTTAATTTTCCTGTTAATTTTAGATTATTAATTAACCAAGCTAAAGCCACACAATCGGTTCTTAATGAAAATTGTTTGAAACGCAAATACTGAGAAAAATGTATGATTCCAGAAATTATAGCTGTCAATTCTTTTTCGCAGACATTGTATGCTAATTGAGATTTTGATAGTTTTCAAGAATAATATGCGATTGGAAGTAAAATATTATCGTGATATTGACCTAAAATGCTCCTATTCCGGTTTGAGATGCATCACACAATAATAAAAATTCTTTTGCAAAATCGGGCATTTGCAATATTGGTGCAGTTATCAATGAATTTTTTGCTTCATCAATGCTTGTTTACTGTAAATCTCCCCGTTGTAATTTTGTAGATTTTTTTAAAATCATTCAATGGGGATAAAATATGTGATATTGATGGTAAATATTTTGAATAATATGATACGGAGCCAATAAAATTTGCCAGTTCTTTAAGAATTTTAGGTTTGAGGGTTTTTAATATAGCACTTACTATACTATATAATTGCATTTTTCTTGGGTTCACAGTTAAGTTAGCGTGTCTCATTTTTAAATAGACAGTCTAATACATTTTTATGATATAAATTTCCTTTTGTATAAATTAATAAGTTGTCCACAAATGACCAAATAAATTTAAATTTTTCTTCCCTGAAAACCTCATCAATGAGCATAGATAAATATCTGCTTCCTGCTCTCATGCCAAATGGAAGAAAATTATACTGGTATTTTCCAATTGGTACAACGAATGACGTTGATTCTGTAGTATCTTTGTTTAAGGGTATTTGATGAAATGACTGATTTAAATCGAATATTGAAAAATAATTAACCTCTCATAAAAAGTCACAAACAGAATTAATAGTTGGTAAAGGATAGTCAACATATTTTATAATTTCATTAATTTTTTTGTAGTTAATCACCAATCAGTAAGATTTTTTGTCAGGTTTCGGGACTAGAAAGGCAGATGAAGCACATGGGCTATAACTTTTAGAAATAACTCCCTTTTTTAAAAGATCATTAATGATTTTTTTTTTTTTTTGAAAATGGGCTATTAGTTTATGCGTATCATTATCATAATTTTGATTCGTATTTAAGTCTTTATTATTAATTATTATAGCGTTCAAATTTTTGAAATTATTTTTAAGGAAGTTATAATGTGGTAAAACGGAATAGTACTTTTTCTTATCAAATTCAAAATAGAATTGATCCTTAAAGGGTATAATTCCGATTTTATAATATTTTTATTTTTGTGATTAGGTTTAAATTTCAATTATTTAGTGTTTGTAAACCCCAAAAAATTTATTTTTAGCTAAAATATGGTTTATATTAAGTCAACGACATATATTTGTATTTATTATTTTAGTTTTTGTTTTACTCCAAATATCAAGAAATAATTAAGGGTAATAATAATTAAAGGGGCTGCTCTACTGCTGATGGCATAAGAACCCACACTATCAATTAGTACCACAGACAGAAGGATAAAAAGAAAATGAAGGAACAATGGAATTCACTCATTGGACACAAACAATCCAAGAACCTCCTAACAAATTTCAGAAGGAAAGAAGAGGCAGAATATATCAAAGGAATCAGGAAAAAACTGCACATCTTAACAGGACACTGAAAACTAAATGGAGAATTAAAGAAGATTATATAATCCGAGACAGCACATGAGATTCTGCAAAGAGGCAGAGGAGACACCAACACACCTATTAACAAACTGTGGTCTTACATTTGCTCGCAGGAGTAAGTGCTTTGGGATGTACAATGTGACTGTTGATTCAACTTGAATTTCTTCTACAGTCACATTGTACATCCCAAAGCACTTCGTATTTCATTAAGGAACTTGATTAATTGAATTGAAACCGGGCTTACTAATCATGTTCCTAGATGAAATAGGACTCACCGGCTATCGGAAGTAGTCCCAGAACGGGGTATAATAATAGTACATCTACATCTAGATATGAAGGCCTGTTATTATAATTGACAGTTGCGCCGTTGGGGCTCTGTTATTTCAACTTTGTATAATTCTGTACTTCTGATGTAGGATAATCTCTTGTACTGTGGATAATCTACTAATAATAATAAAAGTTTTTATAAATCTCAGTAATATTAATTAAACCATCCTGTTAACATAAAAGTGACTTACTGATATCTTTCAATTTTTGAACATTTGGTGAGCGTTTCTTTAGTGACTAATTAACGAGTATAATATTTGTTGATCGATGACAATCGCAAATTATCGATGTTTTATTTCGATATTCAATTTTTGTATAACTGAAAACTATTGTTTACTTTTTCAAATTTCCAGTCTGTAGCCTCAAAGGTTAAAGGTATACTTAAACAGACGTGGTTTATTATCAATACTACAGTTCGTTGGACTTTGAAATTTGAAATCCCTTGAGCACCTGCATGTATATTCAGGTTTAAATATCGTTCTGTCTTCATGAGCATCTAGTCTGTTTTTTTCTTTTCGAATCAATAACCCAGGAAATGTAAGTTATCCGTTTGGCACCAATCTGTTTAAATTTTCTGTACTGTACAAACGTTTCGTATTTACTAACCGAAATTAGTAAAAGCCCCCCGTGGTACCAAAATCACCTTGATTTAAAGGTTGTAGGGATACTCGTCGTTATTCCAACATCACTTGTACAAGAAAAATTACGACTTATGTGCCGAGCATCTCAATAGAATAGACTGAGAGTAACCCCCAAATTGCGCGACCTACGATTGTAGGGAAGGTCTGAACCACATAATACTGGAGGGCCCAAAGTACGAGGGATGAAGAAAATGTATTATCAAAGGTGTAGAAAGACTGTATTGTTGGGAGTCCCTGATTTCTATGAGTAGGAAAGAAATCTAGGTTGTGATCGAATGGCAATATGAAAAACTGTAGTAGGTACGTGGTTGTTGCAAGGGGGTGGTCGGGTGACGGAGGTGGAGCTGGGTCTCGGCTGGGTGGCAACATAAAAACAGTTTTTCAAAAATGCTCATTTACTTTTCCTTTCATTTCACCTTTATTATATTTTATTTATTCCTATAATTAATTGGGTATTATTACATAAACTCGTCACATTAAATTTTATTTAGATGGAGAAATGTTTATTGATGATTCAGGAAGACTCCAAAAGTCCAACCTGTCAAGGTATGGAAAAAATCTATTAATTTTTAATATTTATGTTAATTTTTTATCTGCCATTTTTAGCTGATCTTATGAACTTTAGCAGTCCAGAAGTACTGCCCAAACAAATGCCAGTAGGAATTGACAGTTCAATTATTAAGGAATTTTCTGTGAACGGTTCAGACGACCCTTTTGAGTTCCACCTAGAGAAGGCAATAACGATGGGTAGAACCTATAGTTTCAGGCAGACGAATGCCAATAATTGTAATGCGAAAATAACAGGCACTCCTGATTTTAAAAATTCAAATTCTCCGGTTTTTGTAAAGAAAAGACAAAGGCCAAGATTCAGTTATTGGGATTCGTCGTTGGTAGAAAAAGATGCAAGCTTTGACTTACTAAATGATACGATTAAGTTTGAAAATTCTGTAATGATAAATTCTCCATTGCAAAGAAGGCGCAGCCTAAGTGTTGATAATCTAACTTTTTCTTTACATGAAAAGGTATTCTTTACTTTTATGTTTATTTGTTAGAGTTTACACTATCTCATGAATTGTACATATTCATTTCAGGACCCAGCAATACCTTTTGAATATATAAAAGCAGAAGCAAAAAAGATCGCAGAGCTCATTGAAAAATCACAATTTTTTAATAGTAATCTGTCATTATATGCAGTTTAATTAGATAGAATGGAACTAATACATACATCATTATAATATTCAAGGTAAACAGGAAGAATCTGTTGAGAAAATGTTGACTGATGAAGTGCCTACTGGTTTGCAAATTTCAACTTCGAGTGAAGAGGGAATTGGTCTTCCTGAGGTAGTAATTTTCAGTACAAAGAAGGACTCTAATCCGGACATAACTAATAAAGCAGAGTACATAAAATATAAGCAGTTTATCTCTTCTCATAACAATTCCTCACAACAGGTAGACAAGAAAATAACTAATATTAAATGCTCTTTATTTTGATTACTTTTTTTTTTAGATTGCTACTTCAGAATCAAAAACAACTAATGACAAAGCTGATGAAAATACATTATTTGATGAAGATAATAGTAGCATTGATGGACACAAACAAACTAAAACTTGTGTCATTGAAGAAAAGGAAAAACTGTTAAAAATGGGTTGGTACATGTTATACATTATATATATACATACAGGGGAGGACATCTTGTTAATATTGTGAAACCAAATATGAAGATCGCGAACTGCCAAAACACGGCTGACAGAAAAAACAAAAATGCAAGCCAGCAAAGCTGCAGCCTAGGTTCTCGGAGGCCATTTTAACAATTTATATAATTTTACAAATTTACTTGGCCGGGCTCATCTGCTTATCTGAAATTGCCACAAAATGATAATACTTTCCAGACTGAAATGGTAGTGAAAAATTATTCTTGGATGGCTAATTCCTTAAAAAATGGTAGTTCATTAGTTATTGGTAGATAATTTAATTTAAAATTAATTATGGTGCAAAATACCATATAGTCAAGCCTTTTAAACATCCATTCAAGTGGGTTCCCTCCAAAATCCCATTCAGTCAATCAAACTGAATGAGGTGGTTGAATCATTGAATCTAATGAACATCCAAAATGTTTATTTTTTTTTATTCTTAACCCACTCTATCCCACAGACTGAGAATAGAGTGGGTTAATGTAAAAAATTAATTCTACCTATAGAATAGAATAAGAATAATAGTATTATCAAGATAAGATAATATATTTTTTTATTCAAAAT
Source organism: Cimex lectularius (assembly GCF_000648675.2). Taxonomy (NCBI): domain Eukaryota; kingdom Metazoa; phylum Arthropoda; class Insecta; order Hemiptera; family Cimicidae; genus Cimex; species Cimex lectularius. The sequence goes on along the minus strand of NW_019392896.1, from coordinate 201,902 downwards.
GTTGACAAAATTAATAGTGATGATTTCCTCAGAGCCCAAACGCACACACATTGCCTTGTAACGTGTAAATCTTGGTGCAAAGTTGTGTGCTGTTATATCCCTCACATTTTGTCTAAATTGTTTGAGAACAATTCACCCAAATTATACAAATTACTATTTGTGAAATCAATTTTCTTTATTAAATATGTGTGGTGATTACTGACCGTTAATCGATATTTATTTAGAAATCGTGAGGTGTGGTCTGGTGTGATGTAGGTAGGATGTAAGGCATCGGCTTCTTTAAGGTGAAAAGAGCCGACGAAGGGAAAAAATGTGTTGGTAATGGTTCGGCCAGATTATCCTTTCAGGATTATATAGAAAGGGATAAATAGGAAAAGGAAAGCTAAATTGTTGGTAAATTAGACTATGTGAAAAATATTTGATGTGTGGAATGTAATGTGATGATATAGGTATGTTATCTGTATTGAATTTGATTAATGATATTGGCATAGCTGCGACTGAGTTTACATGTATCTGTTCTGTAATTGATGCTGTGTTTATCTCTGTTGATATAAACCATTTCTAAGAAATTACATTTATGTTCTGTGTGTAATACTTTTGGATTTTTGAAGTTGAAATTGTGTTAGTGTTCAAGATGGTGGGTAGCGAGTGCTGTAGGATTTTGCTTGGGTTTTTTGCAATCATAGATATGTTGCTTTACTCTCTTGCCCAGATATTGGGATGTAAGACCGATGTAAGTTGCCAGACAGTTTAAACAGTTGATCTTGTAGATTACGTCAGATTTATTGTTATTGATGTGGGATCTTTAATTTTGGAAAAAAGTGTTTGAATTGTTTTATAATTGTTGAAAGCTATTTTGAAGTTATCGGACAAGAGAAATGTGTTTAATTTATGTGATAGGCCTTGGATAAATGGTATGGAAATGTATGCTGGTTTGTTTGTATTCGATAGACTTAATTTAGTACTATTAGTAATAGTGGATGGTGTTGGTGTTGAGTTGTAATTGTTGATTATTCTGTTAATTATGTGTTTAGGGTAGAGATTTTTATGGGGGATCTGTTTGTATATCTTTATGTTTTTGTGGTGGAAGGATTCATGGCTTAAGGTAATCATTCTGTGAAGTAACCCTTTGGCCGTGTTTATTATTGTATGAAGGGGGTGGTGAGATGTAAAGTTGAGGTAGCGATCTGTTTTCTTAAATGTACTGTTGTTTGATCCCTCATCATCTACACCCGAGTAGTTGGACATTAAGCTTTACTTACATTAGACCTTTGCTTTTTACATTAGAACCACTAATGTATTGATATTGATCTGTTTAATTTCTCCTCCATATATGTACATATAAGGAGCCAATGTTGGCAATGATGAGGTACTTTTTTGTTAGTACTGTCCTTTTGATATGGTTAATTCCTATTTTTTCCAGTGTCATAAGAAGAAAAGGAAAATAGTTGTATAGAACTTCAGTATAGTGGGCTCTCTTTTTCTCATTTTTGCTATGAATACTAACGTCGCGCAATACAGGGTAGGGTATGTAACCGAATGTCATGACATCTAAAATCAGCAGTTAAAAGTCTAATGTCAACGACGGTTGACTGCAACTAAGCAAAGAAATCAACCATTATATTGAACAGTCTGGACACCACCAGCCAAGTGTCAACCTAACAGTTTAGAAAACCGAATGTGCACATTGCAACCATTACATAAACTGTCGGCCGATAGTTTAGTCTGGCATCTGTAGTTAGTGTGCAGTGGTCCTAAAAATTATAATTAACATATTTTCTAGATCATGCTAAACTGAAATTACTTCAAAGAGACATTGAAGAGGTGAAATCGAAGCCATTAAAACCGATAAAGAAAAAAAAGGCCAAAGGCCCTGAGAAAAGAGGACCGCTAAAAGTCTTTGCACCACATAATTCACAAATTTTAAACAATACAAATGGTATAGCATATGTGATTTCTTTTTCATTTTCTGTTATTATTATTATTTTAAATGTAGTAGTATGTAAATACACACACAAATACATAGATTTATTTATTATTATTATTTATCTATTTTATTTTAATTTTTTTAAGCTTCAAGAAAACGATTAATAACTACAACTGTAAGTATGAAACTCATTTGTTCAACTAGGTATAATTACCTTTTTATTTTTAGGAGAATGCACCATTTTCAATTCCTATGGCTACATCTACACCTGAATCGGAAAAAATGCCTGTTTTAAAGAAACCAAATACAAATGCAACACAGTAATTTTGTTTTATTCGGTGGTTTAATCATGTTTTAATAAAACTTTTTTTTAGAAGTAAAAAAAGAAATTTAAAGATGGTCAAAACTCCAGTTGAGCTCAACCATCCATATTCCCATGCAAAAATGAGTATTAAGGTTTGCATTTACTAATGTTCTTAAGTTTTTATATTACATTACCCTTCTCACTTTCAGCTTGATAACGTTAGTAAAATAACATCAAAGAAGCCTGTAGTTCCTTCAGCCAAAACTGAAATTTTGAGGAAATAGTCAACCTTACTGACTGTATAAAACAGGTATATATTTAAATCCACCTCTAATAGGTTTTTTATTTTCTCTGATTTTCAAAAGTTTTTACAGGTTTGGGTCAGCCGTTACAAAATAATAAATGTATACAAGTGTATTTACAATAAAATCTCATCTTTAAAAAATAAAATATGTTTCGTTTTACTACTTTTATGAACAGATTGTATTATAAAATTATGTCAAAAGGTTTATATGAATATAATATATTGTTTCCAAAAAGCTCAACACTTTTGGTATTTATTTAACCCTGCTACAGCTCATAAATGTGGTGAGCTCAATGGTTATACATATTTGTTGTCACATCTGCAGGCTCATATTTGAATTTAAACGGGTAGATATTCCTGATCAGTACTGTACATGTTTATACTTATTAATTCTGTCAGTTTTTGCATTAGGGATAAGGACAGGGCTAAAAGAGGCGGCCACAAGGCCTTCTGCACCTCGATCTGAGTAGATCTATTGTGCTCCTCTGTTTTGTTATAACTCACTATAAAGCTTCAGGTAGTTAATCAACCTCCATAGCCTTGTCAGTGGCTCCTTAGTGTAGGATCTTGCTTCATCTTTTCCTCTCCTAGTTGCAAGAATCTGCAAATGTATAGATCTTCACAAAAACATAAAATGTGTACTGTGGTCTCCTCTTGGAAGTATGTGCACAGTGTATCTGTAATCCTATCCGGTGCATGTGCCTTCTTAGGTGGCAGTGCCCTGTCAGGAGTCCAACCAGAATCCTGGTTTGGTTGCAGTCACTTTCCAGTAATTTCTTCGTAAGTTTTCTGGATGGCCCTTCCATGAATCTGTTCGCGTGCCTCATGCCTGGTGCCACCAGGTTTTGGACTCATTAAGTATCCATTTTAAAATGTACTCTCTTTTGTGGCAAGATACTAGACCACAGTAGGGTTCGGGATATAGAGAGTCCATATTGGCTTTCTTTTTGGCTAACTTGTCGACCTTTTCATTGACTATGCCCCAATTACCAGGTCAGGTCACTATTGTCACTGACTTCTGCCAGGGCCTATATGCAGTCCCAAACACTCTTTGCCTTTACCCTTGCATGAGACTAGGGCCTTTAGTGCTGTGCTGCCTGAGATGGCTCTTCTTCCAGGACAATATTCTAGCCCTTTTATTTCCCTGGCACAGTGTTCAACTACTATGATTTACAGTCTGGAAAGCTGTAGAATATTTACCTAAATTTACAGCCAGTTCAATCTTTGGATTCATCCCAAAGACTCTAACCCCTGGGCCATTGTCAGTTTTTGAGCCATAAGTATACCAGTGATCAGACGAGAACCGGTGTATTCAGCATGGTATGGACGTTGGCTAAGTATACCAGTAGGAGTTTGCCTTTAGCGGTGTTCCTCTGGTCCATTCTTCCCGTTCTGGTATCAGTACCTTGTACTTTTTATTAAAGTGTTTCGGAGTAGTGGCATCAATTGGCATACCTGGAATGCCATCTGCCTGTATCTCCTTGCTCAATTTCCATTGTTTATTTACATGGCCTTTTCCTCAGATTGAAATATCTGGCTTTTCCTCAGATTGAAATATGAAATGATGTGAGGTTTGACAACACTACTAAAGCTGTGCTCATGGCTCCAGGGATACAGAGACAAACTTGTTTTTGGGTGCCACTTAATAGCTTAACTGCTTTGGCCTGTAGTGTCTTGGTCCATCACACCACCGACCCATATGTCAGATTGTCAGCATTGGTCTTAAGGTGCAGGTGCAATATGTAATTTGTAAGGGTCACATGGCATCGTAAATGAATATTAATTTGTTTTGGAAATTTGGAACATGTGATGAATCAGTGAAAAGATAAAGTAAAATATCTGAAATATTGACTGTTAATCAATGTAACTCTGTAGTTAAATGACATTATTTGATTGAAAGAAGTCAGATAAAGTGAAATAAGTGTTTTAGTTGCATATTGTGTTTCTTTTGTAGTGTTTAATTGTATACAAGTATGCGATTAATAAAATCCTATTGTTGTACCAATCAAATAACGTCATTTAACTACAGAGTTACATATATGTAGGGTCATTTTGGGGTTTAATCCCCAGTTTTTGACACAGAGCCTACTGCACTTCTCCCAGGCAATTTTGGCTTTCTGGGTGGTTTTTATATGTTGATTCCATGTGAACCACTGGTACAGTGCGATCCCTAGTTATTTGGCCTCCTTGGAAAATGGGATCAGGGTCCTGTTGTACTTAAAGTTTTTTTTAGACACCTATTGTCATCTATCTTGTGAATGGAATCATTATGGTTTTGTGGACGTTAATAGATAGCTCCTCCCTTTTGCCTTGTATATGATCCATCATGATGTCACCATGGTAGACCGTCACCACTTTAGCAAGGTCGTAGCTTAGACAGTAGAATCTTTCTCGTTCCATTGTTTGTAGGAGTTCGTCTACCACCGTCAAACACAGTAAGAGGTAAGAGAACCCCTCCCTGTTAGCACCCTCCGGATGGTCGCCCGCTGATGGTGGATGTGATTATCCTGTTCCTTAGGCCTTCTTCCACCCATTGGCAGATCTTTTCCGAGACCCCTGTTCTTTTATTGCTTTTTACAGAGAAGATGTGGTTGCATAGCTTTTGTATTAAGTGAACAGATTACATTTTGTACTTGTGTCAGGAGTTTTCTTGAATCTCTACAATTTAGCATTTATGTATATATCAGATATTGTTCATAAATACGCTAAGCTCGATAACTAAGACACCTAAAATTGCAGAATATTATCTTTATTGAAAAGGGTTGGTTCAAATAGCTCTCAATTTGACGTTTACTGAATTTGTTCATTAATAGTTAAACAATATAAACCTGTAGGGAAAAGAACAAAAAAAATTGGGATGTAAATTAAATTCAGTTGTGTATGTCTGTAGGCCTATCCTTCAGTATAGAACGGCACGTCTAGTTTTTCTCCCCACTTCCGCACATCGCTCGAGTTCTCCAGCCCCTCCCTCAGGTCTGTCAGTAGTGTCAGTACTCAGTTGTCAGTAGGCAGTACTGTCACAGTAGTCAGAACCGGTGGGTGTCGAGTGCTGAAGTCTGTCGTCCTCTTCTCTTTCTCCTAAACTCAGTCTTCTATCCATAAAAAACAACACATGGATATTTGCATAAGTGTATTAAAACTGTGATATCACTCGTCATAGTTCGTACAAGGTAAATCGCTGTTTAAACATCACATTTATTCCTTCCTTATTCGTACGTATCGATATGTCCGTTAGCCTCCTGTTGTCTGTGAAAAAAAGAAACTGGATAATTACCTTTCTAATGTCTATATCAATAGGTGAAAAGTACAAGATACCTTTAAGGCTTAATATAATACTTAAAAACGGATATAAAAGTTTTATTCCAACGGAACTCGAAGAGTCTAATAACATGAGATTTGTCCGTAGATTATTGAATTATATGTTATTTGCATAACAATTTATTATGATATGTACAATACATAGATAAGACAATCGCCGTATTCAGTATTCTGGTTGGGCCAACCTTTTGAGTAGAAATTTTTCCGAAGATCGATATGCATTGAGTATTAAAATGCCGTTTTCTGTTTTCGAAAAAAAAGTTTTTTCTTTATATATTCTAATCTACTATTAATTACCGAGGGATTGGATTGATTTATTACTTTAAACTTTCTATCTCGTCAATTCGATAAAAATAAGTGTTTAATAAATAAGTGTTTGCAGTATTGTGATTATCTCATCTATTAAATGATTTGTTATTGTGTTAATGCTCTTGGCTAGAATTGTGTCTCTCTCATCATCTGTGTTATATTTTTGGATAGCGTAGCCTACATCCGCATCGTTTTAGCAATTGGGAAATTGGATTTTTTATAGTTTACATCGTCATTTCACACGAAACAGATATGAAATAAAGGTCAAAATCTCGGGAAAAAAAATGAAAAAGGTGTTTTTCTAAACCACCCATCAAGACTTCAACAGATAATAACTCATTTATATATGCTGATATATTTGCAACGAGATTGAAAGATTTTGCCTAAAGTTGAGACAATCTAATATAATAATGTTATACGTGTGCATCAAAGAATGCTAATTGTATAAGGATAGTGAATTTGATAGAAAATGAAGGGACCTGACAGGAAAAGTAAATAATTATGCAATTTAAAAACGTTCAGTTATTCCACTAAAAACTTGTATGCTTAGAAAAATAAAAACACCAATACCAATATGTTTATTTTTTCAAGAACAATTTAAACAACCTGCTAGTTGGCTATGCTGAGCTGGAACGCAATGACAGTTGCCAAATTGATGACATCCTCTTTGCAAATGACTATTTTTCTGTCCATTATAAACAGAGGCATTTGTAATGCCAAATATTTAAAACAAAAATGAGTTCTGTTACTGATATTAGCTTTTAATAATATGATTTTTGCATGAAAAAATGACCTTATGCCTTGTATATGACATATTTTAAAATGTATCTTTGCTGCTCTGAATCATCTTTGCAAGCCTTCTTCCGTTTATTTTAAAGTTGAATTTAAAAATAATTTGATAAAATCAAACAATCAGTATCGTTTGAATACAATGGAAAAAACTTAATTCATGAATACAGGTGGAATTTAAATGACTTTTTCTACCATCTTATACTAAAGAAACAAGAGAAACGTGACAAAAAAGTTCTATCATACATAATAATATTGCATGATATTATCTTCAACAAATAAAAGCCATATATGGTTCTAAAAAAAAGCATGGTTCTAAGCTAGCTAGACTAATTTATTCACAATTTTTCTGTATGTCAACATATCACTCCTCTAAATGTCAGTGCCTGCATTTCATACATTGTCATGCATTTCCTTTCCATGCCCCACAGTGCTAGTTTGAACTCATAAAAAATTATTAGAAAATTTCACTCATTGTCTTGTTTAAAATTAGAATGTCTACTTTCAAGGCAAATAAGCAAGTATATAAGACAGAGAATTTATAAATGTTTTACCAATGGAAAATTGCCCGGAATCAACGTTAATTTAAATATATTTCGAAGTTATGACACATCCCCGCCGGTATGGGGTCTCCCTTAGGTACGGTGGGGAGGTGGATGGGGGAAAAAAAGTGATGACACAAACGGACTTTTATGTATGTCAACCAATATTATTCCCCCTGCAGTCAACTAAGTTTTTTGAAGGTGCGACCTTATTCGTCATTAAATCTTATATCAGTACAGCCAATTTCAATCAGAGCAAAGCCCCTGCAAACCACAGCACAGTGGCAGCCCCCTCCCCCAGGCAAGGAAAGAACCAGGATTAACACTCAGGGTATGTTGTCCTGAACCAGTCCCATTGCAATTAATCTTACAAAACATGGCTAACCAAAATTCCTATAAAAACTGTTTATATTTTAATTTAAAAACTCATTAAAACTTAATTATGTTTGTTTGAGGTTGAAAATTCATAACGAACTATAGTAGTTTAAGGGAGTTTGTATCCTTGCTTCTGTATACAATAGTATTACAACATACAAAAATTAGATCCTTTGTGCCAATTCACCCATAGTAAAAACAAAATATTTTTCAACCTTTTTGTTTGTATGAAAATATTTTTGGTTACAGTTTATACAACAATTTTCTAGTAAGGAAATGAATTGTTTAGAAATGAGTATTTTCTTGTCATCGAGACCGCATGGTGAACATTAATTAATCAAATTTAAATTTAAATAATTTATTTTCTTTCTGCACATCAAGTTGCAATTTGTATAAGTAGGTTGAATTAAGACACATCTACATACAAAGCCTATCAGGTGAACAAGAATAAATAAAGCCGAAAGACTGCCTTTGATTTTCTTCATTACTTGACTTTCAAAGTAGGTAAGGTAAGGTCGAACATGAGGATGGCAAAGATTGATAGCTAAGTCATCTTGTTAAGAAGGGTTGATGCTAGTGCAGGGTATCCATGACGATGTTCATGGGGTGCCACCCTCTTTCAAACTCTCTGCCTCCCTAATACCATTCCAGTGACATTACATCAGACAACCGCCACACTCACACCAGCTTCTGTAGTTGTGATCTCTAATTTTCAGTGATTTGGAGCAATCCTTATGCTATTTGAATTTTTTAATTATATTTATTTTTAAATACAAATTTCATCTAAAAAGTAAAATTTTTGTTTTTAGACCAGATGGACTTCTCTAATGGAAGAAGCTGAGTGTTACGGAGGTTATGGGTCTCAAGACGTAACAAGTTCTATACTTCTGAATGATGTATGATTAAACAAACTTTTTTAGTGTTAAAACTACCTAATAAATAATGTTTTTGTTCCAGAAATGGCGGATGTTGTTTGACAAGGTAAGTAAATAAGTTTACTGCAAATAAGGTCATTTTACTTTTCATATTTTGCAACAAGGGAAATAAAATTAAAATTGCAAAGCAGCTAAATTGTTGACAAATTTATTCAATTACATTCATAAATGTAATATTTTATGTTTCTTGTGCATTTTCAACAATAATTAAAAATTAATTCATATATATTTTTTTCCCCACTTTTTAATGCAAAGACAGCTGTATAAGAAAAATTTGTGTCACAAGCAGGACTCGAACCCACGCTCAATACGCTGCTGATCTTACCACTTGAGCTATCACGACTTTAGTCCCCCAGGACACCACATTGAGCCGAAGATCGTATGTTTGAATCCCATTTGTGACTTTTATTTTCATCTCAACCAAGACCTTAGGTTCAAAGTATAAATAATTAAAAATCTGAAATGTAGCATTTCCCAATCTTCAGTGGTGGGTTTGTTGAACTGTTGGTGACTGAAACACCTGAAAACCAAGGTAAACAAAACTATAGGTTCATCACCCTGCAGACTTCAAGGAGAAAATAAGATAGTAGATTTGACCAACTAAGTGATTACTACCTAACTAATTAGAACAGCATATAAATGAATGAATGAAACTACTATCTTTGATGTTTGTGTTGCAATGATGTTATGATGTTGCAGTTTGACCCGGAAGGGTTTGGTGAGATTCCGTGGGATGACCTGTTGGTAGCACTAGACAGTCCAGAATTTATGGAGGAGATTACACCAAGCAAGAGGGATGTTCTTATACAGAAAGCCCAGCAGAGGACGACATCTGCCATCACTTTTCAAGATTTTGTAAATGTGGTAGGAATTTAGTTTTTTCATTATAGTTTAAATGATGTTTAATTGACTCCTGTAAGTTACTACAAGAAGGCGACAAAATAATTACTCAAAGTAATATTTGGGCCTTTTCATATATTGGAATAAGCAAGATGCATGTTTTGTGTGATTAAATTAATTATAAATTGTCGAACCATTTTAGATCCTACTTACAAACGAAGCTATCCTCATTTAAGTCTAAAATATGGCAACAAAGCTTAACTGAAGATAGTGTAAGCCAAATGGCATTTGTGTGACGTCAAGACTCATGAGAGGGTAGACAGACCCTACTACTACTACTCATTCACTTTTTGAAATAGAATAGTTATTAAATTCACTAATTTCGTGGTCCGCTTGACCAATTAATACATTACAATTAATTAATTGAAAAATGGCAAAAAGGAGGGAAAACTCATAAGGTGGGGTTGAGATAGGAAGTTGATGTCCGAGTGGATCGAGGTCACGATAGCTCAAGTGGTAGAGCAGCCTCTAGCCTATCTAGCCGAAGATCGTGGGTTCGAATCCCGCTCGTGCCATTAACTTTTTTTCATCTCAACTGACTCTTAATTAATAGTTATTAAAAATAATACCATTTATAACATAATAATACAAAATTGGAAGTAAACAGATTAGGAATCTTGGATCTTCCTTTGATGAAAGTCAGTAGTAGATCTAATGAAAAATATTTCTTTTTTCTCAGAATTGTTATTTTTCCATCATAATTTTATTTATTATTTATCAAAAACAAACAGAAAAGAAAAAACTAAGTTGGTAAAGCCCCTGGTAATGATAGAGTCCTGTTTGAATTTTATAAAAATGCTCCTCACAACTTTTTAGCGAAACTACTAAAAGTATTCAATCGAATATATGATAACCGGTAATATCCCAGAATGTTATACAAAATCTATAATATTTCCCCTCCATAAGAAAAGAGATCTAAACAACGTTGGAAATTATAGGGATATATCATTCTTGGACTGAATCAAAATTATTTTCTGGGTTGCTTCTTTTAAAGGTTCGGAGATGGGCAAAAGATAATAAAGTAATCAGTGAGTTTCAAGCTGGTTTTCATTCTGATTACAATTGATAATATTGTAATGTTAAAAGTGCAACAAAAGTGGCAGAAGGTGGTTTTTTTTTGTAGAATGTGATTGTGCGTATGATTGTGTGGATAGAAATTCATTGTATTATAAATTGCATTCTTTTGAGATATCCAATAAATTTGAGAGAACCATCTAGGATCTTTATTTGTTAATGGAGTTGTTGGTGTGGTCAGGGAATGGTATTTCCAAACATTTTGTAACTAACACAGGGGTGAAGCAGAGATGTGTTCTGTCACCATTTTTTTTCTTTTTTTCTTAATGAAATACATGATTTCCTTGGGGGCAGAACTGTGGTGGGGCTAAACATTAGATGCCTTTTGTACGTCAATGACAATGTGTGTTTTCTTGAAAGAGATGATTAATGAGTTAGAGAAGTATTGTGCCATGTGGAATTTAAAAATTATCTCTGCAAATCCAAGTTTGTAGTGTTTTGCAGGGGAGGAAAATTGGGAAGAAGAGAAAGGTGGGGGGGGGGTGAAAGTGCAGAGGTGGTTGATACTTACAAATATTTAGTATTAATACTTACAAATATGTAACTTCACAACTTAGTTTTAGAAATCACCTAGGAAAAATTAAATAGTGCCAAGTACATATAGTATCAGGTCTACATATGAGAATTTTATTAAAAATCGTGATCCCATTATCTGCTAAGTACAATGTTTTTTGAGCAGTCATCAGGGCTGTTTTATGTTATGGAGCACTGTTGTGTGGTATAAATCATATTGAAGAAATTAAAAAGTTAAATGTATTTTTTTATAAAGAAATTATTCACCTGCCTAGAAATTACTAGGCAACTGAACTTACGTTGTTTACCTTGAGACTGGAATCAGTTTGATATATTTTACACCTTGAGTACTCACGTTCAGTATATTAAAAAAGTAGTAGCTCTTGAAGAGTCCCATTTGCTACGAATCTTAGCAAAAGAAATAATAAAAAAAACTTATACTGGTATAAGGATTTGTGTGTGTGCCATAGAAAAGAAATAATTTGAGTGGGATTTGATACTCGTGAGGGATCAATTAAAGAACTGTTTTCAAAAATAAAATAAAAATTGTGTTTGGAATTTAATTAAGAATCTCAGTTTAGGAATGGTATCAATCTTTGGACTTGAATTTAAAGAACAACCATTACCTTAATTATAATTAATCTTTATGTAAGGTATTGGTTGAAATGAAAAACCTTGTGTCACAAATGGGATTCGAATCGAAAGCCAAAGGTCAAGGGTTCGAATTCCGCTTGTGTCACTAGCTTTTTCATTTTAACCAATACCTTACATAGAAATTAATTAATTGAATGAAGTTATTTGGTCAATCAGACCATGAGATATAATGGACTTAATTATAATAATTACCTTCATTTTATAGAAATGCTATTGAAAATCAGAAGGGACTTATGAATATGAATTTTCAAGCTAGCTGTCTGACCGGAAGTTGGCGACGCTCTCTTTGCAACGAAATGTTAAAAGAACATATCATTCCCTTTATTGCAGACTGTCTGATTCTGGCAGAATTCAAAGTTAATTATCTCAGTAAAATTATTGAGTAAGGACGAATGTTTGGATGTGCTAAATGGAAGAAATTGGAAACCCCTTTACACCTATGCAGCCCAAGCAGTCAAATACCTCAAATTTTTGATTGATGAATTTCATTATTAAATAGGACTTTTTTAATTTACTTTAATGTAAAGTACTTAATTTTACTTACTTTTTTTTTATTATTTTTTTATGTGCTATGTACTATTTCAATTTTTTTTTCTAGAAATAAAACGTTTATTTATTCATTAGCCAAATAAAATAACACATTCAGTTTCTTAGTTGACATTTCAAGGGATATATCCTTCATCAGGACTTTAAAACTTTAATTCATTATTTAATGTTATCAAATATGTACATCTATCCACAATTTCATGTTATGAAGTTAAGACTTTTATTTATGGGCCTTATGCATACTTACAATTTATTAACAATCACTATAATATCAACATAGAAATTTAATTCGCTAACAATCAATCAGCATATTAAATCTAGAAAAAGCAATTAAAAAATACGTTTTCATTAAACAAAATTAATATTTATGAAAGGTATTGGTTGAGATAAAAAAAGTCAGTGTCACGAGCGGGATTCGAACCAACAATCTTTGGCTAAATACGCTGCTGCTCTACCACTTAAACTATCGTGACTTCGATCCTCTCGGGCACCAACCTCCCACCTCAACCTCACATCTCGAATTTTGCTTCCTTTTTGCCATTTTTCAATCACGTATCTCAGACCATATAAAATGTCCTTCCAAATAACCTCTTCTTAGACCTCCACTCTTATCTAACAGAGCAATTATTTCTACAAGAATCTGATCACTCGGGAGGGTGATCTACTCTACAAACTTATTAAACGACAATCGATGATCTATGAAAAACATACAATTTACAAAACGCTACTACAGTTGATTTAGACCTACGATAAGGTTAAATCTTCCAATATCTCCAATCCTTTCAGTGTAAAGTCCTCAGATCAATTCTAAATTTTTCATATTATGTCTCCAGTACTCCCCCTCCACAACGACCTTAAAATCCCATTTATCCAAAACTTAATTCCCCAAAAATTAACAAATTTCCACAATAAACTCTCCAATTCCCCCCCCCCAGCCTTATCCAACAGAACCCATCCCTACGATAAGAAGAAATGGCCCCATGACCTCCTTTCTGAGGAGGAGAGGCAGTGAAGTTCAGTTAGCGAAGTGAAGTGGGAGAATAATATTGATTATTCTTATTGTAAATATATACTTACTTAAAAATATATCTATGTATCATCAGATTACATTTTGCAACCATAAATTGCAGGTGATAATAAAATATTTAAAAATAGAACTGATACAAACTTTTCCTCAAATAATTTATGTATTTTAATAATTCTCTCAACTGCCGAACAAGTTTTAATAGGTTTGTTCCATCACACGTCCAAACCATCGCCGAACTAATGATGCGCAGTTTAGTTTTGGTGTTTTATCATGCTACCAATGCAAACTCAAACAGTCAGTTGGCTGTTCCAACACATTTTCAGGCCAGGTTTGTGACTGGTTTTTGACATTAAAACATCCAAAGATTTGACTAGAGATTAGCAGTGCAGTCAGAGACGTGTAGATGTTTCTTAGCGCTTTCACTTTTGTCAGATAGCAAAATTCTTTCTCAACAAGGGACTGGATTTACATGTGAAATAAATATGAAATATGTACATATATATGTATTTATTTTTTAACAAATATGCCAAATTTCATGTCCTCAAGGACTTGGAACATGTGAAATGCACTGCAATAAATATTGTTCTCACTTACTTATATAGAGTTGTACAGAAGCCATCCAATTACAAATCATTATTGGCAGCGGAGAATAATAACATTTAACATTAATAATAAAAAAAAGTTAAAGCAGTATTCAATAATATACCGATTTTAACCTAGTTTTGAATTATGATTTAGTTCCCCCCCCCCTAGTTAAATATCCTCTATCATTAAAAGGGGTTAATATATTTTTTTTAATATGTGGTGTTTATTGACCGTTAGAAGATTATTTGGAGATCATGAGAGACCAGGCCACATCTAACAATCTCCAAATAATCTTTGTTTTAATAATGGGTAGCCACTATCCCCACTAAATAAAAAAATATGAGCCATATTTTTATTCGATATTTTGAAAAACACGAGAGTTTCTAAATATTCTGCTATGAGGAACAGAGCTAGGGTAACCCACAAAAACATCTATAATCTTATGTTTGTGGTCACAGACTATCTGCATCAGGAAAAATTAAAAATACCAATCTATAAATTTATTAAAATTATTTTTGTTTTGAAGAAATATTAAACTCCTGTATGGAGTAATACCATTTTCGCTTTATATATGAGTCACAATTGTTCTCAGGCTTATCAATTTTTATGTATCTACCATCTATTGCCCGAATTTCATTTGGAATGCCTTTTGATACTGATATTTTTTTCTTCCTCACTTGCCCATTTCACAATTTATTGGCGACTGTTGGAAAAACATTCGGAGTGAGATTGGAAAAAAGTGTTCGAACAGAGTTAAAAATCTGTGTTCAGTCAATGTTTGGACATGTGCAGTCATCAATCGGATTTATTGGCATCTGGTTTGTGGTTGAGTGTTGAAACTTAGCTAATATAATTACAGTATGTGCACTATAAGTTACCATAAATATTGTTTAAGCAAAAATAGCGAAAAATAGTTATACATTAGCCGCAGGCAGTTATTTTATACATTTTACCTTTTAGACTTTATACAGTTTATTTGTTATGCTCTAATTGGATCATTAATTTAATATTTATTTGGCATATTTCATTAGGTTATCACTTTTACCAAGTAGTGTGATTAGGTCTATAATATGCTTTTATTCAATTAGTTTTGTTGAATTTAATGTTGCACATACGCAACTTCCTTAGATCCTGCTATAGCCAACTGCCTAATCAGATGATTGACATGAAATTGGTTTTTTATGTTGTGTATTGGGAATTTTGATAAATATATCACATCCTTGTTTTGTGCTTTTTTTCTTAAAACTTTTTATTTGGTCCATCATCCCATCAATAACAGTACTTACTTTAGTTTACTATTTTTGAAAGACCTTCCATTGAAGTAAAAGTATTCTGCACTAATTTCAACACAAACATGGGTCAGAATATTATTAAAACTTAATGAAACTTTTATTTGATTAGTATAATCCAATATTTATAAGTTATGACTATCTTGCATTATAAGGAACGGAATGCAACAATCTAAATTATTTATGTTGTACATACGTTTTATAATATACTGTTTCCTATTTGCCCACGACTCTACTCATACAAGGATACTAAAGTCTCTGACCGACTGAGATACTCGGCGATAAGAGACTTGTGATGCGTTATTAGGTGGCGTTAATCAGACGGTGGTACTTCAGACTCAGAGTCGCCACCCAATTCTAGGGGACCTGACATATTGGTTTCCAAGTCTTCCAGCCTCTCAGTTGCATTGATAACATTGTGTATGCAATGAATGAACAAGTGTTCAATTTAAATTTTGTATCGAAACAATTACAAGTGGAAAGGGTTTCAAAGAGGAGAGCTTGGCACAAGGGGTATATCCAGAATTTTTAATTTTTCTTGTTCTGTACTGGTGGTAATAAAAATTCTGGATTATGATATAACATCAACAAGAATTGAGTACACAATGGACACTAGAAGTGTACTTCCATGTCCGGTCAATATAAAACCATTTAACTTTCTCTTCAAACCACAAGCAACTTGACAATACAGGCTACTCGAGTTGTGACTGTATGAAGGTGAAGAGCTACTTGTGTCATCCAATCACCTTTCCTTGTTGTCAGGCAGCTTATGACCAGATCTGGATAACATTGTGTGAGCAGGCCTAAAGTGATCTGTACTATTTTATCCAACTGACTCGGTTTCACCGTCCAAAATGATATGCCTTTTGTCACTATTTGTCCAAGCATCTTACGTTCTTGATTGCTTCATGAATTCACCTTCCAAAGCTGTTACCATATATCTCAATTTCCGTACCTCTCATAAACATTGCAAAAAAATTGCTACTTTGTTTAAATTTTGTTATCATACAACTCTCAATACCACATAATGCTAAGTACTACCGAAATTTTCATTCTTGTTATATTGTCACAAACCTTGATGCCTTCTTACATGTATTTAAAACCTTAATAATAATGCAAGTAATGCTAACGAAATTATTTGCTTGCGTCTTTCTTTTCTAGTGTCTGTTACTCCAATTACTTTTCTTTACCAAATAAGCTTATGAAAGAACTTTTAAACTAAACGGTCTATTTATCTCATCTTCTGCTATTGAAAACAAACTTTTCTCAACTTTCTCTAGTTCTCAACAAAATCTATGGAAACAAAATCTAAATTCTGAAAGCATACTTTCTATATCATTACTAAGGAAACTAATAGTTTTTCTAAACCACAGTTTTAAGTCAACTTTTCAACCATTTATCTCGGTTTTTTAACTGATAAATTCATTACAGGTAGACATTTCATGATTCAATATATAGTTTTCAAAACGAGATCTCTTTTATTCTGAATATTATAACCAAAATAATAGGTAAAATATTTGTCAATTTCAACATTATACTGGAGGGCGTCGGAGGCAACATGGTTAAGGCTTGACACGACGCTCATAACTTATCTAAAGGTCCTGGGTTCGAATCCAGCGGGCCCTTCTTTCAAAAACCTGACTACCTCATAAAAAAATAATAAAAAATAGATACGACCTCTGCCATTGTGAACGCTCGTAAAAAAAGGCCAAATAATATTTTTATAAAAAAAATCTCATTTTAAGCATTCTTCAATCAAAACTGATTTGTCGTCATAATAAGATTTTTGCTTCCAAACTACGGAATGTAGGGAAGCCTTGCATTTATGCGGGAAGTTGAAAAACATTTTGTCCTGCAAAATGAAAATTTCCATTAGCATTTTGTGTTTTGGGCCTTTCTGAACAAATTTGGTTTCTTGTCTGTCTGTCTGTGGTCAATTCCGTGAAACCGGCAAGACTCCGAAACCATGGGACCAGTCTTTTTGAAATATTCAGAAATGATGCGGATTGCTTTTTTGATGGTTCTCAATGAATTTTATTCCAAAGCTGTACAGAAGCTATACTGCCCACCCACTTGGAAGACTTTTTTGCCGGATTCGTCGGGGCAATTATCTTTTACCGATGTCCGGTGTTCACTTCTATCATGTGTACCGATGTAATTTGACCTAGCACCTCTGGATTTTATACAAATTCAACGTTATGACAACTTTTATGTATAAATAACGTAAATAAACAATTATAAGTAAGAAAAATAAGGATGAAAACAAAAATTCCTAAAGCGTTTTGTTTTATTTCTCAAATTCGATTCATTTACAAAAGCTGAGTTTGTGTCATAACGTGTAATTTACAAGGTTCAAAACTCCTGCATAATTTCCGGTAAATTGGTGTAGTAGAAAGAACGGGCAAATAATATGGCATGTATCACCGTAGATATGAAATGCAAAAAAAAATATTTAAAAATTTTAAAGGGAAAATTATAAGCTCATGGTCGTAAGTAAAAATTACAGCAGCGTGTTTTCCGAACATGTATATCCACATTTTTATTCTGCTCCTTCGGAATTTGCAGTTGAAACAAGCCTTTAGCCGAATGGCAGACGAACCACCAATTGTGGTTGTCATAAGCAATACACAGACAATTTATTCACAAGTATCCGTTATATACAGGGTGTTCGGCTACTCGAGTTACAAACTTTACTAGTAGATTCTACATTAAAAAATGGAACGAAAAAGGCCTAATTAACTGTGGTCCGAATCTCAACAGTTTCGGAGTTATTTCCCCTTTTATGATTTTTTAAAATATTACGACCTTGCTTCAAATAAACAATAGTAACTCCAAAACTAAAAGGGTTTGCACAAATCCGTTGATAACATTGAAAACTAGGTTAAATTTTCAATAAAATGTGATCAATACTAAACTTGTAAACGTTGGTGACAAGACTTTAGTAGTCAGAACTTTGAAAAATAATTTTTTTTTTTTCAAAGTTGAAAAACTTAACTATGATGATTCTAAACTACTATTTCCAAACCTAGAGACCAGAAAATTTCAGCAAACGTACTCCATTTAATGTCCTAAGTGATGCAATTCCTTTTTTATTTACTTTTTTCAGTGGTGAAGAAATTGACGGAAGAAAGGAAAAAACCGTGTTGACGGATTGGTAAGGTGGAAAGATTAATAATAGTAAAAAAACTTAAGGAAATTTTGATTGAATGAACTAAAAACGTTTTGAATCTTAAAACTCTTTTATTCCGGGGAATAATCATACAATAAACCTATAATCAAAGTTGAAGTCGTGTTGGTAAATAAGTAAACCCTTGCACTATTTCAGTTTCGAACCTAAATTAAAAAACGTTTAATAAATTCATTAAAAATTTCCTTAAGTATTTTTTTTAATCTTTCCACCTTACCAATCCGTCAATCACAGTTTTTTTCTTTCCTTCATCAATTTCTTCATCTTTGAAAAAATAATTAAAAAACAATTACATCACTAAAAAGGATATTAAATGGAGTAGGTTTTCTGAAATTAGCTAGTCTCTAGGTTTAGAAATCGTAGTTTAGAATTTCCATAGTAACTTTTTCAACTTTGACAAAAAAAAATTGTTTTTCAAAGTTCTGGCTACTAAAACGCTTATTTCAACAACGTTTACAAGTTTAGTATTCATCAAATCTGATTGGAAATTTCATTTAGTTTTCAATGTTATCAACGGATTTGTGCAAACCCTTTTAGTTTTGGAGTTACCATTGTTTATTTGAAGCAAGGTCGTAAAATTTTAAAAAATCGTAAAAGAGAAAATAACTCCGAAACTGTTGAGATAGTTAATTAGGCCTATTTGGTTCCATTTTGAATGTAGATTCTGCTGGCAAAGTTTGTAACTCGAGTAGCCGAACACCCTGTATATTTTCACAATTACAGTCACAAGTTTTCACAGTTCACTGAAATCGTTTCCCCGTATACGACTGCGCCTCCAGAATAGGCCCAACAAACATCTGATCTATTTCAAACTATTTTACTTTAAACAATTAAACAAATACATCACATCTAAAATAAGAACAGTACAGTTCTTTATAGTGTTAAAAGTTTTAATGCTTCTCTTAACGTTAAGTAAAACTTGAAATGAAAATAAATTTATCAAAATGTTTTCCAATTTGCCTAGGTACTATAAATTCAGAAAAAGAAAATTTTTCTGAACAAATCAAAATTAAAACAATTTAACAAATATACGTGTATCCAATATAAATTATGTGTGCTTTCTAGGTATTTATTAAAACAACAGTCATAATTTAACAATACCTGGAGATTTCCCTCGAAATGTAGGTAGGTCGCAATTAATAAAACACCTAACTCCTTCTTTGTACTGGTATTTAATTTTTTAAGAGGATAGGAGTACAGCAATAGCATAATACATGCTAGTAGTTTGTTTTATTCTCTCGTGGAAGTAGTGTCGCAAAATGACACCTCTTCTAAAATGGAAAAAAAAGTCCTGACCCTGGTGAAAAAATAAAAATTTTGGACTTTTTACATTTTTTATGCAAGCCAGATTTTCTTCAAAACATTTCAGGGAAATTTTAACATCGAGGGACCAACATATTAAAAAAAAACAATGAATTTCGACCCTTCTTTAAATCGAAGTTTGAAGTTGAAAAGGGATGTCGAGGCTGCTTTAAATCTTATGTGGAAATTCTTTAAGAAATTGATTATTCGGCGAGACAGCGAACAATTAATTAATAGTTATTTCTTTCCTTGCGATTATTATTTTATTTATTTTCTATTACGTTTATTTTGAATAGTTCTGAATTGCATCTCAATTTTTGGCATAGGAAAATAGACTCAGCATTCGTGGATTTAACATTCACGGCGGTTTGCTGGAACCACACCCGCGAATATTAAGTGAAACTGTATTTCATAAAACACACAATTTTAAACACGGCTAAAGGATTATTACGCTTAATCATTTCTCGTAAGTCATGAATCCTTTCACCTAAAAAATATTCAAACGTACAAACAAATCTTACATAGTAATAACTACCCTAAAAACCTAATCAACAGAATCATAAACAATTTTAACCCAGTACTTCACAAAACAACATCCCCCACAGTACACAACACATCATCAACACAATCATACAAAGACAAACCAATATACACGTCCATTCCGTTCTTCCACATATTTTCTCACAAATTAAGTAAATGTCTCTCCCCAGAACACATTAAAATAGCTTTTAAAAACCATAAAACAGTACACACACTTTTTTCCAAAGTCAAAGACGCAACACCAACATCCTACAAATCCGATTTAATTCATAAAATTAATTGTATGAACTGTCCAGCAACATCCATTGGAATTACATCGCAATATCTAGAAAAACAACACATCTATGACTTTAAAACTCCAAAAACCAATCCCACAGCATTGACCAGACACCACTTTGAAAAACAACACAATTTTGATTTCGACAAAATACAAAGACTAAACACGGACAAACGCAACTTTCCAGAAATAGTTTACATTAGCAGAGACACACAGCATTAATTGCAGAACAGATACATGCAAACTCAGCCGTAGCTATGCCAACATCATAATGCAAATAAATTAAAACTTAATTTTAATTTCCCTGAGGGATATATTACGTAAAAGGGCCAGAAACAATTAGTCTTAAAATTTTTGGTCGAAAACTTTGTAATCTTTGAGTATTGGAATATTTGGCCATTAAGTTTGAGTAGTATGTCGAAAGTTTTGATTTTAATGGTAATTTTAATTGACGGTTGAATAGGTACTAAAACATTTTAAATCGTTTGTTGAGTGGTTGTTTTTTTAATGTGTGTGTGGAATCCAAGTTAGTTCTATCAAATGTGAGTCCTAAATAGCTAACTTTGTCGGAATGAAGAACAGGTTCATTGTATAAGTATATGCTTGGGCAAGTCTCACGAGGGAGTTGAAAAAGGAGGTGATAGGTTTGAGGGGTTAAACTTTATTTCCGAAAGATTTTTTTTTTCAATTGTCCGTTTTTCAATTGTTGTGGTTTTGTAACATAAGTGAATGTTGTGTAGAAGAGGGATGACTTGTTAATATGGCGCTGTCATCTGCGTATGTGGCGGTAAGTGTATTCTCATTTGTGGGCATATCAGAAGCATAAGGCATATTTACATATTACATTGTATTTTTTCCAATCAACATATGTTTTGTAATTTACCCAGGCTCTGAAGATGACCCGAATAAAGGTCGAAACATCGGCAAAAAAATGAAAAAGGTGTTTTTCTAAACAACCTCATTCTTGGCCGCTCCTCATGACTTCAAAAAATTGTACCACTTTGAATTGAAACTGCCGATATCGCCGAGTCGTCAACATGTCAGAAATTTACTCAAAGGCAAATGAATGGTGGAAAAAAAATCTCATTGCGACCGCACTAATTGTTTTATCCATAATCGATTTGACCCTAGTATAAAAGAGTTGCCACCTTCGCTTAAGCTCGTGGGAAATATTTCCTGAATGGAATTAGATGTAGAAGTTTAGTGTAAAAACAGGGGCCACCCACTCGCCAAAGCGGCTGGGCTTCTTTTCCCCCCTCGGACAAAAAAACGCATTACGACCCCGGTTTATTGTCCCGGCTGAAACCCCGTGACATCCTGGCTCCTTAATAGAGACGAATCTTTTAAACAAACAATTAAATATTCTGCTTTTACGGAAACATGTAATATATTGTGGAAGTTTTTTATTTCGGAACTTAGTTCCCGTAAATAAAACAATCGGAAATTTGTCTTAATTTTTCTCTACGTTGTTTTACTGTAGGTACTAGAGAAGTTAAATTAGAAATATTCCATTCTTTGAGCGGTTATTATAAATAGAGTAGACGACTTCATGCTGGTGACATCATAGGGATAATTTCGTGATTTCTCATCAATAAGGGGTGCTTTGTCTTTATACTGGAAATGTAGGCCATTAGGGATAACGCCGATAAGGAGATGAAACTTTAAGTCAACCTCAAAAACAATTTAATGCAAGATTCCAAGGGTCGAACTGTCAGTAATATACGCTGACAGAAAAAAATTCCACCCACTTGTAATATAACTTGATTTGTATATATTTTTATATATTAATCAAAGTTTCTCGTTTTTTAACGTTTAATAATTGAGTCTGTCTAAAAAATAAATAAATAAAATTGCTAAATGGGAAAAAAGCCAGACAGATAAAATTTGTTTTAATTTTGTTATAGAGTTTTAATATTAACATATCAGGAGTGATGGACGTGCTCTTATTCGTTTTTTGAGGTTATCCCATAAATGTTCGATGGGGTTCAAGTCTGGAGAACGGGCTGGCCAAGCTAAGAACCTGATGTTATGCTGTTGAAGGTACGTTTGTACTATGCGAGCGACATGTGGACGGGCATTATCGTGCATTAGAATAGGTTTGTCGCTAATTTCATCGAGCATGGGCAACGCAAGATGCTCCACAATTTCATCCACATAGCGAGTGGCCGTCAAAAACCCGCCACGAACAACAACCAACTCTGTGCGACTCTCCATTGAAATTCCCGCCCATGCCATCTCTGAGCTACGTTGAAAAGGTTGGCTGTGGGAAAAATTATAGGCTTCGTACCTTTTATTTCGCTTTCTCCACACTCTTTCACTCCCATCTGGAGATTGTACAGCAAATCTACATTCATTTGTAAAAAGTTAAGCAGACCAATCGTCCAAAGACCAATGACTTTGTTCTCGAGCAAATGGGAGCCGTGCAACTCTGAGTGTTTTGGTCAATTCTGGTCCTCTCGATGAATCAATTGTTGAACAACAGTAAGGTGCCGGTTTCGCAAAATTCTCAAACCCAAAAAACGGTCATCCTATGGTTCTGTTACCCTAGGGGCGTCTAACTGCGTCTCGCATAGTTTCGTAGGGAACTCCGATGGCAATAGCCACATACCTGATGGAACGTTCTTCAACAATAGGTGCCACACCACGCGGCATTTTTAAGTCTAAAAATTGAAATTAAGAAAACAAGAAAACTAAACAGTTTATTGCTTTAGAATTCAAATGAGACAGAATAAAAATTGTAAATTTCGTAAAAAGTAAACATTGAAAAATCCTTTATCCTTGTTTTGTATTAATGATTAACTGTACGCATATACATTCTCCCTGCTTATTCCAGAAAGGACAAAACAGCGAAGACGTGGAATGAGGTGGTCGACGAAGTTAAAAAGTCAGGCAAGAACTCCTTAAATAGGGGGGAATCGGTAGCCGCAACGATTAGGCGCTGACACGATGCTCATCACTGTAAGGTAAAGGTCCCGAGTTCGAATCCAGCGGCCCTGCATAGTTGCGAACCCTTGTAAAAAAAAACTCCTTAAATAAATAAATTGCCTTTATAATTTGCTAAAGTTAGGAGCGATCAATAATGAGGTTGTTTAAACAAACACATTTTTCATTTTTTTGTGCCGACGTTTTGACCTTTATTCATGTCATCTTCAGCGCCTGGGTAAATTACAAAACATATGTTGATTGGAAGTAATACAATTTAAGATGTAAATATAAATTTTGAACGAAGTATTTCATACTCACATAAACTGTGACGCTAATCTTTGGTGTCATGTTGGTTTTGTGTGAAAGTGTTGTGAAACTTGAATTTGTATTCTCCTGTTTTTAAATGATTTTGACAGGGAGGAGGACGCGGTAAATCTGGGAAATTCTCTTTGATCATAGGCGGTTGTATTTAACTCAAAGGAAGTCGAGAATGGGGATTTTCTCGATTGGATTTGTGATTCGGGGTTATTCAATATTGGAAAGAAATTAAGTTAATTATAAGGATATGTATTAGTTAATTGTTAAGGACGATAACGAAGGAAAGTGAAATATAAAAATTAGGTTTAATAGGTTACTCGTTTTATGATGTTGGCGGAGCTACAACTGAGTTTGCATGGATCTGTTCTGTAATCATAGTATCTAAGTATTTTGTACATTTCACGTTTTGATTTTTATAAGTTGTTCGAATTATTACAACGTTTTGTGTGTTGAAAAGTAAATAATGATATCAGAAAGAAAAGAAAAAAAATATCAGAAACTTATGAAT
The DNA here is from genome assembly GCF_000648675.2 of Cimex lectularius. Taxonomy (NCBI): domain Eukaryota; kingdom Metazoa; phylum Arthropoda; class Insecta; order Hemiptera; family Cimicidae; genus Cimex; species Cimex lectularius. The sequence continues at coordinate 177,454 of NW_019392896.1, read as the reverse complement.
GAACAAACAAGTAAATAAAGATATAAGTAGGTACATATTAAAATAAGGAGGTACACGATAAAATTCTTTTTCAACTAGATGGTTACATTACGGTGTAGTCACTAAATTAAAAACAATGGTTCCAATGCCCAGGCAGTGTTGACTTTGGAGTCACAAAATAACAGGATAAATATTCTTTGTAAGATTTTGAGGTTGAATTAGCATTTATTTTTGCTCGAAGTGATGAAATCAATTGGGTACGTAGTAGAAGTGATAAGGGAATTTCGTACCAACATTTGTGGAGTGTATTGTGAGCCCACTTTTTTTTCTAACGTAGTTGTGAAGTGTATAAACAACAATAATTGTTATTTTATTTGTTTATTTTTTAAACCTAGGTAGACATAAAACTCAAAATGAGAAGAAAAACCGTTTCGTGAATGTTGGTTGTGAGAACCCTCAGATGGTACATTTCGATGGATTTGGAAAATCCTCAGTGAAATTAAAGATTCATAGATTGTTCGAAAACTTTCGACACATGCCTAATTGATAGTTTTGAATTATTTTTGGCAAGAGGTATTACAGCGACATAAAAATAATACCAAAAACTATACATATTAAAATGGTAGATACTTAGCGTTTTTTTTTTTTTTTTAATGGTAGATATTTAGTGTTTTTTTTAAAGCCGATGAATTGAAGTAATTTGCATTTTCAAGCACACTATATAGTTTTTTAATGCACTAACTCTTTTTAATGTTATTGTTTATTATACCAAAACGGTCAAAGTGGACACACGAAGCAAAGAGGAGGAATATAAGAATTTTCCTAATTTACAAAAAAGGAAATACTATTATACCCTCAAAGTACCAAAGATTACCGAGGCATCTCATTTGGGAATATTGTTGATCAATTGTTTAATGAATTTCCTATGAATAGGTTAACAGAATTTATTTTAAATGAGGGATGTACTGGTAGAAACAAAGTCCATTTGGAGGCTAGTCAGCCTCCATTTGACCATATTGCTAGTTTATATAGATATTCAAAATTAATATCTAAAATAAAATGTATGTATAATGTGGTTGTAGTTGGTGTAGTTTAGGGACCGACAAATAGGTGAGGTATCACCGACCCTCTACGTGTTTGTACTACTTTCCCTGGTCTTTCACGTGCATTTTTCAACCTGGAGCCATTTGAGCGTCTCGATATGTTTCTTATTCTCTGCTTTTACATGAAATATCTAATAATATAAAATGCTAGCCTAGAATAGGTACAAAACATAAATATTTGTAATGTATACATGACCACAAACATAGATATCTAGTAACTTCAACTCCTATAAACTTAAAAAATGCATACTCAAATAATTGGAAAAACCTAATCCACCAAATATGACACAGATTATATAACATGTTAACTAATTAAATTTTCAAAATCTTAGCAATTTGAAATGTTTTGAGACACTTTTTCCTCAAGTGTACGAGAAAACAAACTAGACTAGCACGAAATTCACTATCAGGTGGTTGTGTCAGGTAAATAGTGTCAATTAGATTACAATAAAAGTATAAAAATAGTATATAACAGACAAGTATCTCTCGATTATTGTATCTTAATTTTCTAAGCATAGATAATTAATTTTCTACTTAGCTTTTAATTTAAAATGCACAAGTTGTTTATTAGAATTTATTGGTCTAAAGAAAAAATAAAAAAAATGGACGAAACATAAACCCTAAATGGGCCGTTGTTGAAAACCTAGGTCTTTGTAAGACCTACAGGTGTGGGAAAATCATACAGAAATGCTAATACCTGCCGGTATAGTCGACGTGATAGTCTGTACGTGTCAGGGTCTACAGCCCGAGGATCATCAGGACCACCGGCCATTGGTTCTGAGAATTCACAAACGTTAGATCTTACCTCGTGGAGGAATACCATTCATTTCTTGCTGTTTCTTGCTTACGTCTTAATTCATTGAAATAGTTTTCATACCATTTACTCACATGGGCATCAAGGTTTTCCACAATAAATTTTGCTATTGACCCCAAACCATAATAAGGCCTCAGTTCTGTGTACAATATATATATATATATATAATATAATTAATAAATATTAAATAGTTTAGAATATTTCTACGTTTACTACCACTTCTTGTTATATGTTAATTTTTATCATAATCCTTCAGGAATACATTATTTTCATAAAATTTGTTTAAACGTACAGTTTGATTAAACAAATGATCTAATTTATAATAAAGAGCTTAAAATTAATTTAACAAGCGTTAGGTAAATGAGAACTATCTCGGAGTCTATATTATGTTTGACATCCTGTTAAGTGATGTTTGGCAAAAGAATTTTATGTTTTGTCTGTGATGCCATAGTTCGATATCGGCAGTTTTAAATTGACGATTAATGAATTTTTTTACATATAACGCGTTTTGTTCTATTATTCATTATTAGTTCATTACATGTACTTCTGTCCGATTCCGGTAAGCGTCTGCTGTCATATCAACTTTTTGAATTAGAATCATTCTCTGTGTCTAAATACATTCTCACGAAACAGTTAACAAACACCTCCATATCACTAAACTTGTTATATATAGAATAATAAGATTACCTGCAATCTATCTATATACAGAAATGTGATGCCAGTTTTCACAAAAAAAAAAAAAAAAAAAAAAAAAAAAAAAAAAAAAAAAAAAAAAAAAAAAAAAAAAAAAAAAAAATACAATACAATACTCATATCGGGTAGCATTCCTGTTCGCTCCCTATAAGGAGCCAAGGCTGACACAATAAGTGGGACACATTGAGCAGGGTTTCTCTGCAGGCTAGACACATACGCCGGTTTTGGCTCAAAAGGAAGCTTCCGTTGGTCAATTTTTTTTTTTCAATATTATTTCGTTAATTTGTGGGATGTCATTATTATTGTGACGAACTCGTCGTAGACTTCATCCTCGAAGTAAACCGCATGTTTTACCTTTAAAATAATTTTCAATAATTAAGGTTTTGGTTGAGATGGGGAGTTGGTGTCCAAGTGGATAGAAGTCACGGTACCTCAAGTGGTAGAGCAGCGGCGTATTTAGCCGAAGGTCTTGGGTTCGAATCCCAGTTGTGATACTGACTTTTTTATCTCAACCAAAACTTTAATTAATTGAAAATAATTTATTTGGTCAAGCGGACCACGAAACCTAATATTTAATATTTTGTCTGTGGATAAATTTCTTAACAAAGATGATTATCATTTGCAGTTTTCTTCTGATAATTTAACCAACTGCCAAGTTTTACTATCAAACAGCGTAATTATTTCAATGGAATGAAAATTTGGTTATCACTATGATTAAAAGGTCTTAATTTTATTGGGATGATAAACGTGGTATTGTCATCGTAATTTGAATATTGCGTTTTTTGAAGCTTCGCTAGAGGTGAGTCGGTCTGTCTGTCTTCACTGAGCTCGGATGGCTCTCGTACGTTTCTGTTGAGAATAGGCTTTTATTTTGTTACAGAGAATAATCCCTTCCTCGTTTTTTAAATTCTTTATTTTTAAATTTTAATTTAACTACTATTTTACTTTTACTATTATTTCTGTCCTTTCCTCAACATTTAAATTTTTGGTATGTTGAGTATCACGTAAATTAATTTTTGGCGTAATTATTAACATCAATTAGCGCCGTTATTCGTTTTAGATTGACGATCCCAACAGGCAGAATTTAGTTACTAGATGATAGCTGAATTATGATAAAACTGTGAGCAGAATTTACTTTAAAGTGGTCTGATTTCGAATTTTTATTGTTATATGTTTCATATTTGTTTCCTTTACTTACCTTTTATGTTCATTGTTGTATCTTTTACTAAACCTACGTCACACAAGACCGCCTCTCACGATCTCCAAATATTTTGAATTTTATTTTTGTTTTATATTTGTCTTTAATGTATAAATATGTGGTGATTAGTGACCGTTAATCGATAATTATTCAGAAATCGTGAATTCAGACCGCATCTCACGAATTCTGAATAATTTGTCTTTAATTTTGGGATTGAAAGTTGTTTATTAATATATTCAGAGACGTATGAAAACTGTCCGGATTCTAATGTTAACGGTCTGATGCCGTTTATTGTTTAGCACATCGTAACATTTTACTATTATAAAACGAGAGGTAGAATCTGTGCAGAAATTAAAACTATTTTGCCAGTAAAATAATTGGTTCGACAGGTACTAGTTTTAGGTTTCGGACAGAATTTAACGATTGTTTTTAATCGATTCAGTTTGATTCGTAGACGGTTCTGTAACTGCCATGACCCCAGAATGTCCCTGATCATTGGCGTGAAGAATTGTCGCTTTTCGTTATCCGCTTTTCTACCGTCGTCTCGTTGGAGCGGAAACTAAGAAGATTTTTAATTCTATCTAAATAACTTCGAAAACTCAGTTTTAAATTATCTTGTAAATTAATAGGTAGGCTTGGAATAGGTAATAGGAATAGCCTACTCAACTAGGATATAGACAAAATAATGCGAGAGCTTTTTAGAAAAAATATATAGAAAGATAGTCTACCGTTGTGCGACTTTGTAATTGCCCTTTGTATAATACGTGCGAGGTCGCTACCGGCTTGTCTACATATTTGCATACTCTTAAATTTAACATTTAATTTTATAATGACAATATACTTGAATTTGCCCAAATCGATTGGGAGTGTGGGGATTCGGGACAGTGTCTTATGGTATTGGGTTGTCCGGAAAATAATGCAGGATTTTAAGTTTTCATTAAAAAAAGTCTATATAAAATATTCTGTTTACGTTTACAGGATTACTCATTTGTATGAATGTCAACACTTATTAATCCTCTTCCAAATGATATTGTTTGTTTACCTCTTCAGTCATCCTTATAATGTCAAAGCGAGAATTTCGTACGATTTTCTTTTACGAGTTTAAACTCGGCCGAAGCGGAGCCCAAACGGCTAGAAACATTAACCAAGTCTGGGGCGAGGGTTGTGTTAATGAGTGCACTGTGCAAAGGTGGTTTAAAAAATTTCGGGAGGGAGATTTCAGCCTTGAAGATGAAGAAGGTCGTGGAAGGCCTTCCTCTCTTAATGATGATGTTCTGCGATCAGTGGTGGAAGAAAACCCCAAAACAACTGTTCGAGAACTTGCAGAGCAACTCAAAGTCAGTAAAACGACCGTCGCTGACCACCTCAAGGCGATTGGAAAAGTGAAAAAACTCGAAAATTGGGTTCCACACTCATTAAACGATCGCCAAACAAATCAGCGCTTTGATGTTTGTGCATCACTTCTTTGTCGAAACAAAAATGACCCATTTCTGGCCAGAATTGTTACATGTGACGAAAAGTGGATTCTGGACAGTGGCTCGACAAAGGAGAAGCTCCAATACATTTTCCAAAGCCCCCAACTCATCAAAAAAAGGTAATGGTTACGGTATGGTGGGCTTCATTTGGTTTAATACACTACAGCTTCTTAAATCCTGGCGAAACCATCAATGCTGAATCATACTGTAACCAAATTAATACCATGCATCAGAAATTGGCAGTAATGAAGCCCTCTTTGGTCAATCGGAAAGGGCCCATTTTGTTGCATGACAACGCTCGACCACATGTGTCACGTGTAACGTCACAAAAATTATTGGAGCTTGGCTATGAAACTTTGCCTCACCCACCCTACTCTCCGGACCTCTCGCCTACTGACTACCATTTTTTTAGACACCTGGACCACTACTTACAACACATAATATTCAAAAATCAAACGGAACTGGAAAATGCATTTATTGACTTTATCAATTCTAAAAATTCTGAATTCTACTCAGACGGAATTAATAAGTTACCAACACGTTGGGAGAAATGTATTGAGAGTATGGGAAATTATTTTGATTAAAGAACATTGCTTTAAAGTAACTAGTTTCTTTTTTTTTGTTTAATACCAAAATCCTGCATTATTTTCCGGACAACCCAATAGAATGAATCGGTGAGTTGAATTTTCTATGATTGTGTATCTATTTTTGATTTAATATATTAGTTAATTCCATTTTTTCATTAGTTTACTGAAATTGACACGCTTTTCCGTTGTTCCGGATTTTAGGTTCTCTTTTCGTTGTTGATCCTGATAAAGATGCATTATTCCTTCCTGAGTGTTTCCGTCTGGATTTCATTGAGTTTCTTACCCAAATTACAGTGGAACAAGAATCTTAAATGTGCTGTCGATCGAAATTGAAAGGCAAATTTGTAAATTCTATATAAACTCTAGGAACGATTTAGAAATGTCTGATCATTCATTTATTAGTCTACTAATATATATTAAAGATAGCTTTAAACCCAATGAACGTTATATATGGTCTGAAGGAGTGTAGAAGAAATACAATTGATACTCCAGTTACCTATTACTGAAAAAAAATAATTTAACTACTTATTGTAGATATTTGGGTAAAACTATGAGGGGATATTTAAACTTTTTTCTGTAAGCCAAAAGTGGTTGTGTCATTGAAATAGAGGCACTCAGCATGACCTTTGGCTACCCAGCTTATTCATATCAGCAATTAAAGTTTTATATAGCGTATCCGGAAAATTATGTCACGGCTCCTCGAGGCTTAGAGATGGGGTACGTCGATGCTATGCTGGACGGCTCGCTTTTGTACTGTGTTCGAAGCTGGAGCAGGCGAAGAGGAAACGAGTTCCGTCTGGTATGATTTCATAAACATTATCAACTACGTATTCCAGTGAATTATACAATTATTTCCTTAGATTGAATATAAAATTTTTGATGAAGTACTATTATTTGTTACGGGTGTCTGTAATAATACTACGCTATTCTTTTTACACTTGAAACAGGTAGAAATATGACTACTAGAAATATATACTATAAAACCGCATTATCCTTATGTACTTAAGTTCAAATCATTTTATAGGCATCTGGTTTTTACAATTTTCAATTAGATTACGGGTCGAGTAACAAGAGGAAAGAACAAACCAACCGCTAGTTAGTAGCTGTTTCCACAAAAGATAAAAAGGATTTCTCCTTTACTCCATAAAACATTCAGTTTCACAAAATTTCTAGTTGGAAATGTAATGCAAATTACATGGCTGAAGACTTGAAGCTTGAATATAAAAATCTATTTTTCAGCTACGGAGTGAAATTATGTCATTGAATTAAAAAACAAACTGGGCACTCTCAACACGACACCCAATAATGACACATCTACGCAGAAAATAAACACTTTGAGCCCTGAAGGTGATTTCAATAAAGATCGAAACGTTGGCACGATAAAGAAAATGTTTTTCCAAAAACTACGTCACATCAGACCGCATCTCACGATCTCCAAGTAATTAAAAAACAAAGCGGAGTAAACTAAGCGTTGGTTATTTAATTTGGATAAGTCCCATGTCTAATTTCTAAAGTCCCTGACAGAAAGAGAATGTTTTAATTTAGTTTATGGTAATATTGTAGTTGGGTTAATCTATACCTACTTGTAAATGTATCATTTATAGAAATATGTTAAAGAATTTAATTTCTAATTATTTCATTTAACGTTTTTCATTGATTGTGTTGTGAAATATATGTTGTAACATGGGTATTTGTTTGTTACTTATAATAATCACATAGTTAATATTCTCCTACATATGGCCCTGGCAGACTATCCAAGGACTAATGTCATATAGACGTTTGTTTTCACGTTCTGTATTTATAATTTAAAACGTTAAATCAAATAAAACATTATTATTGTTTTAGTTGAGTTTCTTGGCAATGGTTTGCATGGGCTCCCTAGTCCTTTAATTGGAGTAGAAATGGTCCATGCAATTTATCGAGTATTATTTTTTTAATTAGTAATTTTTTTAAAATTATATTTTAGTATAAAAAAAAGTTGGACAATGTGAGAAAATGCTCGCTCATGAGCTCCAGTGCGCCATAACGAACCGTACATTAATAAGGAATGTAAACTAACGACATCCGTTTTAGAATCTAACCAGTTTTCCCCCTAGTCAACGGTACCTCTTCTGGCTTTTACATTTTCCGCTTGCGAGTGTTTGCCTTGTCTGTAAATAATTTAAAGGCCGAACAATGAATTATCACTTTAATTTCGCAAAAATAAATACTACTAAATTTTCTTAATTTCCAATGCGTATGATTAATATGGCTTACCAAACACCTCTACATACTGTGGTATTCGCTTATAAAGACCTTCAAGGTCCTTGAAAGATGTTTATTACCGAACTTCGTTGTATGCGGATTTATGTATATTAAAAAAAATTAGATTTTAGAAGAATTGTTAGAGTAAAAGAAAAATGACAATTATTGTATACGTATACAACTACATATATGTATGATTATAGAAACAATAACATACGTATAAATAATTTTACATTACCTTATTAATTATCCTAATGCGTTGATTTTGTCGTAAAATAATCAGTGATATTGGTTTGTGTGCTTTAAGAGCAATACATTTTTTTAACCAAATTCTCGATACTTTTAGCACACTTCGATAGCCCACCAAATTTTTCCCTGTAATTTTTTTTTAACTGTAGATATTTTTTTTATTCATGTTTTATTTTGCTAAAGTTTGAGCATTTAGAAAAGGATTTGAAGAATCAATAACAATAATACACAATTTGGGGGCCAACGTTTCGATCTTTTATTGAGATCATCTTCACACACTCACTTCATCATCTTCACTTGTTGGCAAATTACACAGAAGACAAACACTTTGAGTGAGTAGAAATACTTTGTTTGAATATAAAATATATTTTGCATTGTATAAATTCACTTTTCCACATCCTAAATGTAATTGTTAAATGTAAACATTGTTTGTAAATCCCAGGCCCTGAAGATGATCTCAATAAAAGATCGAAACGTTGGCACGATAAAGAAAATGTTTTTCTGAAACCTACATCACACCCGACCGCATCTCAAGATATCTGAATAACGTTCGTAATGTATTCGACACCATGTCTATTGCCTAGGGTAACCTCTATCCTTTTACGGGTGACGAGGTAGGTGTTGGCTGTTTCTTAACCCTCTCCAGTAATGAGGTTTAAAGGAGACCACCTCAACTGTTGATATTTGTGCTGCCCCTAATTCCATGTTTGCTGAAGCAGCCTGGAAATTTGTTTGCAGCACCCTTATAGCTACTGCCCTCATTTCTGGGCTTTTTAGGGGTAAGTTCCGTGGGCAACTCTGAACCTCTACCTCCCAAATCAAGGAGTTTAGTGTTTTTGTTGATTAAAGTACATTAACAAACAACGCTCATCTGTTAATCAGTGTTAAAAAACGAACAACAAACGACAAAATTACAATATTAGAAAAGCGGGCTTGTAATTCGTCCACCAAACCAAACCCTGTATGTTTAAGTAGTCTTTTTGCAAGATACCCGAATATAATTTCGTTATTGTCTGTAAATGATAACTCTACATAGTTTTTAACCAAAATCCAATGGACACTTTTCTTATAAAGGGAGGTATAATCACTTCAAATCAATTTCACCGCTAATTTTAATAAGTTCTCACAGAAAATATGAATTGCAGGATCATATTACCAAAATATTTGTTATTCAAATTTTCGCAAGCTGTTGTGTACTTATAAAGAAACTATTGTCGAACTCCAGATGTTTGTAAATGTGATATTCCAACGGATTTCCTCAAGCACGGTCAAGGGGTTGAGTTATGGTCCCGTGGTGAACAGTGATTGTTCTCGGCACCTGCTTGGAGCAGATGTGTCCACCGAAATCCACGTACCCAGCTGCCGATCGATTTCACCTGTTGTCGTGCTACAGGTTGATGAAACACAGTCAAACCGATGATCAATTTACCTTATTGGCCTAGTGTTTCTATTTTAGTTCGATTTGCGAATATTTGCAGAAAATCATGGTTTTCTTTTATGTGAGTGGACAACCACTCGTTAGGCCTCGAGTCCATTGGGAGCAAAAACCTGCGACAAGTTCCGAATTCAAGTTCGTCCGAATATTTATGAAAACTAACGATCCAAGCACGTGATGATAGTTAGTCCCCATCCATTGGGCTAGACCTGTTTGTCGGAAATATTGTGTAAAGTTGTGAGAACTGTACGGATCCATATCAGTTGGGATCGTTCCTGCGAACGGCTGCGAACAAGTCACCAGCCAACCATGAACTGCGAAAAATTAATTATTCTCTCTTACACCAGCGTAACAGTAAATTATAGAAAACTCAACAATTTTTGTTTATTTATCTTTAAATTTAATTTTACTTATTTTCTAAATGCATGAACACTGAAACACATGAAATTAATTTTTTTTATAGTCAACTCTGCTGTTCTAGGAACATTACAGTTATTGTAATTAGCAATGACATTAAAATTGGGAAACGTCATGTGTGACTGGATATGGCAGGGAAGTTGACATTTTGCTGTTTCAGTGAATTTTGCCTAATTAAATACAGGCTTTATTTTTTTTACGAGTGTTCGCAACAGCAGAGGTCATATCAACCCTCGGGGTGCCTTTTGAAAAAAAGCTCATTTGTAAGTATGTCGGGCTCGAATGCAGGGCCGCTGGATTCGAACCCGGGATGATGGAGTGAGTGTGGTGTTCAGTCCTTTTTCAAAAGATAGTTCCTACTCACATTAAGCTTACTGTGTGTGAAATACGTATTGTCTTAATCACGTCTCTTGACAGAGGATTTTTTAAAGCAACAATTTATTATGCCTTAGTACTACTAAAACATCGATGGAAAGCATGTGCTTATTTTGAAGCATTTGGAGTTTATACCTAGGTTACCAGTGGATGTGATTTCAACAAGTCTACTCAGAATCTTTTTCATTTATTTTGCAACTACATACATACAATATGCAACAAGCAAAGATTATGTTATTTTCAGAGATATGTACATATACATATTATATGCACGTATATATGTCTGGCGTGATTCTTTTGAACGGCCATCATTCAGTGGAAGTGGCCGTAATTAGCCAATACGGCGTGAAGTCAACAGCAGTCCCTAGAGCTACCGAAGTTACAACCTCAGATTTGTTGTTTGTTGTGAGTTTCATCGGTGTATGTGAAGGTCAAGGTGTCGGAATGTAATGGGAGCAAGTGTGCTTCTCTGGGGGACGCTGGCTAAAATGGGAAAAATAAAAGAGGAAGAGGTGCCTTGGGTTATTTGGAAGTTTAAGTTTGTTAGGAAGGATTTGATTATAAGTTAGTATGTAAATGAAGGATGATATTTAGCTTCCACAATAATCCCTCGTGCCATACCCGATCAAAGACCTGGGATGTGTCAAGGAAAATACCAGGACAGAATTATATAAGGTCGAGGGAGGTGGCGATGGTGTCGAAAACACCGTGGGCTTGGTGACTAGTCGAGTAGCCGCGGAATCTGTTAACGTAATTAATTACTCAGAATTATTTTAGTTGTGCAAGGCTCTCGTGTCCTGAAATTAATGATGTCGAAGGTTCATATCCCGAGTGTTCTGGAAGGGTTCTAAGAACAATATGACCCTCTAATCTTTGTATAAAGGAAAATAGTAGGCACGTGCGGAGGAAGCAGGTGATCCGTTCCCCCGTGACCGGAAGTTCATCTGGTGTGTAGTTAAGCTCTTAATAAGAACCACCATTCACCCAAGACCCAAGAATGGTTTCTTAGCCATCTTTTATACTCAATTTTTTTTTTGCTAGTCACTTTGTTGTTCTATGAACATTACAGTTATGTTAATCTGGTATGATTGACTTGATGGAGGTACCAACCGAGCTGTTGCCCTCTCCCAAAATTTATTAAATAATAATGTTGACATATGTTATGACAATAATTAAATAGTAATGTTCTTTTGTCCAATAAATATGCAAGTTAAATAAAATAAATTAATATAAGCCCGCACACACTGACCCCTTATTTATTGTATCCTATTCTATCACATCATGTTATCACTTACGCTTTAACCTGCTAATGCCTTCACGACCTCTGGATTAATTTCAATTTACCTCCCATCTTCTCAGGATATGGGAAAATCTCTAAGAATGGATGGGTTTCTCAACGAAAATCGCAACGATCCAATTGTCTTCCCTGTCCCAAAGAATAATCCTTAAAAAACCTCAGACTCCAAACAAAACCTTGACTCATCCAAAAGCAAGTCCAGTTGATGTGATTTCTTGCGGAACCCGACCGAGCTGAAGCTTTTGTCAGAAGTTCTGACAAGTTGCAGGCTTTCTCGTAATTGTAATCCGACTTCTGAAAGTCTTCGCCTTACAGTGCGTAAACTGACATTAACATTTCTAACTAGTCGTTGCTTAATCTCATCAGCGGTATAATGTCGATTACAGAGTAACAAAAATAGAGTACATTCGAAATGATAAAACTATCATCTCTTTGATACGATGGCGATCTGATCCTTGCCTTCTTGAGTAACCTCCAGTTCTATCTTGCTAGCGATGGAAGACCCTTCGGAAAGTTGTTCTAGGAATGTTAAGCAGTCAAGATATGACTTCCATTTTCCAACATTGCTATGATTCTAGACGAACCTGTATCATTTAAAACTATCACTAAAACAATTTTGAAACGTAAAAAATCAAATCACTGGAACGTTAGAATGAAGCTTTAAAAACCAACAAAGAAGGGATTGATTATTCACATATTTATTTACAAAATCCAATTGGAAAGTCAAGTGGGAGATTTTATCCGTGTTTTATTTACCTCTAAGCGTTTAAAACGGACAAAATATTGTTGTAAGTTAAAGAATGGAGGATTGTTTTAGAGATAAATAAAAATATTAAGGGTGGCTTAGTTTTTTTGCCTCTTTGTGTATTTCAATAAGCGATTTATATATTCTTAAAAAAATACCAAATCTTTTAGGTTTTTGGAAAATCCCGAGGTCTTTACTCTATGAGGATGTAAAAATTTTACAGAATTACTTGAACAGATTAAATGTCGTGGTGTACTCTTCATCATAATAGGAGGGGGTTTATTTTTGTTTGCTGTCACGAAGGTTTAATATTTTTTTGTTTCTAAAACTTGCGATAAAATTGCGATAAATGCCCCCATCCGGATAATACGGGTTCCGGAAATGTTCAAATCTACAACAAACGCACGGAACCTGGCAAACATGCTAGAACTTTTTTTATGAGAGAGGACATAAGTTTAAAAATTTTTGTTGAAAAAAATAATATTCAAATAATTAATATAGAAAGCATTGTAATAAAATGTGTATACTTTCTTATATAAAAAATTTATTATATTATCACTGGTCATATAATGCATCCTTCTACGTACAACTGTTGACTAATGACAACACCGTGGACTTAGTGTTGCGTCTTGGCTTTCATCACATTGGGAGCATACTTGTCTGAGACCTTTGAGTTAAGTTCGATTACCCTAAAATTCAAGTAATTGACAAAACAGCATTGAAGTTATTTTTCAATTCGAGTCATTTAACATTGACACCCAAGCAGAACGCACGTTTCAATTCAATGTCAATCAGTTTAATGTGATTTTTAAGGGGTTTTCCGTTTGAATTTTATATTATTAGTCGTATTTAAGTTATACGTATTTGTTGATTAATTTTGTTGATTTATATCGAGCGATTGAGAAGACAGTCGAGTGCAAAATTCGCCTCAATTCCTGAATCGGGTGATTTAGGATTATTGAACATTAGTCCTAACTAATGGAGTCTGCATTTTTGAAGTAAATTAGATTTTATTTTAAAAAAATTAATTTTTTTGTTAATACTATTTTGGCTCTACAATACTAGTAGGGGGATCTCCTGGAATTCATATTTTTCTTGAACAATATATCTAACATGTAAAACAAAAATTTTAAGCTAATACCAGTTTATTTTTTGTTTAATTTTATACTATATTTTTTATTTTTCTCTTTGTAATTAAGCAGTGGACAATAGCAGTCCATCTAAAATAAAGAAGAGGCAGCTTCACAGTCCTCAATTCCAGCCAAAAGCTCTGCTGTGCCTTTTAAGAAAGCACCTACAGAAAATAATGTGGAAGGAAATAGTAAAGGCCAAAAAGTGTTGCACCTTCCCAGATCATTTCCTACTGTGTGCGCTTTGCAATGGCGAGATCACCGTAAACTATTTGGTTATCCCCGATAATGGGAAATTAATGCAGGCTTTCTTGTTTTCTTTCAGTTACCAGTTATATAATAAACTGTTTACCATTGATGGATTATTGTTTTGTACGATTGTCAACACTTTTTTAATTCTCATCCATACAAAAATGTTTGTTTACATCTGTAGTATTTCGTTACTTGGGCATAATTCAGCCTTTATTACGATGTCAACACGTGAGTTTTTATGAGTTTCAACTCCGTCTGAACGGTGCCTAAACGGCCAGAAATATTAATGGAGTCTGGGGCGACGGCAGTATGACTGAGAGCACCTTTCAGAAATGGTTTAAAAAATTTGGAATGGGAGACAGCCTTAAAGACAAAGGAGGTCGTTGAAGGATTTCTTCCCTAGATGATGATGTTCTGCGAGCTTTGGTCGAAGAAAACACCAGAAAACTGTTCAAGAACTTGCAGAGAATCTTTCAGTTCAAATCGACCGTTACTGACCACGTTAAGGCAAGAAAGGTGAAAAAGCTCGAAAGTTGGGTTCCTCGTACGTTAACCGACCGCCAAGAAAATTCCTCGGTATGTAGTTCGCGCAACACTTCTTTACCGAAGCAGAAACGAACCTTTTCTTGACAGAATCGTTACTTTTGATTAATAGTGGATTATCTACGATAAAAGCAGACGTTCAGGACAGTGGTTCGAAAAAGGAGAAGCACCACCACATTTTCCAAAGCTTCCAGCACCCAAAAAAGGTGTTAGGGATTCTTTGGTGGGCTTCATTTGGGATGATTTATTACAGCTTTTTGAAACCTGGCGAAACAATCAGTGCCGAAATGTATTGCTCCTAAATTGAAGCAATGCATCAGAAATTGGCATTATTGAAGCTATCTTTGGTAATCGGGAAAAAAACGATTCTGTTACACGGCAACGCTGTCCCACATGTGACAACACGACAACTGTTGGATCTTAGTTATGAGGTTTTGGCTCTTTCCTATTCTCCTCGGACTGCCATTTTTTTAGACATATGGAAAATGTTTTACAACATATACAATTTATTGGTTAACTGTCGCTAGAAAAACGTTTACGGAATTTGTTTAAAATTCTATTCAGAGAGTGTAGAGAAGTTGCCATGGGAGAAGTGGATGGAGAATGACAGAGGGTATTTTAATTATCAAAAAATCTTTAAAATAATTTATTTAATTGTTTTTATTTTACAACCATAAACCTGCATTATTTTCCGGATAACCCAATACAAGGGATGTGTAGTTGAGAGAACAAAGAACTACAACGCTCCAGAAGGCAGCGAGTCACTTTTTATGGACCCTTTTGTCATGTTTTGAATTGATAAAGAAACATACCGAAATTCTTCCGAAAAAAGACGCTTGTCTGTCAGTAGAGATATGTCAATTCACGTCCACAGTTGTGTGTTGGGTGTACTGAAGGGTTATTGTGACGTAAAGAAGAGGAACATGAGAATCTGAACTAGGAAATCCCATTAATCCCGTGTTTTATTCAAAGCCGTTTCCCAGGTCCCACCGGAAGATGACAATGTGGGTGTACGAAGGAAAAGACTTCCCCATTCATTACTTTGCATCTTCTTTCCATTCCGTTATTTTTCATAAATGCACGTACCTAAAAGCGGCACATGTCCCGAACCAACTTTGCACTGTGTGTCTAATTTTGCAGGCGATAAAGAAATACAAATTTGTTTTGCAAAGAATGTAAAAAATTGGTTTTGGTTTTGTTTGTTAACCATGAATCTGTTTAAATTATAACTGACAATGTACCAATTGTTTAGGCGCATAGTGCACTTATAGTTATATTTTATTTAAACGATATTCCTCCAATTTCCAACACTATATTATTAGCAGATTAATATATAAACTATTAATATATAAAGCTCGACCCCTTTCTACAATCGGTTCTGACAAAAATAAGAGAAATATTTTATAATATCGCAGAGAAATGCTAAGTCTATTTCTATTCCAAAATTTCTCTTCGGTTTTCAATGGTTAGGCCGACATTCCTAAAATACTAAATAAACACACAAACAAAATTAAATTACTAATTGGTACCTGGGATATAATGCATTACGGAACAGTTTACTGAGTAAAGTACAGCGACGAAATGGCTCTCTCTCTCTCTAGTAGTGCGTTCCTTTCTCAAGTGTATTGGACGGAAAAGGCAAAACGATTGGAATCGGCTCAGATTTTAAACTTACTGTTATATCTAAGAACTTTCAGGTTCACACGACTTGTGAATCAAAAATTTAAAGGCTTCTGCGAGACAGTTCAATACAAATATTCGGATTGCAAACCTGCCGTCCCCAAGAAATAAAACGTTTGAAACGTCGGTGGCCGCAGCGGTTTAGGCGTTGACACAGCGCTCATCACTGTAAGGTAAAGATTCCCGGTTCGAAACCAGCGGCCCTGCTTACAACTGCCCATACTTACAAATGTTTTTTTTTTCAAAAACACCGGCACCCTGAGGGTTTATATGACCTCTGCTATTGCAAACCCTCGTAAAAAAATATTTTTAAATGTGTGGTGTTTAGTGACCGTTAGTTAATAATTATTTGATGATCGTAGATGCGGTCTGGTGTGACGTAGGTTTTAGAAAAAACATTTTCTTATCATGCCAACGTTTTGATCTTTATAGAGATCATCTTCAGGGTCTGGGATTTATATACATTGTTTTTTCCACATCCTACATGTTCTTTTAAAATTTTAACAATGTTTATAAATCCCAGGCCCAGAAGATGATCTCAATAAAAAAACAATAAAAAAAAAGTTTTTCTAAAACCTACGTCACACCAGATCGCATCTCACGATCTTCAAATAATTATTTATCTTTAAAAAGAGCAAAAAAACTGGATTACACATCAAATCTAAGGAAGCTTTAGTACTTAAAACCTGTGTTTTCAACAAATTTGTATTCTTTGGCTTCTGGCTGAGCTATTTAGATTTTCCCCATTCTATCCACTCAGGCCCAATTATGGGGAAGGATAAGATACTGGGGTAGTCGTGTTTGGCATAAAAAAATAATAATTTTGACACCGCTTGGCATAATGGTACTATTTTATAAACTAATTCCCTACAAGTTTCTACCTTATTTGCTAAAAACAATAAATTCTTATCTAAAAAATCGTCGGTTGGGTAAATATTTCGCAAAGTGGTAAATAAAAATAAATCCAAATAACTGGGAGGCAATCTTATTCCCCAAGGGTACTGATAATCGTCGGTTACCATTTTGCTAGGAGCGTCTGCTTGAGGTTTTTTTTTATTGTGTGAAACATAATGTGTTTAAAGTTGACCAGACGTATGAGATAATTGCTTTAATATACGTGAAAGCAGCTAAAAGTTCTCAGAACTTTTTCTCCTTTCTGTTGAATAAACACACAAGACAAGAAAGAATCATACAACAGGAAACCCAATGAAAAACTTACTATTACTTTCTCTTACATTTTGAAATAATCTTACAAAGATACAATTCAAACAAATTTATTGGAGTATATTCCCAAAATAAAATTAGTATAAAAACAAAAATACTACAAAGTTCTATTAGTTGTAAAAGATTCATCTCCAAGCTTGATGACCAAAATTTTCGCCGCTGGGAATACGGCACGTGGTTTTCTTAACAAATGAACGCAAGAGACTGACGATTATATTTTTCTGAACGACTATTCACACCGTACCATCGTCGTTAACAACTCCAGCGACAGTCGTTCGAAGCAATAACACACAAAGAAATATTGCTTAATGATTATCGCCGAGAATCAAATAGATTACACGACATTTGAACACTAGCAAAAAAGAGGGAAAATTCGAAAGGTGAGGTTGAGATGGGAAGTTAGTGTCCGAGTGGATCGAAGTCACGATAACTCAAATGGTAGAGCAGCGGCGTATTTAGCCGAAGGTCGTGGGTTCGAATCCCGCTTGTGACACCGACTTTTGTGTCTCAACCAATGCCTTAAATACAGATTAATTAATTGAAAGATGTTATTTGGTCAAGCGGACCACGAAAACTGGTGAAGTTACTCTTAACTCTACTGCTCAATCGAAAATCTCGCAGTGAAAAAAATAAATCTTTTATGTACAAACCCAATGTCCAACCTATGATTATACCTATGTAAATCTATTTTCTTTATAAATCTACATTTAATGAAGTAATTGCGAACTTATCTAATTTTTATGATTATTACATTTGTATTTTGTTGAGATGATATTGATAAAACTGAAACTTTTCTTTGTGTAGAAATCACGATATTAAAAAATCTAGTCGCTATATTTTAAAATAAACACCTTTATTTCCTCAAATAAACTCCTTAATTGTATTTGGTTGTTTCTTATGGAATGTCCGATTTTATAGTTTCATAAATTCAAAGAGGATATAGCGGTTTTCTGTTGTTTACTTCCAAAAATTTGCATATTATAATTAAGCAGTTATTAATCCTTCACTTCTGTTTGTAATGATGAGTTCCCAAATCCATTACACAATTTTTAGTATGCCTTGAATGTAAACATGAAAACACCCGATTTTCATGCAATATTCCTTTACGACTTTAAACTCGGTCATTCGGCAAGGCTGCAAGAAACATCAGTAAGGTGTTTGCGGAAGAGGGTGCAAATGAACGGACCATTCGCCGTTAGTTTGCTAAATTTTAGGAAGGAAATACCAAATTGGAAACCGAGCACCGCGGAAGACCTCCAACGTTAATTGACAATGATGTTCTTAAGCTTCAGGTTGAAGAAAACCACTATCAAACGATCAGAGGACTCGCAGCACAACTAAATGCAAGTGCAGCTACCGTGTAAAGACAATTAAGGGACATAGGAAAAGTTAAAAAGCTTGATCTAGGGGCCCCTCTTCAGTTCACCGAGCCACAGCAGTTAAAACGCCTTGAGACATGAGTTTCGTTGCTTGCCTGGCTTAAAAACCGAGCCTTTATTTGAAAGAATAATCACTTGCGATGAAAAATGGATTGCATATGACAGCGTCAGTCAGGCCAGTTGTTAAACATCGACGAAAGACCAGGACACATGCCAAATTTACACCCAAAAAAATCGATGGTGACCGTATAGTGGTCCTTGGCTGTACTTATTCACTACTTCTTTTTGACTAGTCGTGAGACCGTTACTATCTCTACATCGTACTGCAAGGAAATTGACGAAATGCATAAAAAATTACTCAGAAAAACAGCCTGCGATGGTAAATCGGAAAGGTCCTGTACTCCTCAACGACAACGCCAGGCCACATGTTTCAAAACATACTTTAAACAAATTGAAAGAGCTTTGGCTACAAAGTTCTTGCATCCATATTCGTCAGACTTGTCCCCAACAGATTTTCACCTGTTTAGGAATTTATACAACTTCGTAAAAGGAAATTTTTTTTGAAAATTATGTTGAAACCAAAAAGCGTTTTCCGATTTTGTTTCATTTCAATGCTCAGAATTATTCAGTTCCGGCATAAAAAGGTTGTTCACTCGTTGGGAAAAATGTGTATAAAATAAAATGATTTTGTTGTTATATAGTAATTTCACTTAAAAAAACCTTTACCTTGGAAAAATTTCATGTGAAAGAACTCAATATTTAAATCATTCGTTACTAAACTTCATACATTAAATATAATGTAACCATATTATTAAATATTAAAAAAAGAATGTTAAACATTCCATTCATGTTGTGTGTTATATCACTTATTTGTTAAATACAGTTTATTTATATCTCAGTTCTTTTCCCTCATTGTAAAATGTATCCGTTTTTTGTTTTAATTAATTTTAACGTTACAATTTTATTACCGGAATAAAACAATTATTAACTGCAAATACAACAGAGAAATTCGACTCGTTTGTATAATTTCTTGCTACCTCAAGAAGATCTTGATATAATAGAATAACTAGGAAGAATTAGCATTTTAAACAATTGAAAAAATGAGCGGAAGAAGTGGGAGGAAGCGTTTGAGTGTTTGGGCAGGTGGAACGTGGTACATGAACCATATGGTTCCCCCGTTTCCACACGATAGAACGCACCTCGTACAGGAGAGGTTTTTTTTATCTACCTTTACACCGGTCCACGAGAAGACATTCAGCAGCTAATAGTTCATGACCAATATTTTCCGGCTCCTTTTATAAAACCCTATGGTTCAAACCTGCAATTTTCAACAAATATCCAGGGTTAACATATTTAATCAAAAACATTAATAATGCCTAATTCTTAAATTTCAATGTTTCATTTTATGTTTGTTAAATAAGCATACAGCTAAAAAATAATTGGGATGTTTTACAATAATCAAGTGAAATAAAACGTTGGAAGAGGAAATGAAGGTGAGTGACCAGGCGGCTGATGACATTTAACCACTGACCTGAACGGCGTCGATTGTTATGCTTTATCTATTTTTGGTCGCATATTATTGTGCATTCAAGAAATTGCTCATTTTTTGACTTGCAAGCAGATAAGCACAAATAGTTTGTCGTTTTAGCCTTGAAGGTCATTCATGTCATGTGGGACTTGTAACTGGTTTCAAACTTAAGTTTATTTTGTGTGGTGATTAGTGATCGTTAATAGAATAGAAATCGTGGGATGCGTGATGTAGGTTTTTTAATATTTTATACTTTGTTTATGCTTAAGTTTATTCATTATAGTTTGGTAATGTGCATGTGTTGTTACCCTTCATTAAAATGATGTGTAACCGACAAAGATTAAATTATATGTTATTAATTGTTTAACTTTTATAAAATTAGGACATCAACATAAATTTTGTTTTAAAAAGTGTCCATAAAGTATAGAGCCCAACTACCTAAATTAAAATAAAATCGTACAAAAATACCGAAATAATTTCATATATAAAATAATTGGTAAAATTTAATACACTGACAAGCAAAACTTTCCGCCCACTTGTAATATAATTTGATTTGCATATATTTTTATATATTTATCAAAGCTTCACTTTTTTAACGTTTAATAAATAATTGAGACTTTATCTAAAAAAGTAAATTGCTTAAAAAAAGACGGACAAATAAAATTTTGTTTTAATTTTATTTTAGATTTTTAATTTACTTTTCAGTATAGCATATTTCCTCCTCTTGCCTTAATTACTTCTGGAAGACGCCTCGGAATACTTTCTACCAGTCTGGAAATGTCTCTTTGCTGGAGGTTAGCCCATTCTTCACAAAGAGTCCTTTCAAGATCGTGGAGTGTATCAGGAAGTGATCGATGGGCTCTTATTCGTCTTTGGAGATTATCCCATAAATGTTCGATGGGGTTCAAGTCTGGAGAACGGGCTGGCCAAGCTAAGATCCCGATGTTATGCTGTTGAAGGTACGTTTGTACTATGCGAGCGACACGTGCCTTATCGTGCATTAGAATAGGATTGTCGCTGATTTCATCGAAGATAGGCAACGAATGTTGTTTCAAAATTTCATCCACAAAGCGAGTGGCCGTCAAAGACCCTCCACGAACAACAACCAACTCTGTGGGACTCTCCATTGAAATTCCCGACCACGCCATCACTGAGCTACGTTGAAAAAGTTGGCTCTGTGAAAACCTACAGGCTTCCTACCTTTCATTTCGCCTTCTACACACTCTTTCACGTCCATCTGGAGATAGTAGAGCATATCTACACTCATCTGTAAAAAGTACAGCAGACCGATTGTCCAAAGACCAATGGTGTGTTCTCGAGCAAATGGGTGTATTCTGGTCGATTCTGGTCCTCTTCCGGGGCGAAAAGCGATCAGTCCTTGCTGATTTAATCTTCTTCCAGTAGTGCATTCAGAAATTTGGACACCTCGAACTTCCTGGAGCTGATGAATCGCTTGAACACTAGTAAGGTACCGGTTTCGCAAAATTCTCAAAGTCAAAAAACGGTCACCCTGTGGTTCTCTTACCGTAGGGCGTCCAGAAACGAAAGAGAAAAGTCATTAAAAATTGCGTTGGTTGAAAAATTAAGGAATAGGATAAAATGACTAATCTGGTTGACGGCCCTATCAACTACACATTCACGCTAATAAATATTTTCAGTTTCAATATACACAACATGGACCACAAAACGACGTATGTACCTTTACTCTGTACAATAAAACAGCCTAGTTTCGTCCAGAAATCGGATCAGCTGATCAAAGTACACGCTGTCGAGCTGAAGCACAATTCTCATTGGGAGGGGGGCATTCTTACAGGCTCACTATATGGAGCCAAGGAATGGCAGTCTTCAGTTAAATGGCACAATCGAGCTACTTTTCTACCTTCTAGGCGCATACACGGGCTTTGGACGAAATGTATGTCAACCTTGCATGGCCTATTCTTAATCGGGTAAGGTCCTTCCTTTGCGAGACAGATCATCCGAGAGCACATTCGATAGTATTGTTAAGACAGGGCTTCTCTGTCCCGGCCCACCGACGCTGCAACTTACTTTTAATACATTTTTAGCTAGGGGATGTCCCGGGCTGAGCCTCATCTTCGCCTTTTGGCTCACCTTCCAGACCTATCTGTCCAGGGACACAGACAACCACTACAGTTTTAGCGAGTCTCCAGTTGATGGTATCTCTCAAAGAAGAGCACAACGAGGTTTCAGTTTTTTGTTGTTTTTCGTGTTTAATTTAATTTTGGAGTTGTTGATAGAAATGTTGATTATCATGGCCATGATACAATTATTCGTCAGAATTTATTAACGTTTTTTATTTTATACAAATCGTTCCAGTTTCAGTTGTTTACGTTGTCTTGATATTTCGAATAAAGTATTTTAAAAGCATCGTTTTGTTATATTTGTAGTACCATTGATTGGTTTTACTTTTTAAACATATTTCGGAGTAAAATTAGTAATGATCTGTTATGTTATGTGTGTTTTTATAATAGAACAATAACCTTTGATCCTTTATAAAAAATAATAATTAAAAAAAAACAGTGATCCAAACACGAGGTGATATTTCCGTCTATTCTAGTGTATTTATACAATATGATTGAAGGTCAATATTACTTCTACAGATTATTGTCGTTCGTTTGTAGGATTACCTACCAACATTACAACATCGATCTAAAAGTTTGTTGTAACTAAGAAATATTAAATTATTATTTATGCCATTGAAAATCGTCAGTAAAAAGGTAAAAAAAACTGGCTAACTGGCTTGAGTAGGGCCCATTGTTATTATAAGCAAACGGAGGTAACGAACCCTGGCTAATGTTATGGTTTTGTGGGAAAAACGGAACAAAGTCTTCAACAGATCGGAATGGGCACGAACGAACTATTCAAGGTCCCTTTAATGGAAGGTTCAAAAGGGTACTGTTGAGGAGAGAGATGGGTCACTTTTGACCAGTAATCCTCCGATCTAGAATCAAAGTTTTGCCAGACCCAATCTTTGAGCCTTTTCAAAGCTGGAAGTTTACCCAAAAGGTGAATTCGGTGAAGAGGTGTTTGCAAAATAATTTTACTGTCTATTAAAGTGATAAGTGTAGTGATTGATAAAACGAACGTATTAAAACGAGATTAGATAGCTAGAAGATTGGTTGAAAAATCGAAACGATGAATTGTTGAAGGAGTGTGGATATGCCTAACTTCAAGTCTAGCAATAGAACTTCTTTTTCGGACTTAGACATCGATCTAGAAAATGATGGGGAAACGAAATGGGCAACAAGAATTTTTGAGTAAAAATTAAGTGATGCCGACCGTATTTCGAGCAAAAACAGACTGATTTGCTGTTGATCTGCTGCAGATCAATATGGTTATTACAACACCAACTCACCGAGAAAAAAATAATACGAATTAATTCAAATTCGCCTTCGATTTGTAATTAAAATTAAAATAACATTCATTCAGAAAAAATATTCTTGCAATAAAAAAATAAATTAAAAAAAAAATGGAACACTTCCTGCCACTCTTCGTCAAATACCATATTTTACCTGTACCATACTTTACCTTTTCCAAAACTTGAGTTTTTTAATAGTGGTGAAAATTTTAACGACAAATATAATAAAAAATGAAATATAATATGTAACCAAAATTATCATGTTGTTTTTTGTTTTAATTTATTTTATTTAGTGCTATATGTACAAAATATACATTGAGCGAAAAGTATACATATAAGAGTTCATACAAATCTGACAGATCTATCAGACCAGGAGGCAGAGGGGAGAGAAACCAACCAGTACTGAAACTCTTTTATTTAATTGGGTGGGTTAAGATAGAAGGTCTCGAGGCAATCGTCGGTTTTAAACGGCGTTGGGGATTGCAAGGGTGAGAGGTTGAGGAAAGGGTTAGGGCTAGTGGGTTAGGGTGGAGGGATAGCTTTAGAGTGGAAATTGAAGAAGCGTGTTCGCATAAAATCTTTAGTATTTATTATTTGAAAAGGAAAATTCTTAGTTTTTCATGTTTATTTAATGTTTATTCTTACAAGTTGTAACTATTTATTATTACTATTTTTCTCCGCAATGGTAATGTTGTACAAAATTTAGGACTTTACTAGGAAATTTGTACAAATCGTATTTCTGTTTTTTACTATCTATTAACTTAATTGATAAAAAAGAAAATAAAATATTTGGCATCGATACTATGGTCACACCTTATCGAAATGGAAATTCTCCATCTGGTTGACATATTGATAAATCTACAAAGTGCAAGTCAATAATTTTTTCTATTCACAATCTTCGCTATCTTGAAAATTGACAAAGATAGTCCGACCATATAAACTAAGTTTTCCCCACAAAAACAAGTAGGTTTGCGCAGCATGTCCTTCCTACTTTCTTAAAAAACGTCCACCCACAGGTTATTTTGTAAATACATTGTTGGGAAATATTTGCCTGTGGCATGCTTTGACCGCATCAACCCCGGAGACGAAGTATTCGCCTCTTGCAAAAAAATTTTCCTTTTGCTATCCTCGCAAAGTCTAGGCTTCCTAGGAAGTGATGGTAGTTGTAACGTACTACAAATTAAAAAATATTAACAAAATTGCACTGTTTATAAATCATGAATTGTAACCCCCCCTCCTTGCAATCAGCTTTGAGCACTTTCTAATTGCGTGTAACAATTTAATTGATGATCTGTGTTCTTTTGTTAATTGATATTCCAATTAGTACCCTCTATTGCACTTATTAGATTTGCTTGGTAGTTTTTGGTCATTAGTCGAGGTCCAGGAATTATGGAACGGTGGTATATGCTAAAAAGTAAGAAAAGTTCGTTTTTGAATTACTATTGGATTTTTTTTTACTAAATACACCATTTATGTTTATGCCATATAATTGCTAATGCATTTCGGGCCACTTCTATTTAGCTAAATGGAACTAGTTAGTTATTGGTTATTACTATTTTAGTTATTGCATTGGTTCCATTTAGCTAAATAGAGAACTGTGAAGAAAAACCAGGGATGTGTTTTTACTATTGAATTTATTTGTAACAATGCAACAATTGTTTTAAATAATAATTAATCCTCATTCATTTCACAAAGTTTTCCGTTAAATACCATACCGTGGCCCTTCAAAAGTTATTGGAATTATATTTCTCACGGCAACCCGTTTCCCTGTTGTAACGGTATTATTTCCTACATGGCTGCATTATAGGTCCTGAAACATTTCCCGTACGTAGGTTTATTATCTGGCATACTTTCCGCCCGTTTATGCAATCTACTGATTCCGACATCATTGATGCAGATCTTCGAAAGTCCATTGAGTCTAAAGGAACCTCTCAGTAAGCCTGTAAAAAGTTGTATTTCTTTCACAGTTGCTTGTGTTATGATTGGTATGAATTGTTTCAGTTTTTTAATATTTGAAGGTACAAAGTTATATTGTTAATGAAAACGTTAGAAATGCTGGGAACTATTTCTTTCGAAATAGGAAGTCGATTATTAGCCTGTCTTCGTCTGTTTTCTCTTCCAGTGTTCACATATGATCATCATTGAGAAATGGTTCATTCAGACAGAGCAGAAAATGAATTTGGGAATCTCATTGTCAATGAGTCATTCTATTCTAGAAACAGCCACAGAATCGACTTCTTTTCACTGTATCACAAGGTATGGTCTTGTAGGAAAAAAAAATTGTTACTGCCAAGCTTTCGATCTATTTTAAGGTCATCATCTGGGCAAAACAATCTTAATGTCTACAGATTGACATATTTAAGTTTTTTACAGGCGATCTCAAATTTCCATTCAAGACCGGCTCAGTCCTATTGCCAAGGACTGTTGTGTATTGCCTTTTACAACTGCCTCTTACTGTTTGGCAATACTGTTACAGTCCTTGGAAATCTTAGGACTGAGTCTTCAATGAAATTTGAAATCGCTTGTAAAAAAATTACATACAAATGTCAATCTGTAGACATATTTAAGATTGTTTTGCCTTGATGATGACCTTAAAATAGGTCGAAAGCTTAGCAGTAAACCAACTGAATTTGCTTTTTTCTTTAAGACCGTACTTGGTCCAGAGACTTTTGATAATAGTTGAAGGTTGTTTATTGTCTGTCCTGTTCTGTTAGGGTAGAAAATCGATGGAACTAGAAGTAGTAATTTGACCCGAATATGAAGAAAGGGTTGGACTACTCTAATTCCTTCGTGCCTGCCGTTCTCGGCATAGCATGGCGGATTGATGAGCATTTCCTTTCGTGCACCACGTGGTAATATGAGGAATTAGGGTTGCAGATTTGTGTCTGCGTATGTGTGGCATGTGGTACCTAGGTAATGAAGTGCTTTTGACAACGCGACAAAATTATAGACTACCTCATTTTATTTGGTAATATTTTTGAAATGTTTTCTGTGTCCATGATTCTATAAACCCGAATATATAACCCGCAGATCTGTATCGGATCTTTCCTGGCTCTCCCACTCATTCAGATCTCGGTACTTCCTCGGATTCTTCCTTTTTCATTGTTTTCATACCTGACTTCCTCAGTACTCATCCATTCCCTCCAATTCAAATCCTCTCATCACTCCTGCCAAACCCGCTCCCTCCCCAGTAACCTTATTCTCCTCCAACATAAAACCCACTCCTTCGAAGATCCTTCCTGATCCGCGCACCCAAAATCTGGACTTTTGTATTCGTCATGCCACCTCTCTTAATTCCTTCAAATCCCTCCTGAAAAATCATCTCTCCCTTCAGACAATGTAGTTTTCGTAAAATTTTTATAAAAATTGGAATATTTTATTTTTTTAAGTTCATTAATTAATTACTATTTATTTAATTATTTCAGTTAATTATACGTTTATCTGATGTCTTGGTCGAGGTGAAAAAGCTAGTGCCACGAGCGGGATTCGAACCCATGATCTTCGGTTCGATACGGTGCTGTTGACTTCAAGTCGCGATATCTCAAGTGGTTAGACCAGCGGCGTATTGAGCCGAGGTCTTGGTTGAGCTTTTTCGTCTTTAGTTAAAAAACTTATTAAGCTTCGTGTTCGAACACAGTTGGAAAAATTTAATACGTCTATTCAAACCCAAACTACAGATTAAAATAAAGATATTATTTACTACAATTAATTAAGGTTTTTAGTTGAGATGAAAAAAAGTTAATGGCACGAGAGGGATTCGAACCCATGATCTTCGGCTAGATACGCCGCTGCTCTACCACTTGAGCTATCGTGACCTCGATCCACATCAACTCCCCATCTCAACCCCACCTTACGAGTTTTCCCTCCTTTTGCCATTTTTCATCTCAACTAAAAACCTTAATTAACTGTAATGATTTAATTGGTCAAGCGGACCACGAAATTAGTGAATTTAAGATATTATTTACGCTAAAGTGGTTACTTTTTATTTTGGTTTGCGACAAAATTTAATTTTTTTACATATAATTTTAATTTATAGTATTCTTTTTCCTTTAATGAAACAATTCTGTCATCAATAAGAATTTAATTGTACGGTTTTTTTTTGAGGGGGTTGATCAATCACAATACTCATTGAAAAAAGATTGTACCGATCCTACAAATACATTTGGTACTAAAATTCGTCAATCTCTAGGAAGTTTTGCCACATCAGTGGATTTTTTAAATCTTCTATGATCTTCCAGTACTTATATTTTATGGGTTAACCAACTGCTAGCGAAATGGTTATCGTTTGGACTGAAAGGGTTCAGTTTCACTCATTCTTTAAGCAATTTAACTTGGATTTAACGTTTTTTTCCCGAAAAAGGTTAAGGTAAAGTTAAAAAAGGTTAAGTTAAATTTCGAAAGAGTGAGATAGAGAACCCACTTTTTCGGCATTTTACTCCATTATTTTTTGCATGTTATTGCGACCACCCTGTATGCATTCAGCTTGTTTACAGGATTCTTAATTATTCGAGACCAATGTAAGCGGAAAAAAGGTGATGATGGATGATCATCAATGATAGTCTAACTCAAATAAATTATCTCAATGCAAGTTGATTTTTGTACGCGTTTATCGTTATGAACGAAACCGATTGCAATGTATTTCAGTGAATACTAAAAAAAGGATGAGGTTTGTAGTCATCATGAATGGAAGTAGTTATCAGGGAGTGTCATTAGCTCCGGTCAGGTAAGTCGGCATCCGCTGTTGGCAGGAAGCATAGAAGGGTATAGACCTTCATTCGACTCTCCTCGCTTGATACGACCGGCAGTGACGGAGGTCACTGCCTTTTTCCGGGGATTGCACACAATTGACGAAACGCCATTCGTACTAAGTAATTATCCCATTTTCATTAAATATGAGCTAAAAATGAATGAATCTATCGACAAGCAACTATTCTCGAGCAGAAAACAATAAATAGATATGTATGTCGCGTTTAATTTTTTCTTTGATGATATGATATAATACATGGAAATTTACGAATGCTTCACGGCGGGTTAAAAAGCTGGTATGAAAGACAGGAAAGAAGTGTTTTCTATAAAAATGAACAGCGTGAATGAAAACTCAGAATTTAAAAAAAAAATTGAATCACCAATTTCCAACAAAACCCTGCTCACTTAAACATCTACATTATCTCACAGTTATGATTAATCTAGCTTTCCAATAGAAGGAGGATTGTTTACAAAGATATTAAGTAGTTTCAGTCATTGTTAATCTGTTTTGGATATTTTGGTATGTCAGATGCGTTTCAGTTTTTGAAAATCTACAGTACTGGGTCTGTGTATTCGCATATTTTTCTAAGATTTTGGAACGAGTATATCGGCGTTATTACCAATTATTAAACCATTTATAACTGAAAAATCAAATCTTAGCAAGCAATTCAACGTTAATTTTACACTGACGATTGTATAAGCTCACTAGTAGGCAGTATTACTAGAAGCACTATTTCTGTCAGTATGTACAGAACTAAGAAAATCTTACTCAAACCTTAGACAAGAACTTCGGAAACTCTTAAATTTTATCTTCAAATGAATTTTGTCATTTTTTTGCTTAAATTTGCTTAAAGTACAAATAAAGTGAGCTTTTAGTCTTTTTAACTTTCTTTTCATTGATGTAATAAAAGTGTACACAGATTGCACACCTTTTGCACGATGTTGAAAACATTATAGCTACTATGAAATGGATGAATCAATTTCATTTACACTTGTAGAGTTATACATTTCAACTCGGGCCAACAGGGACTTTTTAGTACTCCTTGACATGTAGAAGAACTTCAGTATTGACGACTTTTCCTGGGACACCCTATAATAAAAGACTGAACTATCATAAACAGATTTTAAAAAATGATAAAGATAAAAACTGGATTAAATTAACCTCTAATAAAAAAGGTCATAACATAAATTTTAAAGAAGTTTTAAAACTTAAAAAACCTAATTTTATTGCAACATGGATGACAGTATATAATATAAATGCATAAATAATGAGTCTAATAATATAATGACAATACATATGAAATAATAAAAATAAAGAAATAATAAATGTAAATTTAAAAAAATAATATAAATTAATAAAAATGCCAGTTAAAATTTGTTTTTACTTCAATTATTTGTACATACAACTGTACATTATTATATACAACCCCCTTTTGTTTTAGAGGTCAATTGACGAAGTTACTTCTTTATTATTATCTTTTTATGTAAGATGTTGGTTGATATATGTATTGAGATTATATACAACCAGCTGATTGGAAATTAATGTTTGTGGCATTACGGGCGTTATTCTGAAAGCATTGGCAGCCGATCTAGATTAATAAAATTATATTAATCATTTCATATTGGATTGAAAACTTTGTAATTTTTGAATATTGGAATATTTGGCCAATCCACAAACTTGGCACTCGTATATCCAAATAGGTTTGGTAGGTATGTATATGTCGAAAGTTTTGGTTTTAATGGTAACTTTGATTGTCGGTTGAGTAGGTAATAAAGCATTTTAAATCGTTTGTTGATTGTCTGTTTTTTTAATCGTGCGGATTCCAAGTTAATCTTCTATCAAATGTAAGTCCTAAGAAGTTAAACTTTGTCGGATTGAGGAACAGGTTCATTGTATAAGTTATGCTAGAACAAGACTCCCGACGGAATGTAAAGGTGATATACTTTCCGGGGTTAAACATTATTTTTCAAAAAATGCTCCATTTTTCAATTGTTATGTGGTTTTGTAACATAATTGAAGCTTATTTAGAAGAGGGGTGATTTGTCAGTTAAAATTAAAAAATGAAATTTAATAACAATAAAGTAATGTTAAAAAATAGTCAATATAAACGTAACGTAGAAGGTATTGGTTGAGATAAAAAAGCCAGCGTCACCAGCGGGACCCGAACCCATGATCTTCGGCTAAATACTTCGCTGCTCTACCAGTTGAGCTATCGTGACTTCGATCCGCTCGGACACCAACTCCCCATCTCAACCTCACCTCTCGAATTTTCCTTTTTGCCATTTTTCGAATTCACGATAGCTCAAGTGGTTGAGCAGCGGCGTATTTAGCGGAAGATCCTGGGTTCGGGTCCCGCTCGTGACGCTGGCTTTTTTATCGCAACCAATACCTTCCATAAAGATTAATTAATTGAAAAAAAGTTAATTGGTCAATCGGACCACGAACTGTAATGGATGTAGAAGTTAGAATTAGAGAAATAAATAAAAAGTAAATATTCAATAATCAATTTAATAATATAATTTAATCTANTATATATATATATATATTAAAACAGGTAAATGGAAGACTGAGATATGTATATATTGGCAAAACCGGAATGTATAATCACCTTCCAGTTAGTATTGTGTTTGCAAACCGTAGTCATCATTGTTTGGTCTAATCAAAAAACGTTCGTGGTTTCATTTAGAAGTTCCAGTGTGCTCATCTGGTTCCAAGATCGGTATAGCCCGGAATCAAAGAAAAGAAATAGGCGAGTAAGAAGGAAAAAGAAGCCAGAATTGATATTTCTCAATCTGTCAAAAACTTATCTGGAACTAATGATGACCGCAAACACTTTTACATTCTTCCCGGTCGGAAAAATATTTTTTTACCATTCCCGTTTGTCGGACGGATACAACCGATTTCACTTTTCGTATTGGACAACTTGTTTACAAAAAAATAACACGATTTTTTAATTTTGTTTAATATTAAATTTTAAATTTAAACTTTCAAGAGGACGACGAGACAACACAAAAAGCAGGCCGCCTCAACCGTGTGAACAGTGATTCAGAGAGATTTATTTATCTTCCACAGTGAATCAGTGTCATCACAACTACTTAGGAATTTTTCAGTCTTCAGTTCATTTTAGTACGTAATTAATTATCTATTAAGATTCGCGAGTCCATCTCTAAATGATAATCCATTGAGTTCGTTGCATTAGATATAATCTTCAATGCATTTTGTTTAAACATTTCCAGTTAATTTCATACTTTATTTTAAATGTTGTTTATAATCCATATTTGTTTAGTGGTCATAATTGACCATATTGATTATTCTTTTTATCTAAGGTTTTTGGTTAAGACGAAAACGAAGGAAGGATGAATCAACCATCAGGATATCAATAGTAAGTTCGAAATCAGGTATACGTTCATCAAAAACAAGTAGTTTTACGTCGTTTTATAAAATCATTGTTCATTAATCCGTAGGTTTAATTACTTAAATATTAGTAGAAGACAGAATGACATTTCGCAATTTACGAAAATCTCTATAGATAAATTTTTAGACCTAATCCACTTTACTGCATTCTATGGATATTTTAAATACTGTGACAAGTGCTATGAACAGTTAGATGGTTGGATGCGATGGGAGGGAGCCTCTCACTTATTCTTGCAGACTTGATCATGAATGATCGTCTGGATTGGATCCACCTAAGTTTTGATTTTGACATTAAATTAGTTAAGAAATATGTGGATGATATATTCCTAATTATTAAGAGCTCTCAATTACAAGTGGAGTACTTGATATCCATCCATCACCCTCTGCACATATCTATGTCGGGTGAAGACTATTTCTTTGTACAGCTAATTAGTCGTGCAACTAATTAGTAATTAATTGGGTAAAGATTATTTACTTACTTTATAAATTGTGAATCAAATGAAAAGTCTAATATGAATGCATTTAAAAGTCGAAGTAACAGATTGTTTCTTTGTACGCTCGAGAATGCCCTCGAAAGTAAAGCTCAACCAATGAATAATTTTTCAAACCAAAAAAATTAAAATAGCGAAGCCAGAGGATAATAGCTACCACGACGAAGAACGCAGTATGCAGCTGCACTGGTCACTGGTAACGGAGAAAAGTGGGTTAGACCTTAGTTAGATTTTTATGGAACTTCCTTTGGTCTGGCTTCGGCTTAGATCCTTCTTTGTGGATTGTAAGCAGGTAACAAAGGTTGTTTTGAAATGTGATGATCTGTATTAATTGTTTCATCGCCCCACTGGCGTATTCGTAAGAAAAGCCAATTCTGACACATGATCGATTCTCTCTCCCTCCTATTTTCTTTATAAATCATCGACCTATATCGGGTACTCCCCTATTCCACCATCGGTTCGCTCATTTTCGAATATAATTACTTTTTTTTGTATAATTACTACAGAAAAATGTACTTACAGAAAGCTGCACATTTTAAAATTTAAAAAAATTAAACATGGTAAACAAGGTTTTAAAAAAATTCAAACATTGTAATTCTCTAACTAGTTATAATGGAATTTATTTATTAATAAAAGTAAATATTATAGCAGGTATTAACAATCATTTGACAATCTACCTTAATTAAACAAAACGAATAGAAAAAACAAACAAAAACGAACTTCTTTTCAAACTGTCAGCATCTATAATCAAGATGACTTATGTTGAGAGTAAATAAGGAAAATCTGCTGGAACTAAAAGCTTTTTGAATTTATCTAAGCAATAATATATAATGAGGTTCCATCGCAAAGAGGTACAAACTTTAAAAGAAATATATTAATTCTATATATTTATTTTTTCAACTTTATATTTTTGTGTTCCACAAATGATGTAAGATGGTATGTGTTAATTGGCTTCTCCAGGTGGAAATAAGTATGATGTTGATACTCTAGGACTAGGACGTTCCGCTTTCATGACTCGTTTCACCGGTGTGTGTATGGCTAGCCCAGAATTGCCACTAATGGGAACGAAAATATATCCACTAGCAAACATCATATTGTGGTTGTTTCTTGGTGAAAATCACTCTTAATTAATTTCTTTCTATGACAATTTTTTTGGAGGATGGGGTCGAATAAGGATCCTTTTCTCCATTGCGACCTACATAGTTCTAATAAATTATAACTATACCTTCGAATGTGCGCTTTTCGTATAAACACACTTTCTTCGGACACACGGACCTCTTTGCGTATCTCTTCTTTATGTGGTAATTAAGAGGGCAGTGGCCGGTATTGAGAAATTTCCTCAAATCCTCCTTCTAACAGAGTAGAGAGAGCATTTCCTCCTTCCTTCTTGAAGGATTTACAAGTAGCTTCCCTCCTGTCAGATGTGTTCCGTGCTTTGAGTTTTTCTTTCTCAACAGAGATAGACAACTTTTCGAAAACTTTTACAAGTTACAATCATTTCATCAGTATGATAAGGTGTAGGGGTAATACGGAAACGCTCAGTTCCTCTTGGCACTGTTGGATAATTTATACATTGAACGTGCCAGATTTACAAAGAGAGATCATAGAAACATCGAGAATAGAAAATATAGCAAAGTTACTAATGCTACGTTTATGAAAAAGAGTCTTTTCTACAAACGCAGAAGGGATCTTATTGAATGTATTAAAATGAAAAGAATTAGTTTATGTTATCGGAGTGGAAGTGGATAAGGAGCTTAATCCATTGGTTAGCATCGGACCTTGTCCGTTCCAGCATTGGAGCGAAACAAGAACATTCACAAGTTTCCCCCTTGATTTTATTTTCGATTTTTCAATTCTTGCAATGAATATTTTGTTCTTGTGCTATTTCACTTTTTTTTTGGTAATCCATAATAAAACATTTTATTTGAGAACACATTTTTTTAATTACTATTTGAAAGGCAATTACTAGTTACGCTGTGGCCGTCAGTCACTTTCTTAAATTGTAATTATTAATTTTTAGTAAATTAATTCGGGTCTAATATTACTCATTGCATCATCCATGTTGCAAAATATTTCCCAACGGTCATAATTAGGCTATCGGGTAAAATTGTAATCTGTAAAATAATTTGTTAATATTGACAAAATTTCTATGTTTTCTAGGTGAATGTTTATAAATTATAACGGGCTTAAAAAAAAATTACAGCGGTAATTTAAAAATTAATACATAGTCATTAATTATATGTATAATTAATGATTTGGTTCGTTATGATTTATTATGTTAGTTTCATCTAGCAATTATTATTTATTCGTTTTAGTTTTGCTGTTTGGTACAATAGAAAGATGATATCCCAGTTTTGCTGTAGGAAGTAAAAGTAAAAGTGAATAGTAAAATATAAATTAAAATAGAAAATATAAAAATAATTGCAACAATATTAGCAATTAAAAATTGTTATGGTACACGTTGAAATCTAGCTCTTTGGCTATAGTTCCGAAGATAAAAGGAAAATTTAAATAGTGGAAGCGATAGACCATAATCTTTGTTCCTGTACGATTTAATTATTATTAATAAAAATCGATACTATATAAAATTGTTTAGAAATGTCTATTTTACGTGTAATAAAATTTCCACAGCTGGGCTCCTTATGACCTCTTTGAAGCACTTTGTCGTTCCCTAAACCTCTTGTTTTATATATGTACTCAATGACAAAAAAATCGGACGTTACTAATTTAAAACTATATGTTTTTATCGTTATATTAATTGCAACATACTAATGTAAAGCAAATTAAGTGAGATCAGAAATTCATGAGTTTTAATAAAAATTATTTAATTATTTATTTAGAAATCGTGAGATGCGGTCTGGTGTGATGTAGGTTTCAGAAAAACATTTTCTTTATCGTGCCAACGTTTCGATCTTTATTGAGAATCCCAGGCCCTGAAGATGATCTCAATAAAGATCGAAACGTTGGCACGATAAAGAAAATATTTTTCTGAAAGCTACATCACACCAGACCGCATCTCACGATTTCTAAATAAATATCGATTAACGGTCACTAATCACCACACACTTATTTAATTATCATGGCTTGATAAATTTGATTGCAATAAAATAAGTTTGTTGTAAGTAATACAACGATAAAACAACATAGTTTGAAATAAACAACAAAATAATTCTGTGGTACGGTTTTTCTGTTTTTGAATGTAGTTTGTTAAATCCGTTGAATTTTTGTTGGTAATTACTATCAACAAAACTCATGAAAAAACCGGCATCCTGTTTCCGGCTTGTTCTTTGTTAATTTTACTGGGATAAAACTTTATTTTTATTAATATTTTTACAATTACAAAACATCAGAACGAAAATGAGAGTTGTAGAAAGCAATGAGTCCACGACCCGTTCGGTTACGCTCGTAGCTATTGCTTTCAACCGTATCGTGGAGAGTAGAACCCCATGATGAACTCACTCTACGCCGATGCTGCTTCTGTTTTATTGAAGAGTTCAGACCGCAATAATATTTTAAAAATTTCTCCGTTATGGGGAGAGACGATAGGACGATCGACTTGTGCAGATGGAAGAAGGAAACACCACCTTCCTTAATCACGACCATCCGGCGTAGCGAATGGAACTCCTCGGCATTCCATTATTAGCCAGCTCTATACTCAGCGAATGTACGAGTACGAAAACCGGCTCCGAAGGGAGAACTGGCGAGACGATACAGGAGACATGAGTAGGAGATATCGCCCTCTACACTCTCGGGTTGTAATTTTGAGCTGATTAACGAAAGTCATCAGCGAATGCCACTGTCTTTCTCCGTTGGGATACTTCATCTCCATAATCGATTTGTACACAATATTCCATAATCTGGGCCAGTGCAAGAACTTTGAGGACAATATTTTTCTACTTCCTTTGTTTCCTCGTTGTCTCGGTTCTTAGGTGAGCTTTCCTATCATTAAAATAATTTTGTATCAATTTATATAAATTCTTGGGGCGAGAATGACGTCTTATTTGCATCAGTATTGCTGGTCACCATGCGGCATCGAAAGCTACTTTTACATCTAATGAAATCATCAAGGTATGGTAGTAATAAGGATACAAGAAGTGAGGTTTGTGCTCCCCAGGCACTGCAGCCTTGTGGCTTATTGTACCTTCCTAGTTCCTTAGTTCAATGCAATAGACTCAATCCTTCTTAGAAATATCAGGTCATTGAATATCGCTGCTACAATTTCATTCCCTAAATTTTTTCGTATGTTAGGTTAAATATCCATGGAGCTGTTGCTTCGCAATCGGAGATGATATGGGTGGCTGTTTCCTCCTCCTCATTACATAATCTGCAGATGGGATCATCGTTGTATATGCCCATGTTGTGTAAATGTTTTCTCAGATGCCAGTGACCGGTTAGTAGTCCTACCACTCTTCTTAGTTTAGCCCTCACCAGTTGCAGCAGTGATTTTGCCAGTCTTGGTGAGGGTTGTTTCATCATAGTTTACTGTGTCTAGCGCCGCTAGGGTTTATCCACTTCTCCGTTTGTTTTGTTTGGATCCATTCTGCGATGGAGGATTCTATATTTGTTTTTGTTCCCTTGTATGGTCTTGCAGAGTCTTTGCAGAGCAGTCTTCTCTGGCCGGTCTGTCTGCTTTCTCATTACCTCATTACCTGCTTTCTCATTCCTGTGTGCCCTGGCACCCAAGATATCATCAGGTTGTTGTCTTTCCCCAGGTTTTGCAAATTTTGGATGCATTCACTGACTAATTTTGATGTGATTGTTTTACATGCTAATGTTTTAATGGCTGTTTGGCTATCAGGTCTTATGAGCATTTTTTTGCCAGTGTTACCTCTTTTAAGATTATCCAGGGCACAAACATTGATGGCATGTATTTCTGCTTGAAAGACCGAAGTGTGCTTTCCTAATGAGTGATTGCTCATGTTTTGGGCTTGCACAGAAAATGCCTGATCCGGTTCTTTGTTATGAGTTATATTCATTTTGCATTTGTTTTAAGAGTGTAATTAGAAAAATGATTGTAAAGTGTTGATACTATTAACATTGTATGAACGTTCTATAATCTTTGTAGGGAACTGAAGAAGAATAAACGGCCTCAGTTCAGGGTTACTGAATTGAGAAAAAAAATTCTCAGGTTGTCACAACGAAATTGTGGAACCAACCTATTTAGACAAAAAGCTATGCACTGCCACCGAAAAGAGTCATCACCATTTTAATAATTGTTAAATCTCAAGAGGAGAGGTAGATGGTAGTTGATGAAGTTTCTGCTGTGTTACAAGTTATGTCTATTCATGTCTTTGTGATTCCGTTAATCGAGTCTGGATTGAGTCTGTGTCATTGTTAAGCCAGTTGATTAAGAAGAAAAGTTTCTTTAAATACTCCCGCGGATTCTCGTTTATTTCGCTGTAAGTAGAATACGGCTAGGCTTCCCGGATTGTATGTAAACGCCAGGGTCTTAACACTGAGGATGAGCAAAGCATTACCCGGCAGCTGCAGACACATTGCTAACTCTGAATATGATTTTAGCTTAAATTCTGGGGCGTCGCAATCCCCGCTTGCAAATCTCAGCTGTCCCGAATTCGAATTCAAAGTATACTTCCAAATGGTGGGAAAAAAAATCACTGCGTTAAAACGATAGACTCACAGTGGATAGAACTGAAAGTCGGTGTTACTTTACTGTTTGCCATTACTCCAGCGGGATGAAAACGTGCAAAGTACCGAGGAAACTGTATTGGGATTAACTAGGCAATCACCATAGGAGCGTTACAAAAATTTGCGGTCGCTAATTACAAAAAGAAAA
This sequence comes from Cimex lectularius, assembly GCF_000648675.2. Classification (NCBI taxonomy): domain Eukaryota; kingdom Metazoa; phylum Arthropoda; class Insecta; order Hemiptera; family Cimicidae; genus Cimex; species Cimex lectularius. Next base: position 139,285 of record NW_019392896.1, on the reverse strand, counting down.
CGCAACGCTCTAGTTCACAAACCACCGCTAACTCCGTTTCTGGCATCGCGACTTCCCCACATCCTACTTTCTTGCCACATCCCTACCGTAACTACAACGTTTCTCTCCACAGCCTTAGAATGTTATTTTATTATTGCTATTAGAATGTTATTTTTAGTTTTAACGATTTGCACTGTTGATTTTTAACTTGATTCTAAAATAATAAATACACAATAATAAATACAAAAAATTCCACCCACTTGTAATATAATTTGATTAGTACATATTTTTATATATTAATCAATGTTTCACGTTTTTTAGCGTTTGATAATTGAATATTTGTCTAAAAAAGTAATTTGAAAAAAATGTAAATTTCTAAGGAAAATGAAAAAAAAGACGGACGTGAGCCCATTATTTACGAAGTCCTTTCAAGATCGTGGAGAGTATCAGGAAGTGATAGACGTGCTCTTTTCGTCTTTTGAGGTTATCCAATAAATGTTCGATGGGGTTCAGGTCTGGAGAACGGGCTGGCCAGGCTACGTTATGCTGTTGAAGGAGGTTAGGGATAATTAGGTTAAAGACCATTGGTTGTGTTCTCGAGCAAATGTGAGCCGTGCAATTTTGTGTGTTCTGGTCCTCTTACGGGGTGAAAAGACTTCAGTCCATACTGATTTAATCGTGAGCAGTGCATTCAGAAATTTGGACACCTCGAACTTACTAATGAGTGAGGTGATGAATCGCTTGAACAACGGTAAGGTGCCGGTTTCGCAAAATTCTCAAAGTCAAAAAACGGTCATCCTATGGTTCTGTTACAGTAGGGCATCCAAAAACAGGCCTTCTATGGCCAGTTTCTCGAAAACGTCTACGGCGTCTCGCAGTGTTTCTAAGGAACTCTGATGGCAATAGCCGCATACGTGATAGAACGTCCATCAACAATAGGCGTCACACCACGCGCAACATCCCGAGCACTAAGTGGCATTTTTAAGTTTAAAAATTGACGTTATTAAAACAAAGAAGAAAACTGAACAGTTTATTCCATCAGAATTCAAATGAGACAGAATAAAAATTTTAAATTCCGTAAAAAGTAAACATTGAAATATCCTTTATCCTTGTTTTGGATTATGGATTAAGTGTGATTACCTGTCATTGATATTCCCAATTTAAAACATAGCATAAACAAGTTATGGCAATTGATAGTATATTTTCAAAAAAATGTTAAAGCTGAACTGTCACATAGCTTAAATTCCTTTTTATACTAAAGAAATAAGATGGCACAATGACGATGAAAACAGTTGGATTAGCGACAAACGGGACTGTCCCAGAAATCTGGGCAAATAAGGGTGTCAAATTACACCTTTTACAAGAGTAGAGACCCGCAGATGACTATTTCAGAAACCGCGTCTACGCAGGGTTTAGCGAACACCTGGACATCACATCTGCGCTATTCGGCAACAAAACACCCCGACTCCAACAAATGGCTAATTGCACTTCTCTAGGATGTGGGAGTGTCTTCTTTTCCTAAACGAAGGGAAAATTCGGAAGTAGTATGCTTCAACACTTATACAGCCTGTTCGATTTTAATTTAACAATCAGACACCTTTGTTATCAACATGTTAAAATGATTTAATGGCTGTTAATTAATGATTACTTGTTGATAAAAAATGATTTTTTACATAAATTTTTATATCTCACTAACACTCCCAACACCACACACAACTGTGACACATCTGCACAAAAAACACACTTCGAGCCCTGAAGATGATCGAAATAGATCGAAATCTTGGCACAATAAAGAAAATGTTTTTCTAAACCTACATCGCACAAGACCGCATCTTACGATCTCCAAATAATCATTTGTTATCGCGTTATAAAACGTTTTTTATAATCGGTCACCTCGTCTGCTCACCCTACCGGGTAGTCATGAACCTGTATGACAGGAATTGCTTTCATCGTTTTATAATGACCTTGCTTTACATATTTTAAGAATTCATAATAAGTTTTGCCTTCGTATATAAATTATTTCACTTGATTTAATTTTTTTTACCATACATACACCTACTTTTTCTAAAAATATCTGATATATTTTTTGTACATTTTCCACATGTTTTATGTTGTATACATAATGCAAAGAGTCGTATTTCATTTGTTTTAAGGTTTTAATATTATACAATAATATAAATAATCACTTACCAGCATTACATTGTTTTTATGATTATTCGGTCTTTCTTTCTTTCTTCCTTTTTATTTGTATTTCTACTTAATTCGACAAATAAAAAGAAAGGTACACCGTGTACTTCAAAGATTTATGTGTATGTTCTTCCGTGCTAAAATTGTCAATCTTGCTATTACATCATTAAGCATGATTTTATTTGTGTGTGCGTGCCCGCGCATGTAAACATAAGTAAGTAGTTTTTGAGAGTAAACATATTATTTTCCTTTATAGAAAAAAAAAATTTTATTCTTTTTTTCCAGAATTGGCATCCATGAGTATAAGAAAGAATCAGTCTCAATTAAAACAAGTGTGATCACCGCCTCGAGAAGAGCACAGTATTCGGAAACTGACGAACCACGATAATAAAATATTTATTATTGTACAGATTGTAGAGAAAAAAGAAATGCTTACTCTGCCGAGGCAGAATAGAAATAAATCGTAGTACCGCTCTAAGTAGGGAAACTGTCTTCTGGATTGGTTCCACATGTCGGTGGCAGGTGATTCCGTCATATGCCGCCGAACCAGTGCCTTGGCACAAGAGGAAACTGCACCCCTTAATTCCTTGCTTAGGTATTATGTTTACGCCGTTTCATTCGGGTAGCAACTCTTGTTTTATATTTCATATTTGTTTTCAAAATTCGCTTATATACATACCAACAAACGGCTCCAACTTTAAGAATTATAATCAGTTGTATTGCGTTGGTGGACGCAGTCGTCAATTAAAGCCTTTTTTATAAACTTTTCCAAATTCGGCAAGCAGAAATTACCTGTCTTCCATTGTGATGATGGCTTAAAATTTATCCCGACTGAGGAACAATGGCTGTTCTGTTCTTGAAGGACTATTTTAGCCGATTTCCTTAACCGGAAAGCGATAAATGAGAGCCTTTCAAAAGACATCCCGGGCGCCGACAATGCTTATGTTATAATCATTAATTAAAATTAAATTAGGATTAAAAGCAGAAATTATCTAGTAGCTAGAAAGGTGACTGAATCAAAACCTGACGGACGCAGTAATTTTTGTTTGTCGGAAACTACTAAGTTATCTATCTTGTCAGATATACGTGACGTAAAAAAAATCACTGCGTCTAATGCAATCCTTTGATAAGTTAATTCGTAATTCCCGGAAATATGACTAAATACACTTTTTGCTATTTCCAAAATTGAAAATTTGGCGGTTTCTTCAAACTATCTCGTTAAACGATGCTGACAAGAATGATATAACTCTAAATCACTGTAATTTATGTTGAAATTGAACTTCATAAAGGTATCTACTCTTGTAGATATTTACTTCATTAATTCACAGAGATGGGGACGTGTGTTTCAGCAGTTTATGGAAGGAACCAAAATTTCCTTGAGAAAATTTGTCCGCGAAAATTAAAAGAACTTTGCCTTTTATGGAATTAGGTTTCTTGCTTACAAATACACTGACGGGCAAAAAATTCCACCCAATTGATTTTTTTTCATTTTCTCGATAAAAGAAAATTCTGCACTTAATTTCTCTCTCTCTCTCTCTCTCTCTCTCTCTCTCTCTCTCTCTCTCTCTCTCTCTCTCTCTCTCTCTCTTTTATTTTTATTTAAAGGTAAACGCATTTAATCCTTAACCCAAAACAAGGATAAAGGATTTTTCAATGCTTACTTCTTACGGAAGTTAAAATATTTATTCAGTTGCATGTGAATCTGAAGCAATAAACTGTTTAGTTTCATCTTTGTTTTCTTAAATTAAATTTTTAAACTTAAAAATGCCACTTAGTGCTGAGGATGTTGCGCGTGGTATGGCACTTATTGATGATGGACGTTCCATCAGGTATGCCTTCCACCCTATTGCCATAGGAATTTCCTAAGAAACTCTGCGGGACGCAGTTAGACGTCTTCGAGAAACTGAGTCCTACCATAGAAGGCCCGGTTCTGGACACTCTAGGGGATAGAACAGGATGAGCGTTTTTTGGCTTTGAGAATTATGGGAATTCGGCACCTTACTGTTGTTCAAGCGATTTATCAGCTCCAGAAAGTTCGGGGTGTCCAACGCACTGCTAGAAGAAGATTAAATCAATATCGACTGATGGCTTTTCGCCCCTTAAGATTGACTAAAACACACAGAGTTGCACGGCTCACATTTGCTCGAGAACACAGCCATTGGTCTTTGGACGATTGGTCTGCTGTACTTTTTACTGATGAATGTAGATTTGCTCTACGATCTTCGGATTGGCGTGAAAGAGGTGTGGAGAATGCGAAATGAAAGGTACGAAGTCTGTAATTTTTTCCAGAGCAGAATACAATCCAATATTCATTACTTTCCTCTTTGAGGCCTAAAACGATAAATAAATAAATTGGGCTTTGGTTGACCAAGTTGGAGATTTCATTTATCCGGAAAATACTGATTTGAAATAGATTTTTGCCAATAACTTGTGAACAGTAATTCCAAATAAAAAAACCGTTTGTACATGCCATTCAGTGCTAGACGACGTTTCAAAAAATGTACATTGATAAGTATCTTGCTATTTGAAATCATTTTAATTAGCTTCTATTCGTACCCGTTATTCTAGAGAGTTAGATAAAACTTTTTGGTTCATAAGAAACTAAAAAAAAAAAAAATAGTTTACGTCTCTCGGGGTTTTCCTCAAAAACTCCCCAATAAAATGAGAATTATTACTTAGTTTCAGCTGATATGTTATTATTATTATATTATACTAGTGGCCTGTCGGGGTAATAGTTCCATTCTAGTCGGAATCATGGGATGATATGATTTATTTTAACGTAGAAATCGGATTGCGAATGGCAAATTGATGTCATTATGGGTCATTTTCGAGCCAAGCTCGCAACAGGGATGGATCAGTGGATACAGCATGGGATCACAATGAAGGCTTAAACCAGAAATTAACGGTGTACCGACGATAGTACACGACGGTGTGTTCTGACGATTCTCCTTCTCAAGAATGGATAATTCCAGCTATTTCTTCTCCTGTAGGTTAAATCTACGCACATCCACACACTATCAACAAACGCAAGTCCAAGTTGAAACTTTCGTTTTGCATTGTTTCAGCCGCAGTCTTGTATTCTTCAGCAGAAAGTATTTTTAGCCAAAATGCCACCAAGGGCTGTCAAAACGGCGCGGTTTAGTTCTTTTATTTTCTGGGCGTCCTGAACCATCCACAGCTTTGGATGAGTCTAAAATATAATTGACCGTACGCCGGAACTTCACTCCACTCTCTCGTGGCAACAAAACCGATATGAATCGGTGAATTCCATACATTTTAAAACAGTATGGTCCAACTCTTAGAATTTCTTTCCTTGTGGAAGAAAAATAGGTAAATGTTACATTGTTCATAAAATGTGGAGAATTAAGGAATAATTGCTTTAACTCCAAGCTGATTTGTGGTCCTGGGAATTGAAATAAGGCTATTGTGGCATCAGGAGTTGAAAGGATCGCTGGTTTTCTCAGTCTCAAAGTGATTAGCATTGCAGTGCACACATGTAACATCCATTGGACTATGCTGTTCTCGGGTTTGGAGCTTTCGTTCAACATAGTTTGTCAAAGATCGTATACGCAGTGAGTTAGGCTTTGCTTTTAGTTTTTTTTTTTTTTTTTGTGTGTGTGTGTGTTCGGAACCTGCTCTTGCTTCTTCCTTTATTATTCATTCCAACTATCAGATTGTTAAGGTTTGTAGTTAGTACAACTAATATAACGCAAAACAAATTGAATTCCGGCGCCGGCACTACTCTTCATATTTTGCTTATTTATTGTCTTCACTATTCATAATTTAAAATTTTGATAATTTTTCCGAGTAAATTTAAAATTAGGGCTTTCGTTTAAGGCATGAAGAATGAAAATCCATGGAGCAGTTCGGCTGTAATTTTGATCGGCTTTTCGTTCGTTTCCAATATATTAGGCTTCCAATTCTTCTGTAAACAATTCAAAATTGAGTCCGAAGTTTGGAGCGAGATCTATTTGGGGCTGTCCATACACCATACAGGCAGCAAGACTGGATGAGTGTCTAAAAAGACAATTATTTCAAGTCGACAAATATATCATCCGGATGCGCCCTCTCCATCTCGGTTTTTGTCTGCGCCTAAAATTAGTCAGGTGGAGACAACAGACCCCACTAGTCAAGACAGGATCAAGCGTATTAATAGCTAACAACGACGTTTTGAACAGGCAAGTGGTTGCTTGTGAAGAACGACTCAATACACAGGGTGCCCTTTTTTAGATGGCCCGGTTGAATTTCTATTGAACCAATGACGCTATCAAGAAAACAAAAAAAAGTGTTTAATATTTTTTACCCAGGGTTCAAATTGTTGCCTTTTTTTAGAGAAAAATTATACAGGGTAACTTGCGCTCAGTTCATCTTCGAAATTTCAAACACGACCCTATACACCCTGACACATCACATTAAAGGATTTTTTTACCCTAATGACCACGGTGCAATCGGGTTTTAAATTGGATAAAAAATGACAAAGTTATGGCAAAAAGTTTGGAAAAACGCATTTAGCTTGTTTCGCTGTTTATTTTAATAATTTGCTTCTTCACTATAGTAAACATTAATTGCTTTTATTGTTTACATTCCGTCATTGTTTCGCATTATGAGAGCAAATCTTAAAATAAAAAATTAAAATTTCATTTTCATTATCTGTTACTTTCCATTGTTTAAATCCTGTGTTTCGAATAACGTTCGTCATCTAATGTTAAAATTAGATAAAAGAATAATTTAAAAAAAGAATAATTTAAATAAATAATAACTTAAATAAAGAATAATTTTTATAAGCAGAAACGGTGTTATTTGAACGGTGTTTGTGTGGAAGATCATGAAGTTTATCTTTATATTTAAATAAATATTTAAATAGTTAAATTTTGGTATAATGTATAGTACAATCTTCAAAGATAAAGACTTTTTCTTGTTCTATACAGGGTGTCCTTACGTTATGGGAACACACGATTTAAACAATGGAAAGTAACAGATAACGAAAATTAAATTTTAATTTTAAGATTTGCTCTCATAATGCGAGTTTGAGAAACAATGACGGAATGTAAACAAGAAAGGCAATTAATGTTTACTATAGGAAGAAACACGTTATGGGAATTAACAACGAAACAAACGAAATGCGTTTTTCCAAACTTTTTGCCATAACTTTGTCATTTTTTAACCCGATTGCATCGTGGTCTTCAGCGTAAAAAAATCCTTTAAAGTGATGTGTCAGGGTGTATAGAGTCGTGTTTGAAATTTCGAAGTTGAACTGAGCCCAAGTTACCCTGTATAATTTTTCTCTAAAAAAAGGCAACAATTTGAACCCTGGGTAAAAAATATTAAACACTTTTTTTTTTAATATAGCGTCAGTGGTTCAAGAGAAATTCAGACGGGCCATATAAAAAGGACACCCTGTATAGAACAAGAAAAAGTCTTTATCTATGAAGATTATACTATAGATTATACCAAAATTTAACAATTTAGATATTTATTTAAATATAAAAATAAACTTCATGATCTTCAACATAAACACCGTTGAAATAACATCGTTTCTGCTTACAAAAATGTTTATTCTTTTATCTAATTTTAACATTAGTTGACGAACGTTATTCGAAACACACGATTTAAACAATGGAAAGAGACAGAAAATGAAAATTAAATTTTCAACTTAAAAAATCATAAATCAAATTAAATATGGGCAAATTATTCAGTATTTGAACTTTTCCAAATTATTTCCGTGAAGGGTGAGATCTGCAAAAATCGTCTTACCGATCGAGCCATTTTAAATCAATAATACCAAGAACGTGAGGAACAATCGTTTTGTGGAAAGTTGAAAGAGATGTGTAAAACAAAAAAATAAACCAAAAACAATGAAAGGCTTGCTATGGAATGTAAACTGTCTGAATGAATGGGCGGAAGTCGTAGCGGAAGCATGTACATCCTTTGTTATTGTTTGCCATGGTGCACTATGGAGCGAGACTCCATTCCCGCCCTCACTCGCTAACTGTATATCGACAATGGCAATTGTGAATGTATAACTAACTCTCCTTTAGATCTTCGCCTATCGAGAACAGCCACTGAAATCCCATCTTTTCATAATTACATTTTCATTCATGATAACCAAGCTACTATAGTCTCGGCCCCATTCATCACTTGATTTAGGTTTTTGTTAAAAGTAAAGGAGGTCTTAACGTTAAAATAATTAACCTTAACCCGTTTGTTCAGACCACTTTGCGATTCTTTTTTTCATTATTCTCACATAAAAGCTTAAGACCAATGCCGGAAACCGAACCCGGAACCGTTAGCGTGGGATATTTTATTTATTTATTTTTAATGACTCTGTTATAGCCAATTAACGCATACAGAGGAAGTTGGTTTAATAAATACATATTATGTAAATTAAAGCAAGCATAAAATAGAACGTACAAATAACGGTAACGTTACATTGAAATTATATTAAATCTGTATATGTATATAATAAAGTAGCAAAAAAAATGTAATAATAAAAAAAATTAACTAGTGAGGTGACTTTTCAATCTGAAATTTTCTATACAGAACATAAAAAAGACATTCATTTTGTTTTTCAAATCATCAGAATTTAAATATGAGCGATAATATTACATTTTAAGTCTAAATGCAAGAAATATTTTTGATCTAAAAGAAGTCAAGACAGGGCAGTTAATTAAAAATTGTATTAGGTAAATAAAGTACACATTTTATCCATATTGAAGTAAAATTAATTTCTGTTAAAATAAATTCTGTTGTTAGCTCAACGAACATGTGCAATGAGTCCTTACGAATTTGTTATGTTAATATTAATTATTAATCCATTTATGTTTAGAGGTCTAATCGAACAAATTACTTATTTCAATTAATTATTCTTTTTATGTAAAAAGTTAGAGTCACGGGCGGGATTCGAACCCACGACCTTCGGTTGGGGGTTCGAATCGCGCTCGTGACCCCAACTTTTTCATCTCAACCAAGAACTTACATAAAAAGAATAGTTAATATTAATATTGAAATGTGACTCAATCAAATTAAAGTTACGTAAAAAACGATAATAGAATCAAACAATTTTGATAACATTGCTCGGTCAAGTGATGGTCTTGCATTATCAAAATTGTCTGCTTTCTTTTAAACACTGAATTTTGAATGGACCCCTCCACATTTACTTGACGTACGGGTCGAGAGTGACCTTGGGTGAAGTAAAATTTGTTTAAAAATTTTAGCAGTCGTTTTTTTTAAACAGAGATCCCAGATCTAGTGAAAGTGTTGATTAAGTAAGCTCGCCAGGCTAAGACCCTGATGTTATGCTGTTGAAGGTACGTTTGTACTTTGCGAGCGACATGCAGACGGGCATTATCGTGCATTAGAATAGGATTGTCGCTGATTTCATCGAGCATAGCGTGATGTTCCAAAATTTCATCCACATAGCGAGTGGCCGTCAAAGACGATCCACGAACAACAACCAACTCTGTTCGACTCTCCATTGGCATTCCCACCCACGCCATCACTGAGCTACGTTGAAAAGGTTGGCTGTGTGAAAACCCACAGGCTTCCTACTTTTCATTTCGCCTTCTACACGTCCATCTGGAGATCGTAGAGCATATGTACCCAGCGCATTATAAAAAAAGATTTTACCCCCTTGGATACTAAATACTGTAAATCCATAAAATGATGTACTTTAACGATGTTTTAATGCATAAAAAATAAATTTACAAAAATAGGAAAAAATGCAATTTTGTGCACTGAACCGTAAAAAGGTGCAATTCATGCAAAATAAGGATAGTGTCGACACGACGTCCTTTCCATGATCCGAATTTCTGCCTTGATTTCATTATAATCGGAGTGAGCAATTAAAAAGATGCTATCGCACTGGATTCCGGCCTTTACTCATAATTAATTAATCTATTTTAAAGTCACATCGCTAGCGTGGGATATTACGAGTCGGGCGCGGTTCACGGAGTTTACATGACGTTACAACTATGATGTTTTTGTAATTTGGTCGTTATCATCATTTTTGGCCTGTACGACGCGTTTCGGCAATTAGCTATTCTCTTAAACCAACTAGTATAGGCAGATCAAAAATAATCGATAGCGGCCAAATTGCTGGTTCACACCCCGTAGACCACATGGACAAATCTCACAACTCATTTTAGTAGTGCACAATTAAAATTTCACTATTTTTATTACGTCACAATAATCGTATCACGCTTCAAACTGTAAAAACATTATTTGAATTGTACCGACATTTTTTTCCATGGAAGAACGCGGTTTATTGAAACGGGCTATAATGGAATAAAGTATCGTATTTTCATTGTGTCCACTTTTGCGGACTTTCCACAAAACAAGACAAACGAGCAAATATTTTTATACATATTTAGAATTTTTCTGGTGGAAATTACCAACTAGGTGAAATTAAACGCTCCTGCTTTTTTATGGTTATGGATTGCAAAATGTCCAAATTTAGATTTTGTTCTAAAACCGACGGCAATAGTTTACCTGTTATTAGACATTTTAAAAAAACGCCTGTAATTAATGACGAAATGAATCAATGAACATTTTTCACAGTTTAATTAATTGTATTTATACTAATAATAATAAATTGGGAAGTTTATGGGCCGATAAACAGCTGAGGTCATCGCCGGCCCTCTGCGTGTTTTCCTTCTTTTTCTCTTCTTCGCGCGTATTTTGTTTAAACTGCAGCCATTTCGATCTGGTTTCTGACTCTGCTTTTAAATTTGTACCACGTCGATATCCTAAAAAATGCTTCTCGTATCACCACAAACATTCACTCCCCAGAGTATTCGATATTGCTCGGCCGGGGTTGGAACCATTCCATTCTCTCTAACAACTTACTTTTACTCTCCAGACGTCACACACTCACCCCAGACTACTCGATATTCCTCGTGGCGAGGTTATAAGCAACCCTTTCCTTTCACGCTAATAAATGTCATTCATTCGAATAAATGAACACAACACTCGATAGAAACACAGATTCTGGATCACATTCACTCCCCCAGAGTGCTCGATATTCCTCGAGGCGGGGTTACATATCCCCTTCCTTTCACGCTGATAAATTACATTTATAATTTATTATACGCATGTAAAATACATACATTTATTACATACATTAAATATACATTTATAATTAGCGGATTCCTGAAATCCGCTATTATAAATCTGTAGATTGAATTCATTTATCATAATTTGTAAGTAACTGAGTATTTATCTTTTGTTTCAAATTGACCGCATCCATGATTTTTTAATACTCAATTCCAAAATATCTACAACAGTGGCAAAAGTTGTATTTTTTCCTCACAACAGTAACCCTATTATGAGAGAATGTATTTATTAAACTAACACGTGTCACATAAACTATAACGTGTACAATGTACAAATGTAATAAACATTTATTTAAAGTAAGAATCAAAGTATTACAAAATTTGGCTTAGATGGTGAAAATATTAGTGTGTTAAAACTAAAATTATTATCTTAGTAACGAAAATAATGTTAATATACACAAAATTATTAATAATCAAAATAAGAAAATATAACAAAATGAAGTGAATAGTAAATTTGCAACTCTGTTAAATTATGTAATGTCTTAATTTTAAATAAAACATAAAACATTTTAGATTAGTTAAAACACTTCATATGGGATTTTCTATAAAAATTGCTTAAAAGGTGCTAATACTTCTGGTGAAATTAATACGTCTTGATAGTGGCCGTTGTGGTTGTATGCAGTAAGTCACGTCAGTAAGGTTCGAGCAGTTTGAGAGTGATTAAATGTTACCATGTTTGGCCAGCTAGTTGGTCGCATGTAAAATTCAAATTTTCAATAATCTGCAAACAGTTTAAGTAATATCTAGTTCTTCCATGACCCGTTAGTATCTGAGTTAGATTTGTATTCCATCTTGAAATTGTATAGCTCCTTCCTGTAATTTATTGTCGGAAAATATTTCTTTGTCTCTCTCTCTCTTCCTTTACTGTTCGTATATCACTCTTCTCAGCCGTGTCCTTACAAGTCCGAGTTTTTTTTATAAAAGAAATAGCCTTTTATTTTTTCCCTTTTATTGTACATTACACCTATCTTCATTTTGGTATACAGTAACTGAGTGTACTCCTGTTATTTGTTTAATCATTATCACTTTTAATCATCATCAAAGATACCGTGGTCATCGTCTTTTTAGTCGGCGAGGAGGGCTGTAGGGAATTCGTCGGGTTGATAGGATTATTCGGTAATAAACTGTTTAATTTTCATCTTTGTTTTCTTAATTTCAATTTTTAAACTTAAAAATGCCACTTAGTGCTAAGGATGTTGCGCGTGGTGCGAGACGCCGTTAGACGTTTCGAGAAACTGGGTCCTACCGTAGAAGGCCCGTGGTTTTAGACGCAATAAGGTAACAGAACCACAGGATGACCATTTTTTTACTTTGAGAGTTTTGCGAAACCGGCACCTTACTGTTGTTCAAGCGATTCATCAGCTCCAGGAAGTCGAGGTGTCCAAATTTCTGAATGCACTGCTGGATGAAGATTAAATCAGCAAGGACTGATGGCTTTTCACCCCTTAAGAGGACCAGAATTGACCAAAAGACTCAGAGTTTCACGGCTCCCCGAGAACAAAACCATTGGTATTTGGAGGATTGGGGTGCTGAACTTTTTACAGATGAATGTAGATTTACTCTACAATCTCCAGATGGGCATGAAAAAGTGTGTAGAAGGCGAAATGAAAGATAGGAAGCCTGTAGGTTTTCACAGAGCCAACCCTTTCAACGTAGCTCAGTGATAGCGAATTTCAATGAAGAGTCGCACAGAGTTTGTGGTTGTTGTTCATAGATGGTTTTTGACGGCCACTCGCTATGTGGATGAAATTTTGGAACATCACGCTATGCTCGATGAAATCAACAATCCTGCGACAATCCTATTCTAATGCACGATAACGCCCGTCTACATGTCGCTCGCATAGTACAAACGTATCTTCGCCAGTATAACATCAATGTCTTACCCTGGCCAGCCCGTTCTCCAGACTTGAACTCCATCGAACATTTATGGGATAACCTGAAATGAAGAATGGGCTAACTTCCAGCAAAGAGACATTTCCAGGCTGGTAGAAGATATGCCGAGGCGCTTTCGAGATGTAATTAAAGCAAGAGGAGGAAATACGCGATATTGAAATGTTAATTAAAAATCTAATAAACAAATTTTATTCGCCCGTCTTTTTTTTCATTTTTCATTTTCATTCGCAATCTACTTTTTTTTACTTTTTTAGACAAAGACTCTATTATTAAACGTTAAAAAGTGGAACATTTATTAATATATATAAATAAATTATATATACAAATCAAGTATTATAAGTGGGTGGAATTTTTTGTTTGTCAGTGTATATTGAATTACAAAGTTTTTTGCACTGATTAGCACTGGTGCCATGATGATTTAGATTTTTGGAAATTCTTTAAATATTTTTATTTTTAATCATTCAAATTTTTAATGTTCTGAATTGATTTTGGATCCTATCGCGGAATGCGTACCATGCGCTTTTTTTTTTTTTTTCTCGCCGTTGGATACGGATTACTCATCACTGAGTACGACACGGGCCGGCGACTGTTCCGCTCCTGCCTCCTACCTCTTCCAACCCGCAGCCACCAGCCACCAACCTCCCACCCCGCAGCGATCGGGCCACCCGTCCTGTCCCACTCCACCGACGGTACGGATCGTCGGCTTGTCGTTCGCCAGTCGCCAGTCGCCCGCCTCACGGCAGTCTTGACGGCTGCTATCGTTCTCAGTTACGTTGTCTCGTCTCACATCGACACGCGTCTTTTCGCGAGTGATTCATCTCTGGATATTTTTTTTCTATGGGTACGTAAAACATTTATTTAATTTTAACTTTTTTATATATCATAACAGAAATTAAGAATTCCTCTACGCCGAATTGGAAGTAAATAATCACCTCGACAGTCTGTAGATCATTTTTTATTTTAGAAATTAACTTAATTTTTAAAAAGTTTGATCCACACAGAAATATTCTTATTTCACACCTAATTATTGTCTGTTCGCATCTTTTTTTTACATTGGCACGCGTCGCACAAATATTAATAGTTAAGTAATAGTACAAAAAAATAAAGAAATAAAATATATAACAGGTACAGTTGTGGATTATTAAGTAGTTCATTCAATTCATTTTTTTAAATATTATTTGTTAGTTTTTTTATAAATATTACACTCTTTTATAATCACCTGCACAATCTATAGACCTTCGATGTTATTTTAGAAATTAACTTAATTTAATTATTGTATCTGCTCGCATCAGATGTATTTTATATTTTTTGACATAGTGGCACGCTTCGCACAAATATTAATAGTTAAATAACAGTAAAAAAAGTAATAAAATATATAACAGGTACAGTTAGGGATTAAATTAGTTAGGTTTTTTAAATTCTAGTACAATCTTTTGTAATCACCTCCACAGTGTATAGATCTTCTTTGTTAGTTTAGAAATTAACTTAATTTTTAAAAAAAGTTTGATCACAAAAAAATTCTTATTTCACACCTAATTATTTTATCTACTACCTGCGTTATTATTAGCTATTATTTATGTTTGCACATAAAGAAACACACGCCAAAAATGGTCCTAATAAATAACGAATATAACAAAAATAATAAGAGATAGTTGAAAGAAAATAAACATCAAAAACCGCAAGTAATTATGTAATAATTTCCGTTTATAATCCCCAACCTTTACTGATGATTCCACGATACAAATTTGCACTGTTGATGGCATAAAATGATTTCTAAACGTAAAACTAAATCATGCCGATTAATTTTATGAAGTCAAGCGTCCACCTTTCCTCCTTATTAAACTCCAAAACGTGTAATTCTACTGGTATTTTTAATTTTTAACAACCATCATTGTACTCTGTATAATTCAAAACAAAATATAAAATTGGTGGGGCATTAAATGACTATTGCATAGAGGTGAAATTCTTCCTCTGGCCCCGAAATATGAGTTTACATTAACTTTTTAAAATTATTTAATATAAATAAAGATTTTTTCTTTTACTTCTTCTTAATTATCATAATTAATAGGAAGTCATAGTTCATCATATTAGAAAATAATAAAAAAATACTTCTTCACTATTTTTAATGCGGGTAAAATAATTAGCTTAACTTTATTTTATTGCGACGTTTCAGCATTATTTGCCATTCCTGGTGCAGTTTATTGGTATTTAAATTTATATAAATGAAACCACGTTAAAAATAACGTAAAATCGTCAACGTTTCACATGGCTGCTTGTTTCTTCCTTTTTCCTGTTGCTGGAAGCAGGCAGCCATCTGGAAACGTTGCCGATTTTACGATATTTTTATTTATGTCGATTTCATCTATGTCAACTTAAGGCCAGAAATAAATTGTATTAAGAATGGCAAATAATGGCGAAAAATTATAAAATAAAGTTAATTTTATTTTACCCGCTTTAAAAACAATGAAGAAATAAAACTATCCATAAACGAAAAATAAAGGACAACAAAAATGGAAATAAGAAATATATTATTTCCCCACTATGTATATTATTTCATTACTCAGTGGTAGAATGTTCGCTTACATTTATTGTAACCTGTCAATTTTTTAATTTCGTTAAACGGAAATCTGATGATTTCCTGGGTATTCTCTATAATAGTTAAGGGATAGTTGCTTCTTTAAATCGGATCGGGGTAGTTGGCGGGTGTAGCTATGGAGACGAGTTTTATGCACGCGAGCCTTAATTACTAGATCAATACAGAGGCTGTCGCCGGCTCTGGTTTAATAGTGGATGTTTATAGGCACAAGTTTTTCTTATGCACCTTTCACAAACTATCTCTACTGTTAGATTAGAAATAGTATTGTTATTATGTGTTATATTTGGACTATTCGTCATGGTTAGCCACACCTTCTCCTGGAATATTGTCAGCTGAATCATTTCAGAACCCTAACCTGCAAATTATAAATCAAATCTTGGCCAAGAATTTGGAACCTTACCTCCATGAGACGATACAATCTCATGACCAAATACAAAGAATACACCCTTATGTTTCTTGATTCTATCGACTTGAATATTCCTGTAATTAAATTTTGATACATAGTGATATAGACTTATCAGTGTTATATAAGAAACGAAGAATCAAAAAAGTATATTTATTTTTATGTGCACGTATTGCGATCAAGCGTAATACACGTAATAAACATCATTAATTTAACAATTTGAAAAGAGCATTCCGAATTAAATAAAAAAATGACATATTGGCACGCGTCGCACAAATATTAATAGTTAAGTAATACTACAAAAAATTAAAGTAATAAAATATATAACAGGTACAGTTATGGATTATTAAGCAGTTATTCATTTTTATTATATTATTTGGTAGGTATATTTTTTAATTTTTTTAAATAGTACAATCTTTTATAATCACCTCCACAGTCTATAGATCTTTGTTATTTTATAAATTAACTTAATTTAAAAAAAAAAAGTTTGATCACAAAAATTTCTTATTTCACACCTAATTATTGTATCTGCTACGTTATTATTGTCTATTATTTATGTACTCATATAAAAAACACGTCAAAAATGGTCCTAATAAATAACGAATATAACAAAAATAATCACTGATAGTTGAAGGAAAATAAACATGAA
This sequence comes from Cimex lectularius, assembly GCF_000648675.2. NCBI lineage: Eukaryota > Metazoa > Arthropoda > Insecta > Hemiptera > Cimicidae > Cimex > Cimex lectularius. The sequence goes on along the minus strand of NW_019392896.1, from coordinate 122,468 downwards.
AAACCGCAAGTAATTATGAAATAATTTCCGTTTAAATAGGTAATATATTGGAGCATGCAAATAAAGTAATTTAAAGAAAATAGGTACATCAGTAATATTTTAGTGCATTTTAAATATAATAATATAATAAATTTTATGTATGTACATACGCCAGTAGGGCGATAAAGTGTGCAAATCATCATGTTTATTCCCCTACGTAACCTAAATGAGATATAATCACTCACAGATTGCAAGACGTTTACCGTAAGACACTGGTCAAAAAAACTGCTTTTTTTTTCTTTTATTTTTACGAGGGTTCGCAACAGCGGAGGTTATATCAACCCTCGGAGTGCGTTTTTGAAAAAAAGCCCATTTGTAAGTATGTCGAGTTCGAATGCAGGGCCGCTGGATTCGAACCCGGGACCTTTACCTAACAGTGATGAGCGCCGTGTCAACGCCTAAACCGTTGCGGCCACCGACGCACCCAAAAACTGCAGTACACAGTGGAAAACCGCATCCTTCAAAAACAATTATCATGTTTGGAAGCTTAATTAATATTCGCTCTTTGCTCGATGAATAGCCCACTTTTAACATCTAGAAATCTTTTTGACAGCTCTCCTCGTACTGTCAGCAAAAGCATGACAGTCCATTCTACGATGACGGTGTTCATCTCCTCGGTTCGCCCCATGGGTTCTAAATGATTCAGTTTGGCAATTAATGCTCCGCTTATCGAAAGGTAGAAGCATTCCTCGTCTTCAAGCATACCCTGAATTCGTCATTTCAGACGCCCGTCTTACATGAGTGTAGCGATTACGTAGATTTCAGTCTGTGAGTCATACGTAAATTCCCCACGGTTTGCTTTCTAAAGTCGAAAAGGATCTGTACTAAAATTAAAATAATACGTGGAAAAAGAATTAGACGATACTGTAATATTAAATTTTGGTAATATTTATGTAATAAATCTTAATTAATGGCATACAGAGGGAATTGGATATCTACAGTAATATTCATATAATCTTACTAATTTACAATATTTAGTCTTACATGTATTTAATTACATTGAACATTTCTATATTGTGAAAATAGTAGTTTTATAATAAATTACAATATTAACAATAAAGGCTGTATTTATAAGTATAATGATAACCAAAATCCAATTGTAGTGATGATAATAAAAGAAGTAATGAGAAGAAATGAGAAGAAATCATTTTAATAACAATAATTTATAGCAATAATACTTATCGATGTAACTTTTAGAACAATGAACCAAAGTAATGAATAATCGCACTGCCTAATGGTAATAACAATGGTGAAAACACATAAAATTACAACATTAATATTCTGTGACGATTTAAGTGGCTAGTAACTAAATATATAAATATACAATAAAGTATTGTACGTATATCCTTGCACGTATATATANATATATATATATGTGTGTGTGTGTGTGTGTGTATGTATGGTGTTCGGCTACTCGTGTTACAAACTTTGCCTGTTGATTCTACATTCAAAATGGAACCAAAAACAACATCGGAAAACAAAAAAGAATTATTTTTCAAAATTCTGGATACTAAAGCGCTTATTTCACGAACGTCTACAAGTTTAGTATTGGTCATATCTTATTGGCAATTTAACGTAGATTTCAATGATATCAACGGATTTGTCCAAAAACCTTTAGTTTTGGAATTATCATTGTTTATTTTAAGCCAAGTCGAGAAATCTTAAAAAATCAGAAAAAGTGGAATAACTCCGAAACTGCTGTGATTCGGACCATAGTTAATTAAGACTTTTTGGTTCCATTTTGAATATAGATTCTACAGGCAAAGTTTGTAACACGAGTAGCCGAACACCCTGTATAATTGTTAAAGTAATTTGATATATACAACGAAGATAGCTGGTTTGCTATCGATAATTTAATTTTTTTTGGGGGGGAGGGTTATGTCATTTAATATTATGCTTTACAAATTCATTGGTTTTTCGATTAGCAGAGTTATTTTATTAACAAATTTAAGAGCTTTAGAACTGTGTTTAACGATTCGGTTTAGTTGTTCAGAAGTCCGTATTTCTAATAAATCGTACATATTTGAGGTTGCTGAGAGGTCGGGGGAAGTGAGTATGTCATTGCAGACCGATTAAATTGATATTTTTTTCTTTTTGTTGAAGTACAAAATTACTGGAAATTTTGGTAGGAAATTTTTATAAATGCCCTATTTCAAATAGTTAAAATATTTTTCCTTCGTCCATCTTGGCCACGCGCCTGTCGATGTAAGATTGTCATATATTGTCATGTTAAAAACAAAATATTAATATAGTAAATTAATCTATTACTATACAAGATCGCTGAAGATAGGTGTAAATTCCCGAACGTCCAAAGTAAATTTTAATAAATCATGTTTTTCTTTATTATTAAAAAATGACAATGTCGGGCATTAGGCAGCATAGTTACGTATTATACCAATTTTTTGGAACAATTTCGTTTAATTTTAATTAATTATTTAATTCATTCCACTATAGCTAGTTAATAGCTAATCGATGTTATCATACGATCATCAGGTTTGTAATAACAGTTGAAATTATAATCGGAGGGTCGGGAACGGTGTGATCAGCTGTTGGTTAGGTGATCAGTTTTACGGGTCGGCGCCTCCGACACCCACTCGTCTGCGACACTGACACCTGCGTCATCATCTCCCGGCACCCACTGTGACTGTCCCACGGTAGGGCTGACTTTTCCTAGGCGATTTACAACGGCAGTGGTTCGAAACTGTTCCCATCCTATGCCCTCAGATTTGAAGGATCACGCCTGGCTGTTTTCGATCCCGGGGAGAAAACGAGTGAATTGTCATAATTGCAATACAGTATGATATAACTGTAACTCCACTGACAGACAAAAAATTCCACCCAATTTATTTTTTGTTTTTTAATTTTCTCGATAAATGAAAGTTCAGCACTTAATTTGTCTCATTGGTTTTACCAATAAATAATTGTTTATGCTATGTTTTAAATTGGGAATATCAATTAGAGGTAAACACACTTATCCGTAATCTAAAACAAGGATAAAGGATTTTTCAATGTTTACTATTTACGGGATTTAAATTTTTTATTCTGTCTTATTTGAATTCTGATGGAATAAACTGTTCAGTTTTCTTCTTTGTTTTAATAATTTCAATTTTTAAACTTAAAAATGCCACTTAGTGCTGAGGATGTTGTGCGAGGTGTGGCACTTATTGATGATGGACGTTCCATCAGGTATGCGGCTATTGCCATCAGAGTTCCCTACGAAACACTGCGAGACGCCGTAGACGAAAAACGTAGAGATTGAACATTTATGGGATTACTTCAAAAGACGAATAAGAGCACATCCATCACTTCCTGATACACTCCACCATCCTCAAGGATTCTTCGTGAAGAATGGGCTAACCTTCAGCAAAGAGACATTTCCAGACCGGTGGAAAGTATGCCGAGGGGTCTTCAGAATGTAATTAAGGCAAGGGGAGGAAACACGCGATATTGAAATGTTATATGTCATGAACTGAATAAGGAGTAAATTAAGTCATTAAGTCAATGGCAGGCAAATTAATATTTAGTAATTAGTAATCGTAAGTAATAATTAGTAATAAGTAGTAAATTAATAATTAGTAATCGAAATTGCCCGACTGTGATTCTATAATCAGTTATAGAATAACTAAATTGGTAATTTCTTTTTAGTACCTAATTTCCTAACTGTTTAATACTAATTTTTGAATTGTGTTTGTTAAATTTAACATTGCTGCCTATAAATTACATCTCAGCGGAAGCGGGGAGGGCAGACCGACCGGTCTCCGTGCGGAGGCTGTGAGGTATGCCTTGTGTAGGCGTAAACCAAATACATTGACTCTGGGTTCAATCTACAATCTTTCAAACTAGTATTAATCAACCTAATTTTATAATTTTCCCTGTTTCGTTGCTTCGTACTTTACATCATGGGAATAACTAGTAGACAACAGAGTTTAATTGTTCGCATTAACGGAAAAGTTTAATATACTAAGTAGTAAGTTATTGAGTTATTGTTAAATATTGATTTATAGAAGAAATATTTTTCAGCAAGTTAAAAGTTAAAAAGTGAAAGCAATCTTATTCGAGAATCTCTCTTAGTGTGAAGGTGTGTTGTAACGTGACTCAAAAAGAATAGAAAATATTTACCTAATACAATATTTATCGTTTTAAATAACAAATATACGTAATAAAATAATATACAGGTGATAAAATCTTAAGATGAGCAATACAAAAATACACTGCTTGGCTCGAACTTATTTTTTTATTATTGTGTTGGTAAGGTGTCGATCTCCCTCTCCCAACAAAAACTAACACAGACATGCTTGATTTTTTATTTTATTATACGACCCTTTCCATTAAATGTCCACCTGGTAGAAACTACTAAAAATGCAAGGCGATACTTATTTTAGCCACTTATCCTCCCGCCGGGCAAATTGGATAATAGCGACACCCCGGGAATTCTGTAAAACATATGACGCTGATTTATCTGAGGTATAAAAAATAAATGAAGCGTGAGAACGGTATTTTCTGAGACAAGCCATGGCATATTAATATGCAGGTTATAGGTGGTGGACGTTAAGGTGGGAATTTTAATTGCGACTAGATTGGTTATTGAGCGGAGTTGGTTCACTTATGAGAGTACCCGAGAGGGGTCAATCAATCACGAGGAATGTTTGTTTGACAGGGTTGTGATTTTGTTGACGAAAATAATAATTATTATTATTCCTGATATCGACCACATACTTTTCTCGGCATTCACGTCTCTTGAGCTTACCCAATACTAGACTTACTTAAAATTAGATTACCGATCCCCCTGGGGAAACGTACTTCGAAAGACAATCTGTTTTAACTGTTTGCCTGCCTCATGCGTTTAAGAATTTTTTAAAAATACACATTAAATTACCACCATTTGCTATATTAACTAACGTATTGTGTTGTATGACTGTATTTATTTGGCTTGAATGAAAATGGCGAATGAGAAACTAATGTAACTAGTGGCCTGTTGGGCAATTCCATTCTGTAGTCGGAATCATGGAATGATATGATTTTTGAAAAAAAAACCGTGTGAAAACGGATTGAGAATAGCAAGTCGATAGCAGACAAACTAACATTGTTAGTCGATGACGACGATTTTGTTTTCTCATGCCGTTATGGACATTTCGGAGTCGCTTTGAAGCTAGTGCACGAGGGTCATTTTCGAGCTCGAGTCTGGCTCACAACAAGGATAGATCAGTGGGTACAGCATGGGATCACAATGAATGGCTTAAACCAGAAATTAACGTTGGACCGCTTTGACGATAGTGTACGACGATGTGTCGATGACCTGACGGTTCTCCTGCCCAAGAATGAAAAACACGAGCTATTTCTTCTGCTGATTGCGAATAGCAAATCGATGTCGTTATGGGTCATTTTCGAATCCCATCCTGGCTCACCACAGGGGTACAGCATGAGATCACAATGAGGGCATATACCAGAAATTAACGTTGGACCACTTTGGCGAAAAAGCACGACGACTTATCGGTGGCGTGACGGTTCTCCTTCTCAAGAATGAAAAATTCCAGCTGTTTCTTATGCTGTAGATTAAATATATGGACATCCATAGGTACACTATCAACAAAACGCAAGTTCGAGTTGAAACTTTCGTCTTGAATTGTTTCAGCCGCAGTCTTGTATGCTTCAGCATAAGGATTCTCGCCAAAATGCCACCAAGAGCTACCAAAATGTCGCGGTTTGTTCTTTTATTTTCTGGGTGCCCTGAAAACACATCCACAGCTTTGGAGGAGTCTCTAAATTATAAATGACTATTGGACGGAACACTTCACTCTCACGTGGGAACGAATGCGGTGAATGCGTCCTTATATTTTAAAACAGTAAAGTCAACTCCTGGAATTTATTTCTTTATAGCAGAACAAGAGGGAAAAGCCATTTGTAATTCATTGGAGCAAGAAGTAAACAGAAACATCATTGTCTATGATATACTGTTTCATAGGAAATGGTTCTGAAGCCCTTAATGATACGCAACTATATTAATTTTGCCCTGAAGACAGTTTCTTCTTGTTGTACCTAATTTATTTGGGTATATCTTACTTTTATATATTCTATGTGTGATTCATTGTTAACTTTTATTCAAATTATTTCATAACTTTCTCGAGCCTTTCATTGGCTTGGTTTCTGCTTATCAGTAAAACTTTCGATTTAGAATGATTAAAACAAATTTTTTGTTACGAACCTGTCTGCATTTCATACGACATTGAATTGGCTTCCACTTCTATTTCCAAAACAGTCCAAGCTCCTACTTCAGTAATATAAATAAGGAGGTCATCCGCAAACGTTAAATGCCGTGCGCAATTTCAACAAAGATCCAAAAACGGGACAACTGTTTATATCCTCCCGAATGTCATCATCCCTAGAGTATTTCTTTGCAACTGAAATCGCCCAGACTAGCAGCAAAATAGTTCTTGCTAAATAAACTAAATATTCGGGCGATTTAATTTTCTCATTGGATATATAATATCTGGCTACGACGCAAGGTAGAAAGCCCTCGCACATCCAGCACGCCTTTATCATTTACACCATTTTTACTAAACTTAAAAATAGCAGCTTCAGAAGACCTTTTTTGTGGCACAAATACGTACTGATTATAAGACGTTTTCTATTGGGTTGTCCGGAAAATAATGCAGGATTTTGGTATTAAACAAAAAAAAAGAAACTAGTTACTTTAAAGCAATGTTCTTTAATCAAAATAATTTCCCATACTCTCAATACATTTCTCCCAACGTGTTGGTAACTTATTAATTCCGTCTGAGTAGAATTCAGAATTTTTAGAATTGATAAAGTCAATAAATGCATTTTCCAGTTCCGTTTGATTTTTGAATATTATGTGTTGTAAGTAGTGGTCCAGGTGTCTAAAAAAATGGTAGTCAGTAGGCGAGAGGTCCGGAGAGTAGGGTGGGTGAGGCAAAGTTTCATAGCCAAGCTCCAATAATTTTTGTGACGTTACACGTGACACATGTGGTCGAGCGTTGTCATGCAACAAAATGGGCCCTTTCCGATTGACCAAAGAGGGCTTCATTACTGCCAATTTCTGATGCATGGTATTAATTTGGTTACAGTATGATTCAGCATTGATGGTTTCGCCAGGATTTAAGAAGCTGTAGTGTATTAAACCAAATGAAGCCCACCATACCGTAACCATTACCTTTTTTTGATGAGTTGGGGGCTTTGGAAAATGTATTGGAGCTTCTCCTTTGTCGAGCCACTGTCCAGAACGTCTAGTGTTATCGTAGAGAATCCACTTTTCGTCACATGTAACAATTCTGGCCAGAAATGGGTCATTTTTGTTTCGACAAAGAAGTGATGCACAAACATCAAAGCGCTGATTTTTTTGGCGATCGTTTAATGAGTGTGGAACCCAATTTTCGAGTTTTTTCACTTTTCCAATCGCCTTGAGGTGGTCAGCGACGGTCGTTTTACTGACTTTGAGTTGCTCTGCAAGTTCTCGAACAGTTGTTTTGGGGTTTTCTTCCACCACTGATCGCAGAACATCATCATTAAGAGAGGAAGGCCTTCCACGACCTTCTTCATCTTCAAGGCTGAAATCTCCCTCCCGAAATTTTTTAAACCACCTTTGCACAGTGCACTCATTAACACAACCCTCGCCCCAGACTTGGTTAATGTTTCTAGCCGTTTGGGCTCCGCTTCGGCCGAGTTTAAACTCGTAAAAGAAAATCGTACGAAATTCTCGCTTTGACATTATAAGGATGACTGAATTATTTCCAAGTAGCGGAATGCTACAGAGGTAAACAAACAATATCATTTGGAAGAGGATTAATAAGTGGAGTAATCCTGTAAACGTAAACAGAATATTTTATATAGATTTTTTTTAATGAAAACTTAAAATCCTGCATTATTTTCCGGACAACCCAATATAAACACTTGAATAGTTGAAAGGATAGATCTACTCAAACTGCTTTCGGCAGTATCCTGATTTCGAGCATTTAAATGCCCATTGTCAGACTGTATAGTGATCTATGTCATAAACGTTTTAACGTAAATTGTACACTTAGAGCATAATGACTTGTACTTCCCTCGCCAACGTGACGTCCCATAGAGCAGCGGTTTTTTAGGTCGCCCAGTTTTTGAACGTGCGAAAAACGCGTTGCAACACAACTAAATTGACGATAATATGCTATATTAAAAGATCCTTGTACTGTAAGAAAAATAGTTAAAATTTGGGGTTAATGTTATATGTTATATAAGTTATACATTTATCGATTTGTCTAATTATACATTTTTATTTAGAATTTTACTAGACAATCTACTTAGGGAGGGAAAGACTTTGTTGCAACTTTACAGAAGTTGTGTTAGAATCTAGGTGTTTCGTATTATTTAAATGGATTTTGAATTCAAAGAATTTGTTTGATTTAACCAGGCGATCCTTAACCCGTGTTTTAGTTTCTCTACTACTTTGTCCTGTATATTTAATATTACAATTATCACATGTGAGCTGCTACACCTCCCTTTTTTGACAAACAGGTGGAATAATAGTAATAATATTTCCCTATGATAAACGTTCAAACATTAAATTTATTACTGATTTAAAAAAATACCCTGGAACAGAAAATAAAAACTTGACATTCGTTACAATTACAAATACTGAAAAAGACAACACAAGAGCAAGTTAATTTTACCAACAGGTTATAAACTTAACGAACATAGTTATAAACCAAGAGGCAAACAATTTATTAAAAAAGCTTGAAGTTTGTCACAAAAACAGAACTAGATAAAATAACGTTACTATCACTTAGTTCAATAGTAGTATGTAGTAATATAATATTATCATATAATAATATAAATGTACAGCAGTTATAAAACCTCACTTGATAAATAAAAAATAAAAATTGAACACCCCACAATTAGGGCTAGTGACAAAAAGATAACCGTAACAAGAACGTCATATTAAAAGGCGACAAAGGAAATAGTACAGCTATTATTGAACACCAAAAATACATTTTTAAATGTGAGGCAGTTAGTTAGTCAATGATTATTCGGAGATCGTGAGATGCGGTCTGGTGTGACGTAGGTTTTAGAAAAACGTTTTCTTTATCGTGCCAACGTTTCGAGCTTTATTGAGATCATCTTCAAATGATGGCTCAAAGTGTTTGTTTTCCGTGTAGATGTGTCATTCCTGTGAGTAGTGTTGAGAAAAATTACATTTTTCCGAATAATTACATTTTTAAAGTAGAAGAATTTTTAAAGAATAATGATTGTGAGGGAAAGAAAACAGCCAATGCTGGAACTCCGTTTTAGTTAATTGGGGAGTTAAGACAGGAGGTCACGAGGCCATCGTCGTTTTAAACGGCGTGGAGGATTATAAGGGTGGGACGTTGGAGAAAGAGTTTGAGTGGAGGGATAGTTTAGAGTGGAAATTGAAGAAATCTAATTTAAGATTAAATTTGCGTTTTTAGAGATATATGTAGAAGTACTGTTATAATTGTTTTCATTGTTGATAGTTGTAAATGACCGAGTTATGCTTACTTGTATGTTGTAATTGTGATCAGAAAGACCGACTTGCGAACTGACCCACCAGCCTGAAACTGTATTCATAGGTAATTGTTAGATTTTTCAAAAACACCATCACCCGGGGGGAGGTTCATATACCGCATACAACCATCTAATATATTTTAAATTTTTTTTCTTTGAAAACCTGCTACATTATTATTTCGATAAACTGGCACTTAAGTAAAAATTCAATCTATTTTCGTCTATTAATAAATTCAATTGGATTAGCAATAGGTCTATTTTGATCTCTGTAAATTGGCCTGTAAACATTTCAGCGTAATATTATTACGTTTAAAGTATGTATTTATTATATTTCCATAAACATTATATTCAATATTTTTGCTGCGAGCTTTAATTCAAACAAGAGCAGAGTCTACTGATAGCATTGTTATTAATATTGTACTTCAGAGAACAGTTCTGTATTATGATTCACTCAGTTGATACAGGTGACATTCTGCTCCTTAACTCGACAATCCTTGTGACAATGATTTTCCATACACTTCGAAAAATTAATGCGATTTGTCAATATCGCGAGTTACGGTGATAAGGGCTGCAATTATAACACCCTTAATATGAAAATGTGGTCCTGTGCTCTATCTACATAAATCCTACACTAATTTTACATATTTTTCCAGAATATTATATTTCTTTAGGTTGGGCATACCTACATATCCATATGGATGCTTCCTTTTACTTCTCTTTGACTTAATTATATGAACAATCATCAATCTCAGGGGACAGCGGTTGCCGGGTGGTCAGCGTGATTGACTCGGCGTGGTCGTGGGTTCGATTCCGGCCGTCGCCCCTGGCCCTTTTTTTCACGCAACCCTTCCCCCCCAACAAAAGAATACGCATCGCATATGAGATAATAACCCTTTGGCTATTGTGCAATGATCATAAGGCCATAAAAAATCATCATTCTCCCCAAACAGTTTTGTTCTTGTATTATCTTTAGCGATCGTATACTATTAATCTTGACTTTAAATTTTTAAGTACCTGTACGGCTGCTATCTCCCCAAGTTAATTTCAGTTTTCTCACTTTCTTTTTGTTTTTCTCTTGTGAGTTTGGCTGACTGTCTGTCTGTCTGAGTCGGGGCTCATGACCCCCCATCTATTTGCGTTGCTTCGAGGGGGATCCGCCGCCATTGAATCTGAACACGACCTTCCCCCCTTTTTATAGCCCTATCCTTGATTGTCGCTCTATATTTGAACACCCATAACTGGATCCCTTTTCGAAATTCGCATTTCTCGAACCTGTTTTATCGTACACACAAATAGAAAAACCTAACGTAAACAAACATTTTTGGTTAATTCTTCTAACTTTCGTACGTGTCGGCATCGTCTGGATGTTATATAACATATTTATATAAAAATAAAATAAAATATCAACTTATTAGACTAAATAAAATAAAATAACAATACATAACACAGAAACGTCAAGGACCCATCACAAATATACAATTCTCAAAAATTGAAAAATTGTCATATTTGGAATTAATAACAACAAACACGTTCAACAGCATAAAATGTATCAACACATACATCAATTCACACAAATCGGGTATTGGGACTTTTTTATTTCCCAGTGAGGGTCGCAATGTCAATCGAAAGCGAGGTTCTTTAACGTGCGCACCTGGCACAAGATCCCACGTTTAGATTCTCAAGATAGGGGCGACTCACCTCCGCTCACAGGGCGTTGTGCTGATTCCGTGAAGTTCGGTGTAGAAGCCACCAGATCCACAGAGTAAATCATACAGACATCCGACTTCTCCCGGTTGCCTCTTCCGAGGAGATGGGTTAACATTTTGCACTCAACCGTGTGCCGCGCGGTAAAGGGATACCGAAAGAGCTGAAATGCATCAGCCAATCTCTCGCCGCACTCCCTAGATAGAGAAGACACTATCTCCATGAGAGGGCGTCGCCAGCGTTGAAACTACTGGATACGTTCCGGCCACGGTTTCGTTTAAAGTGGAATTTCTAGCCACCCCCTAGAGGAAGACTATAAGGGCACCACCGAACAACAGGCTCTTCTCTAAGTACCCGCCAGGGGTCTCACCTAAGGCCAACGACGAATCCCCCATATAGTACTCTAATGGGCTTGGAACTGAAGACACAGTGCTATTCCGCCGTACAGCTTCATTCACCCTCCCGTCTAAGCAGACCTAACCCACGTGTGCCTCTGATGTAGCACCCGCCGTCGCAAGCCAACAACTCCTTAACGCATTTCGTGGGACTGGGTAGGCGTATTCTTTGCATCCTCGCATGCTATACACTTCCTTCGTCCTATTTTCCAAATGCACGCGGAGGGTGCTTAAGGAGATCATACGATGAATATAGCTTGTACTTTAGAGAGTGTATCATGTTCTCAAGGCTACACCATTATTTTGTGCCTGGAAACCCCCTTGCAACCAAGGGTTGGGAAGGGTCTGTTGGAATATCCTCCAAGTCCCGGGAATTGGATTGAGAGAAAAGGAATGCCGAGGCCCAAACTCACCATTGCACGATACACCCAAGCCTCTGACACGATCTACCGCTCATTGTTACCGTGGCCCCAAACCATTAAGGTACGGTTTCTTTGAGGGATAATGGAGATGAGAGTGCTCGTTCAGGCGTCGAACAAGTGGAACGCCCTCCCGACCACCCCATCTCAAAGAAATGCTCCACCCCAGGAACCAAGGAAAAATTTGTTGAGATGTACTTGCCCCCGGGTAGTAGGACTTCCCCAGCTCCACTACCATAAGTGATTAGCAGTCTGGAAATGGCATTATACATAAATAGCGTAGATTTGATTTTTAATGTTGACTTTGATAATTGGATAGTCTTGCATTTGCTTTCGATAATTTTTTTATTTATTGGAAAATGGTCAAACGAAAGTCTAAATAAATGCTCAGATACTTTACTACTTTTTATATTCTTGCAATAATTAATTTTTGAGTATTCACTTGTATTATACTATTTAATGTGATTTTCCACCTGTCGAAGTTACTAATGCTATTTGCATGCTTTCTTGCTATTTTCTTGGAAGGATTTTTTTGTGCTTATAAAATATATCCTGCTCGGTAAATACTACTGCATCACCTACGAATAGGGCTATTGAAACTGGAACGTTGGAAGGGATCAAGGATGTGATGGAGATAGATGAAGACAGATCCTTGAGGAGTTCTCTATTTATGGATTTGGTGTAGAAGTGTAGTTATTTATTCTTACTTTAAATGTTCTGCTAATTAAAGGGTGAAGGTTAAAAGGAGTCGGCCTCCTTAGGAGCTATGCACCGGGTATGTATTTACCATATACCAATGTATCACTAGAGTTCCTCAAGCTTAAGGCTTTTTACCAGGACCCAAACCATTGTTAAGGACACCCATGCGTATCCATCTGGCCAGGGCTTTTCCTCTCCTAGTAGTTGGAATCTTAGCTTTCTTACCAATAGAGGTCTTGTTCCTCTGTCTCTTCTTCTTCCTGGCAATATCTGGCACAGGCCTGTTTATGTTGCCCCGAATCTATACATAATATATAGCCTCCGGTGTCTGCATTGTCCTACGATTATTTTAGTTCTAACCCGTCTTAGTTTTAGTAATTTTGCCGTAAGTATCTGCAATCATTTTATGAACCTTTCAAGAACTTTTTCGCATGTCTCTGTCACTGAATACTATTCTGCCAATTCAATGAAAATTATTAGCTGCGGATTATCTTAAATAAATATGTTAGGAATCCAGCTTTCTTCATTTTATGTACTAACCCATGATAACTAATAACTTTATAATAACCTTGTAAAAGGCCTAGTGAAAGTCGAGAAATGTTGCTACCGTGTGTTCTCCTTAGTTTCGGCCTCTTCATTTGTTTTAAAGTCGAGTGGTTTCATTTTTGTACCCAAAGTGTAAATGCGGAATTATATTATTTTCGATAATGAAGAAAAATACTCTTTTTTTTAAATAACCATCCTTACATTAACTTTTAAATTTAATCATTTGTTGAAGTCTTGAGGTGCGGTGAGGAATGAAGTAGTCTAGAAAAACACGGTATTCATTTTTGCGGACGTTTCGACCTTTATTCGGATCATCTTCAGTGTCTGGGTGAATTATAAAATATACGTTGATTGGAAAAAATACAATAATGTTGTAAATAATAAAAAATAATAAATTCCATTAATCATCTCTAAATTATTTTTTCAAGTTTTACTAATGCAGATAATAATAGGTCTATAATTTTTTTTATTAATTTAGGGTTTTTCCCTTGTTTGTGGAAGTCTATTATTTCAACATGTTTCCATGCTGTGTGAAAATATCCTATTGTGAGGGAGCTATTAAAAATGTTAGTAAATAACATTATGGCGATGGCAGGTATTTGATCGTGCCCGGGTGACTTTTTAATTTTGACGCATTTAATAATTTCAGCTATTTCGAGTGGTAATTTTGCAGTCGAAACTAGTTCAAGTAGATACTTGATTATTTCTTTTTCCATTCCATCTAGATAATGGATTGTACTGAATAAATGTTCTATGTGGTTTACAAATTCTTGTAATTTATCCTGATCATTGGTCATTTAAATATTGACTATGTTTAAAGCTCTTATCCGGTCTGTCTTTTCATCAAAAAACAGGGTCCTTGTTGGAAAAAGATTACGAGGAGGCATTTTCAAAACTTACCAATAGTAGGTATGTGTAATACTTACAACCTGTATAATAATACAAGTGGTCGTTTGTGTCGCCTAACCCTTTGTCATTTCGCCATCTTCAGTGACTGGGGCTGACAGACCAAAGTAGCCATGATAGGCAAAATAAAATGATTTGAAATTCCAAAATACTAGTTCATCACCCTCTAGACATGTGGAACTCGCAGTAGATAACTGTTGCATTCTTTCTTGTAATAAGTTTATTTGTTCGTAACTTCATATATGATGTTTTATTAAATAGAAGAAGTAGAATTACACTAGTGTCACTGTTAGGAAACTGTTCTACAAGTTAACTTAATAAAGGATTCGTCTTGCATCTTTCAACCGTCTGCATAAATTTATCATTTATAAACACAAATACTAATAAATTTATAGAGCGTTATAAATAAGCGTCGATCCTATCGTTAAAGGGAAGGAAAGAGGGGTGAATTATGGCTACAAGGATTCCGGGGCCCTTTTAATATTCACGACAGGAGACAGGATGTCCTTTAATTTAAAATTGGACGGTGGTGTGAAGGCAGGAAGAAGGTCTACTGGCCAGGACCGGGAGAATCTGTGGAGAGGGCCGGGCGGGGTGGCTGGAAGCTCTCCAATGAGTAATATTCACGACGTCATCTATTGGCATCGAATCCACGTTTATCGGGACGACGCGCCCGCGCCACATCGAACGTCTAGACGTTCTGGATCTTCGCCAGGAGACACCTATGACTAGTCAGTCCCTGCCGACTTACAGCCGTCGTTTTTCATTGACAGACGTTTAATATACAGGGAGTCCCAGAGAAAGTGCGAAAACAATTTTTGAGTGATAGTATACCCTATTTGCAGCAACATCCAATGTATAGCCTCTATAACTATCTTCAGTCCCAGACGAGTTATGATTTTTTATTAGTGTGTGGTGATTAGTGACCGTTCGTGGGGCACTCTCAACACGACACGCAAGAATGGCACAATTACACAGAAGACAAACACTGAGCCCTGAAGATGATCTCAGTAAAGATCGAAAGTTGGCATGATAAAGAAAATGTTTTTCTGAAACCTCCATCACACCAGATCGCATATCACGATTTCTGAATAATTATTTTTTCCTTGGAAACTTTATTTTACTTGAGAAAAACACATTTATCATCAGGGTGACACTAGTTTTGGATTAAAACACCACTGGATTTATAACTGAACTGTACTTATTTTCGTTAAGGAATCCTCAAACAAATCTACCTGTACACCGCGACCAGTATTGGTGTATTGTGATTCTCTATTTTTTTTTTTTTTTTTGGAAATATAGAGCTCGATAAGCTTGAGGCTTATTACCAGACCCAAAAGCTTTTTCAAGGGTACCCCCGTGTGCGTATCCTTCAAGCCCTGGCTTTTCCTCTCCCAGGATTAGGAATCTCAGCCTACAAAGGCCTTCGCACCAACAGAGGACGTGTTCCGCTGTTTCTTCTTCTTCTTGGCAATATCTGCACAGGCTTGTTTCTCCCATTCCGAATCTATACATATGCCTCCTGGTCCCCAAACGTAGAAATCCTTGACGTTAAAAATCAGGGGACAGAGGTGGCCACGGGATGACTCCTCCAGAAAACAGGCACGTACTTGTTGAGTGAACACTGAACAGTGCTGACGATGTATGGATCCCCGAAGCATCTGATAAACTTAGAACCAATGTATACACTCCAGTAACGAGGTGCCGATAAACTTAGAACCAATGTATACACTCGAGTAACGAGGTGCCCATGAGGAAAAGACGGATGTGAGTGTCAGACATCGTGGTCATTATGTTGAAAACCATTTATAATGCCTGTTGCTTGTAAATCCTTCAATAATTTATTGTGGAGAAAATTGTAATACTTGAAAACCAAACAGTTCAATTTATCATCAACACCTGGGCAATGATTGTTGATCTCAAGTACATTTTTCAACAATTGTTACGTAACTAGTCTACTAAAATCAGCGTGGGTTTTGGCTATTCTTATACCGTTTAAAAGCTTAATAAGTAATGAACTTTTCGTGAAGTTTGACAATCTCTAGGATTAAACATAAGAGCATACCTAATTATACATTATTTCTTAAAAACCAAACTTTGTGGTATTTTTCAAATTTGAGTATTTATTAAGGTTCTTAATTGAAAATTATTTCAGACGAAACTAGTATAAAGGAAATTAAATGCTGGAATCCAAAACTGTGGTAGCCCTGATGATAGATATTTGTGTTTTTCTCTTAGTAAGGTAACGTTTCCTGGAATAACTAACAAAAAATGATAACTCGTCTGGGAATGAAGATAGGTATAGAGAGTATAGGTTGGATGTTGCTGCAAATAGGGTACTAACACCCAAAGTCATTTGTCGCACTTTCTCTGGGACACCATACACGCGATTCCTGCAATACGAAAAAAATCGTGAACACCGGCCGGATATTGAAAATAAATGTATGTGTCCTATGATTTTACACTGTTACTTCCGCTGATCTGTCTTGTTTTTCTCTGAGAACGTCGCGAACGGTTTTGCTGTAAATAGTTTAACATTGCCTCAAAAATGAACATCACGATTGAGATGTTTTCAATTAGAGTTATACACACGTTGTGTTAGAGTAACCCAGTTTTTTAAATCTTATATATGTTGTTGAAAATATATGCAGAAGAGCAGAAGATTTTTTTGATTCTTGTAGACATGACTGAATGATTCATAAGAAAGTAATTAAGATGAGCAACGTTATCAATTGATGTCTAAACTCGTCTACGCTTCTCCCAGTGCACCTCGGCAAGTTGACGTGGCTTAACGTTTGAGTAAAAGAGTCAACTCGTCTGTAATTATCCTCCTAGAGTATTTCAGCTTATTTCCTGTTGTTCCTTCAATTATCTGCATCCGCCCGCTGAACGCGAAGGTTTCAAAATCAAAGAGACCTCTTTCAAAAGTTGGATAACATCATTGCTTTACACTCTGCTGTTGTTACTTAATTTCCTTTTTTATCGTAAAGAAAATAATTATTCATTTTTTTAAGTCTCTGACGGCGATATGAATCCGGTGAAATGTCGACCTAAAGAGGGATTCTCGTGTAGGTAAATAAATTCCACGTGTAGTTCTCATACTACCACGTGTCATGACATGGAACAGACTGGGGTCGTTAAACTTAACAATTACAATTTGTAATTGATTTATCTGTTAGACTACAGAGAAAAGCCAAAGATAAAGCATACGTTAGACGTCTTTCTTTTTGTATTTACTCTGTACCTCAAATATATTGTTGACAAATTAAGTTCCGTACAATAATAATGTCAGCTCTACACTTTTTATAAAGCAGTACAAACAGCCAACCAGTACAATATCGCATGCATTTTGGAATGAAAGAGGACTTTCTCAGGATACTTTCGCTACTCGCTTCTATTGTTTTGTACTCGTTATTTACACAAATCCCACAAAAACGGGTCGACCTAATTTTCTAAGAAATGAAAGGGCGTATTCTGTTCACGCGGGAAAACACCCTTTCTCCTAATCGAAGTGAAAAATGCTCGATTAGAGAATGAAACAATTCACAACGGTGTTATAAAATATTAAACTTAAAAATAAATTATTAGTTTTTACACATAACGATAAAAACGTCTTGTTTATTTTCTAAAATTTCGAACCCGCCTTCATCTTTGCTCTTGAAGAAAAGGATACACTATTTATGCGCTTTGCATGTGTATCACCTACGAAAAAAACACTGTGCAAAATGAATAATTACTAGAAGAATTATTTAATTATCGTACTGTACAAATCATACACTGACAGGCAAAAAATTTCACCCACTTGCAATTTAACTTGATTTGTATATATTTTTATATATTAATCAAAGTTTCACGTTTTTTAACGTAAAATAATTGAATCTTTGTCTAAAAAAGTAAAAAAAAAATGTAAATTGCTAAGGAAAATTTTAAAAAACGGACTGATAAAATTTGTTTTAATTAGATTTTTAATTAACATTACATTGTCGCATGTTTCCTCCTTTTGCCTTAATTACATCTCGAAGACGCCTCGGAAAACTTTCTACCAGTCTGGGAATGTCGCTTTGCTGCAGGTGAGCCCATTCTCACGAAGAGTCCTTTCAAGATCGTGGAGTGTATCAGAAAGTGATGGACGTGCTTTTATTCGTCTTTTGAGGTTATCCCATAACTGTTCGATGGGGTTCAAGTTTGGAGAACGGGCTGGTCAAGGCTAAGACCCTGATGTTATGCTGTTGAAGGTACGTTTGTACTATGGAGCGACATGTGGACGGGCATTATCGTGCATTAGAATAGGATTGTCGATGATTTCATCGAGCATAGGCAACGCATGATATTCCACAATTTCATCCACATAGCGAGTGGCCGTCAAAAACCCGCCACGAACAACAACCAACTCTGTGCGACATTCCATTGAAATGCCCGCCCACGCCATCACTGAGCTACGTTGAAAAGGATGGCGCTGGGAAAAATTACGAGCTTCGTACCTTTCATTTCGCTTTCTCCACACTCTTTCACGCCCATGTGGAGATCGTAGAGCAAATCTACACTCATCAGTAAAAAGTACAGCAGACCATTCGTCCAAAGAACAATGGCTGTGTTCTCGAGCAAATGTGAGCCATGGAACTCCGTGTGTTCTGGTCAATCCTAGTCCTCTTACGGGGTGAAAATCTTCAGTCCATACTGATTTAATCGTGAGCAGTGCGTTCAGAAATTTGGACACCTCGAACTTTCAGGAGGTGATGAATTGCTTGAACAACAGTAAAGTGCCGGTTTCGCAAAATTCTCAAAGTAAAAAAACGGTTCCTATGGTTCTGTTACTCTAGGGCAACCACAACCGGGCTTTCTATGGTAGGACACTCTTTCTAGAAAACGTCCAACGGCGGCGTCTCGCGGAGTTTCGTAGGGAACTACGATGGCAATAGCAGCATACCTGATTGAACGTCCATAAACAATAAGTGCCATACCACGCGCAACATCCTCAGCACTAAGTGGCATTTTTAAGTTTAAAAATTTAATTTAAGAAAACAAAGATGAAAACTAAACAGTTTATTGCTTCAGAATTCACATGCAACTGAATAAATATTTTAAATTCCGTAAGAAGTAAGCATTGAAAAATCCTTTATCGTTGTTTTGGGTTAAGGATTAAGAGTGTGTTTACCTTTAATTGAAAAAAAAAAACAATGGGATAAATTAAGTGCAGAATTTTCTTTTATCGAGAAAATGAAAAAAAAATCAATTGGGTGGAATTTTTTGCCTGTCAGTGATTATTTTATCTATAACAAATATTTTGAATCGACGAAAATTTCGAACCGTGCCACGAATCGTATGCACAACTTACAACTTTTTCTCCTTTGTACTTTATATATTCGGTAATCTTAATTAAACGTTGAGATTATGCTAACAACCAGATGGGAGCAGATAAAAACCGTTCACAATACACATACACCTAGTGTACAAAATTTTGCTGCCATCCCCTAGACCGTCCATAACTCCTGTGTTGCAAATAAGTGGGCAAGAGGAGAATCCATGTAATTCGACCAAAAATAAAGTATTCGTTCTGTTCTTTCTTTTCGTCAGAAATCTTTCTTCCTTATAATTAATATTAAAATTCAGGCCCTTTGGAAGCTTTTAGATATATTGAAGTTGTTTCTTTTCTTTTTAGATGAGCGGAAAGAGACGGCGTAGCTTCAAGTGCGCCGTCCACCATTTGGACAGGGAAGTGTCGTCTGAGAACGATTTCCACATCATCCTCAAGGAACCTCCTCTTTTTAAAAGGTATAAACATGAATAACATTATTTTATTCCTCCGAAGAATAATGGATTAATACTTATAAATTTATCCATATTTTCTTTATTTGTTTTGGTGTGGCATTATTGTTTCCAAACGTTTCAATACTTATTCCCATAAATCCATTTCTTTTTTTTTTCGATTTATAGCTAAACTAGCATCGTACCGTGATTGAAAGAAAATAAGTCAAGCATATATTCCTAGAATGTTCAACATTTCGTTATGTACAAACAGAAAAATTGGAATAGCTCGGTCGAATAAATGTGCGATCATTCCTCAGGTCTATAGCCGAAACCTTATCCAACCAACTCTCAACATCAGTCTTATTTCTCCATCAAGCTGCATTCTAATTGTAAAACCTGTAACTGGGCCAAGACGCCAATTTTCACGGTGATAAGGCCGTAGATGATGCCGGAAGGCTTGTCAAACTAATCACCACTTTTATAGTAAAACGGAAAGGTATATAAGTATTTTCTTGTCCTGTCATTGAAAAATTTATTTAAGATATGTAGATGTAGATGTATTGGTCGGGGTGTAATAAACTGCGCCCTTTAAGAGCTATTGTAGCCCTCGTTCTGCGCTTATAGCACACCGGTGAGTCCTATTTCATCAAGGAACTTGATTAGTAGGCCCGGTTTCAGTGGTTCAGTCACATTGTACATCCCAAAGCACTTCTTCCTGCTGGCAAGTGTAGCACCACAGTTTGTTAATAGGTGTGTCGATGTCTCTTCTGCCTCTTGGCAGAATCAGCATGTGCCGTCTTGGATTATTACAATCTTCTTAAAATGTCCATTTAGCTTGCAGTGTCCTGTTAAGAAACCTGTGAGGATTCGCAGTTTTTTCTACTTCCTTTGATACATTTTCTTACTTCTTTCCTTCCGAAATTTGTCAGGAGATTCTAGTATTGTTTGTGTGGTGAATTCCATTGTTCTTTCATTTTCTTTTTGTACTTCTGTCTGAGGTACTCATTGTTAGTGTGGGTTCCTATGCCACAGAAGGGTATTTAAGATATATATAAAAATATAATTACAATTGATGGTGGAAAAGAGGGAGAGAAAAACCTAGACATCGTTCTGCCCACTCTATCCATATTACTAGGTCAAACAACGCTTGTGTTGCACAAGCACTTTGTACTAAGCAGAAAACCACACCGAAATTTGGTGTGCTAGTACTCACCGCTTTTAATCCGGTTTGGATTTATAGTATGTAGTGGTAGTATCCATTCTATAAGGTGATTTTTGTAGTCTACTTTCTACCAGTCTGGAAATGTGCTGCAAGTTAGCCCATTCTTCACGAAGAGTCCTTTCAAGATCGTGGAGTGTATCAGAAAGTGATGGACGTGCTCTTATTCGTCTTTTGAGGTTATCATCCCATAATTTTTTTTTATGTTATCCCATAAATGTTCGATGGGGTTCAAGTCTGGAGAACGGACTGGTCAAGGCTAAGACCCTGATGTTATGCTGTTGAAAGGTACGTTTGTACTATGCGAGCGACATGTGGACGGGCATTATAGTGCATTAGAATAGGATTGTCGCTGATTTCATCGAGCATAGGCAACGCATGATGTTCCACAATTTCATCCACTTAGCTCTACTAGCAAACGGTCATGGCCAAAAGTAACTTCTTCAACCTGTTTAACAAGCAATAAATTCTTTTATCCGTTTTTGTTCCCCTCATTTTTTTTGACCTTTCAAAAAAGGCCTAAAAATAGGTAAAATTAAACAAGCAATAACTAGCTTGGCACAAGAAGCTACAGTCGCGACAATTCCGTTGACCTTCTAATTGAAGTTCACCATACCGATCCGGCCCCGCGACGTATCGCGTCTATCCATTATCACACCGTTTACAATTTCCTTTTACCATCGATGTGTCGGATCGTGACAGTCAGGACTCCTCACCTCACCCTTACTGTTTTACCCAGACTACAATTCCTTGGGTTGTTGTTTATTAATACATTTTACGAAACTATACCAGCTTTTGATCTAATGCTTTTACAGGATGGTCCAGATAATAGCGGATGAATTCCTGACGGAAGAAAGGGACAAGAAGTACTACGCTGATCACTACACTTGCTGCCCCCCGCCATTGTTCATTCTTTTCATCACGCTGGTCGAGGTAGACGGTCTTTTTTACTCTCTCTAATGTACAATACCAATAATCTGATAACCACTTTGTTAGAAAACAGATATTTCTATCTCATTAAAATCAAACTTCGTTTGTTTATTCTAATCTTTTGCGTATTCTGACCATTTCTGAATTTATGACTACTGGTTATTATTATTATGAAAAACAAATGTCAGTACAAGAAATAAATTATAAACAATAGGTTAAAGTTCTCATTAAAGGTCGGTAAAGTTTCAAGTATGAGTTTAAATAATCTAGAAGCAAGTTAATGCGAAAAATAAAATTATATTTTGTAGTAGAACTGCGTAAGTCGACAGAGTACGCAAGACCCAATGTCTATCCTCAAGGAAATGTCAGCTCTTGACTAGTTGGAGATTTTCTTTTGAGAAAACTGCATGTGGCAAGAAAAATTAATCAACCGTTTTAGTATATGCGTCCATGTAATGTACGTCCACACGCTGATTATCGCTTTTCAGGCAACTAGGAGTTTTCCGCTTTTCATCAATTGCGTTTCGAGCTGAATGGAATTTGTTTTCATACCATAACGTTTTATTTTTCAACATGAGCAGTACATAAATAAAATTTATGGCAGTTGACACGGAGCACGAGGCAAGGAAGTCTCGCGTCCTGTAATTTGATAACCCCATTGTCAAAGCGTGCCGCTGAAGCCGTATTCACCCACCCTAAGGGCCTTCAAAACGGACGTAGAATCTTATCCAACAAAAACTTGGTCGATAGGCAAACGGGTATTGAGATCGTTTTACGTTTTTACGTAAAATAAATGTTAAATATAAACAATTTGATCATTATTGCTTTTACAACAAACCTCATCCTGAAACTAATTTTTAGACTTCACGAAGTAATCATTATTCCTTTTTTTGTGTGTACGATATATTAGAGTAAAAAACTCAAATGTTGAGGAACAATTAAAAATAAATTTTCAATCCGTTTCACTTGGTAAATCTCACTTTGGCCCAACACACACTGGGTAAAATGGAGGGTTTTCTGAAACTTGTTCCCAAACATGGAAAGGTAACCAACCACGTTACACGGACGAAAATAGCAGAAGGCAACCGTCCCGGGTCGGTTGAGGTCCCTTTCCCAGTTCCAACGAATTTTAAATTTAACCATGCCTTACCTATTTCCTCGTGGGGACATGAATTTGTTCACTTTTCGTTCAAGTACTACCGGAGAAAAACATTATTTGTTGACGTTATATGACTTGCTTTCTTCCGATCATGTGAAACTGATACCTATATCTGATTTTCTTATAAATGTTACTTTTCTCTCTTCAGAACATGTACCTAAGTTTTTATCAGCTATATATTATATGTAGGTACCCCAGACGTCACTATGCCATGGCCATTCGTTCCAAGATTTTTTTTTATTTTTTATTTATTTATTATTATTTTTTTTAGTTTAGTTTATCTTTAAATGAAAGTTAAATTTCTTCTTCTGTAAAATAAGGATCTTGAACAATCAATAATATTTAACGATCATTTTGGTCTGCCTACCTCCGTTGTACATCCCTGTCGATAGCACGCCGACATCTCACAATAATATTTATTTTCAGTAAAAAAATTATATAAATATAAAAATATAAATAAAATATTTATCAAATACTGTGTGGTTGTCAGTTGGGGGTGAGACCTCGATCTAATCCGCCCCGCCATTCGAAATTAGGTTCTAGAGGCTATCAACATCTAGGTCATTAGTTAGGTTCTAGAGGCTATCAACATCTAGTTTATTTGATGCCTTAACGCATATAGTTTTTAACCTAAACACACACAATAAAAACATTCTTTCTGATTTACATACCTTTCACTAAAGTAGGATGGTGATGTACACGAAATTCCTCCATGATCATTTCTTGACACATACTATGTAACAAATCATTCGATGGGGTTTATAAATTTTCCTCCTTCGGCCCCCTCACACTCCAAATTCACACTCATAAATGCAAACTCATAAATGCAATCTTGCGAAACACTTAACTTATATCGATCATAACGACTAATTATATATATAGAGGAGCACCTCGGTTTCCTTAAAAAATCTGAACAGGAGACCCAAAGACCTGCCATCATCACAATTCTCATGTCGGTTGGTATATTCCTGCCTACTTGCTCTTAATACGGAGCCAAGAAGTGATACCTGTCGATTAAGTCGAACAGCGAGCTTTCCTGTTTTTTAAACACTTCGTAAGGTTTTCCGACTTTTTATTTCACTTATATTACTTTACTTTTTATTTCCCTAACCATCCCTAACTATTTTATAAAATTCGAAAATATTCGTTAGATTTAGCTTCATCCACAATCGATTCTTATATGTACAGAGAATTACATTCCCCTTCTGTTCCTCCGTATTTCCGTATCTGGTGGACCCACACCCGAAGATTTTGCTAAAGGTTATAATTTTTAAATATGTGAATTAAAATGTGTCGATCTAATGCGCTGTGGTTATCATCATTTCTGAAGTGTTTTCATATAAGTAGATAATTTTCGGGATTAATAATAAATGAACTGCTATTAGTTGCTATTTGCAAGCTAATAAACAGAATTGATTTCTCTGTCTGTGGCCAACGTTTCCAGATGTGGTTTTCAATCATTAACCAGAAGTAGCGCTTGTTGCCCAATGTGGGGTGTGTTGTTTCACCTCCCCGGCATGTGTTGCCGCAGAAAAGGGAAGAAAATTAAGTTCCGGGGAGGATCACATATGGTGTTTGGGAAACTTGTGCCTTTAGGGGGTAAAATTAGGTAAGAAGCTACGCCTGTCCCCTATTGCGTGAGGGGGTGAGGAATAATTGAACTCCGACGTCCCAAGCGTGCCATAGCACTCTCCCCGCCCCGTTTATATTTTCCGTTTATCAAGCGGCTCTGAGTTATATTCCACATATTTAGGTAATTAGTCGGATCAAAAAACAATCCAAAAACATTCCACATTGGCAAAATATTCCACCCACTTGTAATATAACTTGATTTGTATATATTTTTATATATTAATCAAAGTTTAATAATTGAGTCTTTGTCTAAAAACGTAAAAAAAATGTAAATTGCTAAGGAAAATGAAAAAAGACAAATATACAACAGATAAATTTTGTTTTAGATTTGTAAAAAACATTTCAGTCTCGCGTATTTCCTCCTCTTGCCTTGATTACATCTCGAAGACGCCTCGGCATACTTTCTACCAGTTTGGAAATGTCTCTGTGCTGGAGGTTAGCCCATTCTTCATTTGAGGTTATCCCATAAATGTTCGCTGTGGTTCAAATCACGAGAACTGTTGATGTTATGCTGTTGAATGTACGTTTGTTTTATGCGAGCGACATGTGGACGGGCATTATCGTGCATTAGAACAGGATTGTCGCTGATTTCATCGAGCATAGGCAACGCAAGATGTTCCACAATTTCATCCACATAGCGAGTGGCTGACAAAGTCACTTCTGGAACAACAACCAACTTTGTGCGATGTGCGACTCTCCATTGAACTTCCCGCCCACACCATCAGTGAGCTCTTTCAAGCCCATCATCTGTAAAAAGTACAGCAGGCCAATCGTCCAAAGAACAATAGCTGTGTTCTCGAGCAAATGGGAGCCGTGAAACTCTGTGTGTTTTGGTCAATACTGGTCCTCTTAAGGGGCGAAAAGCCATTAGTCCATACTGACTTAATGTTCTTTGAGCAGTGCGTTCAGAAATTTGGACACCTCAAACTTCCTGGAGCTGATGAATCGCTTGAACAACAGCCGGTTTCGCAAAATTCTCAAAACCAAAATACGGTCATCCTATGGTTCTGGTACCCTAGGGCATCCAGGAACTGGGCCTTCTACGGTAGGACCCAGTTTCGTAGGGAATTCCTACGGCAATAGCCGCATACCTGATGGAACGTCCATCATCAATAAGTGCCACACCTCGCTCAACATCCTCAGCACTAAGTGGCATTTTTAAGTTTAAAAATTGAAATCATGAAAACAAAGATGAAAAGTAAACAGTTTATTGCTTCAGAATTCAAATGAGGCTGAATAAACATTTTAAATTCCGTAAAAAGGAAACATTGAAATACACTTTATTCTTGTTTTGGATTAAGGATTAAGTGTGTTTACCTCTAATTGATATTCCCAATTTAAAACATAGCATAAACAAATAGTTATTGATAAAAACATTGAGACAAATTAAGGGCAGAATTCTCTCTTATCGAGAAAATGAAAAAAAAATCAATTAGATGGAATTTTTGCTTGTCAGTGTATGTCAATCTGTAGACATATTTAAGATGGTTTTGCCTGATGATGGCTTTAAAATAGGTCGAACGCTTGGCAGTAACAACTGAAATTGCTTTTTCCTTCATGACCATGCCTTGATCCAGAGTATTCGTGAGTGAAAAAGTGGAAGATAATTTTAACGTTGAAATTTTTAAGTTGCTTATTATGGGATATTGTGTTGACTGTGCGATGAAATCGGAATTTGGTTCGAGAATCCTGGTCAGCGCAGTGTACAAATATACAATATCTACATATTTAAAATATTTAAATTGCGAATATTCATGCTCACTGGTACAAAAACCCGTCTGCCTCAGCCAGAATCTATATCTTGGACTTCCGCTCGCGCCGCAAGGTGGTGTGTTCACAGCGGTTTGTGATTTGGGTCGATGGATCGGGCTTTTCGTGGATTCGATACGATGGGGGCTGTGCCTACCGATTCCCCAGTCCCTGCACCCACGCTTTTCTGTTGTGCCAAGTAATAACTTCGAGGTGGGAGCCAACACTTTCAGAGAACAACTATTCAACGAGGCGAGGAACTTATAGGTCTTCTCCTCGCTCCAAATCCCGTTGGTTTTCAAATGAGTTGGTACCGTAGTGGTCTCCTGGTTCAAGCCCTTTGGGGATGAGTTTCTCATTAGATGAGTTGAGCGTTGGCCTCAAATCTAAAGATTAGCGTGATTTCGTATAGAGACCCTTAGGAGAAAGGTACGCCTTTTTCATAGCAGCATAACCATGCTGTATGGTTCCTCAGGTGGAAGCTCGCACCGAATTGGATGTTGTGCGAGGAATATCTTTAACTTCACAAAGGACAAGACATTCGAAGAACATATAGTGCCCCCCGCACATTGGTGAGAGATTCTTACTAATGCAGGATACTGCCAGGCCCCATAGAGTACGTATTGCCGTTGACTACCTGAATGAGGTTGGAATAGTGCTTGGTGTGGCCAGCTCGAAGTCCAGATTTGAACCCAATCGAGCACATTCGTCGGCTGTGCTTGTTGGGAAAGAATTGCTCAGGATTTTATCAGAAATATTTTCCAAGAAATATAAAAGCTTTTTCGTGTCAGAAAACGTGGAATACACGGTATTAAAGGGTTTAAAAAAGTTTATTTTTAAATATATTTTTATTTATTTATATATTTATTTATATATTTATTTATATATTTATTTATTTGTTCTTTACTCAATAATTTTTTTTTAGACTTACGTAATAAACATTTTCTTTTTAAATGTCTATTAAAACCAAATCTATTTTTTAAATAAAAATGTATTGGTGGTGTGTTTATTTTGTCCATCAGTGTATATAAAATTCGTGATTTTATCAATTTTTTAAAAAATCTTTAAACTTTGACAACCCGATATAATTATTTATTTTTATGTTAACATTAATAAAGCAAAGGCTTTAAAAGTGCAATTAATCACAATCGACACTTGCAGACAGTGAAAAATCAACTTTGTACACTTGTTTGTACCTTCTCTACTCTTTGAACGTGAACCGTAGGAGGCGTTAATAAATGTGTAATAATAATAAATGTGTTTATTACACACAAATACAAACACAAAATTCTCAATTTAATACAAACACACCCAGCATAAACACAGGTTCATCGGCCGAATCGCAGACCTACTGTTGTGTACATTATCTTCTACTGAATTTTTCCCAGTCTTAGCAAGTTCTAAGCTAGTTTTAGCGAAAATACACCGTTGCTTGAAAGACATTACAAATCTTCTTGAGGAATTTCTCTCAGCAATTCAGTCGTCCATGTCGGCTTTTTCGCCGTCAAGACCTACAAAGGTGATTGATCGGTAATAATTATTACTGCGAGAAGGTTACATAATTGGAGTGATGCCTCTTCTTATGCCAGTCGGGGTATATCTAAAAAGAAGTATTCAGGGGCAGTAATTTCGGGTGGAGGCCAGCGACTTCGGATAATTAAAGGAAACCTTAAAAATTTATAGCCGGTCGATAGTTGTTAGACCGGACGGGGTCTGAACCAGAAATAGGGCTGTAAAAAGAATTATTCCCTCCCTCATAATAACGATGCGCGTAACCTGGACTGAGTGAATTTATATCATTACATTTGAGAGATTTATGGTTGTCTAGAGACACGTTTAATGAAAACGAAAGCGAGGAGGACGGTTCCAAAAGTCAGACTTGCGGTGGTCAGAGTATCCTATAAATTCATAATTTTTAAATTCTAAAAAGAGGGACGCCACCAATGTTTGTTTGGTCTAGAGAGGCTTTTGCTACATCACTAGTCCAGTTCCAAAAGCGATTAACGGGTAACACGAACGAGTCCGAATTGTCCATCTTGGCCCAGGCTCGTCTGTCAATCTACACCAGGGGAATCCTCCACTCTCCACGAACAGGACCTTACTCCACCACAAATAATTTTTCATTTTATTTATTTATTTTTTTATCCCTAATTGAGCTTAGTATATTCAATTTTTTAATTTTTTTTTTAATTTTATTTATTTTTTTATTATTTATTTTAAATCAAAAGAAATGCCTGCACGATGGTACTAAGGCAGCCAGCAGCAGCCAGGAACTACAACCAAACATATTTTTTTATTATTTATTTTAAACGAGGGTATTTCAATTACGGGTTATTTGATGAACCCTCGGGGTGCCGGTGTTTTTAAAAAAGCCCATATAAGTACATATGTCGGGTTCGAATGCAGGGCCGCTGGATTCGAACCCGGGACTTTTACCTTAGAGTGAGCGTCATGTCAACGTCTAAACCGTGGCGGCCACCAACGCCCCCCCCCCAATTTTTTATTATAGTTGAACATTACATATTTATTCTCCGGCTGACGGACTGTTGTCCATGCCGTAAAGTATTTTGTAACATATTTTGAGTTTGTTGTATTCCATGTAAATAAATACTATTATTCATTCATCCATTCATTCATTCATTACATATTTATTGTAACAGGAAAAAATATTTATGCGATGAGTTGACAGGACCTCGCAAGTGGATCCCATATATGTACTGTAATCCCATATGTATGCTGTAAATATACAATATTGTGAACTATCAATTTGATTATGGTTTATATATGTTTTTTTCATATTCCCTAAAGATGTTTACAAATTAAACAAAAGCTTGGCATGAAATTGGGAGTTTCTATGTTTCTGTGACCTAATACCTGATTATCACACACACACACACACACACACACACACACACACACACACACACACGCGCGCGCGCAAGTAAATAATGCTTAATATTTACAACAATTAGTGGAAAATTAAAGTAAAAAAGCCACAGGCAAATAACAAAAGAATTTAAATTATCTGGTAAATTAGTAGAAAATATAACTATGTATTTTTTTGTTTTATTTTACTCGTTTACATGGGCGGTAAAATGTAGTTTACTATCCAGCTAAAGACCTAGGTAACTGACAGATGATTACCACAGCACAATGTCACTGTTAAAACTTTGAGCATAAGCGTGGAAGATTATTAGTGAATAAGATCATCTCTGGATTATTTTAATTTATTTTTATTTTCCACTTTGCGATATTGTGATATATTTATCTAACTTGTTGATTCATTTACTTAATCGGTTGAGAAAACTAAACTGAATCAAAATGTTCAAAATTATCTAAATTGTTAACAAAGATTAGGAAGAAGGTAGGACCAAGAACCGAGTCCTGAGGTACACCTGAAATTGCGTTATAGATAGTTGAATTTATGTTGCCGAGGTGGACTTCAAACCAATGAATTTTACTTAAAAATTTATTGTTCTTAGCTAATTGGTTAGAAAGTTGTAAGGAATTATTTTAAAAATAATATTTTATGCCAAATTGCGCCAAGCCTTTTTTTATATCAAGCAACACCTCTTCAGTGTCTATCATTCTATATATTAGGCATGGTTGGATAGAAATGGGCAAAATATAAATTGCTCTGGCATACATCTGTTATTGAAGTCCTTAAAACTTCTTATACATATGTCAACAATTTTTTTCATATTCTTTGCTCATTGCACTCACTATCTTGATTGGTCTATAGTTTTGCAGCTCTAGCGTCTTTTCAAGGATTATGTAACATTATCTTTAGAGACACTTTCCAGGATTCAGGAAAGTAACCAAAGGAGAATTGAGTATTCAAGAAGAATATTGATTGATTTACGTACTTGTTATTTGAAATTTGAACAAGTTTACAATGTGAATTGTTGCATTGAACTATCTGGCAGAAGCCTTTAAATTTTTGATTGTGTATGTCTGCAAGTTTCTAGATCTCTAAGTTTGAATTAGAGTCAACTTCAGTGTTTGAGCAAATAGCGTTTTTGGGTAACTAGTCTCTGCCTTAAGATAGCAAGTAGTACTATTAGTCTGTTTCAATTTTTGTATCAATTTTCCAGAGAGAAAGAGAGAGAGAGCCATTACTTGGTTACAATTTTCACAGTTAAGTATTCCATAATGAAATACTGGAATTTACTGGAGTAACTTCAATTGTAATCATTTCATTGTAGACTTTTTTTTAAATTAAAACTCATGAATTTCTGATTACATTAATTTGGTTTACATTAAAATAAGTATGTTGTAATTAATATAACAATAAAAATACACAGTTTTAAATAAGTAGTAAAATACATCCAGTGTCTGGTTTTTGTCTTTGAGTCTATTAAATTGCAATGTGCAACTCCAATTTTATAAAACAATTAAGTAAATTTCAAAGCAAATAAAATTGTATTCTATTTTATATATCACAAGTAAAATATTCAAACAAATACTTCAGTTGTCGACAAGGAATGCTCAAACCATTTCGCATGTAGAGATTCACAATTTGCATCTGTCTGCACCCAGTGAATGCGAGGTGATATTGTACGCAAAAAACCTGATCTTGCTGGATCGATACGCAGGTCTAAAATGAATGAATGTAGTCACACGATTAAGCCACTTATAGTTGAGAGGGCCGATTACATTCCCTAGGATGAGAAAGTTGTACATAGTTTTACATCTATGTACGATCAAAGATTGTGTAGTATCATTAAACTGAACAGCAGTTGATCACTCAACTATCTGTCTACTCATGCGCATTTATTTACACCTACAAAAAAAAGTGAAATATTCAAAATTATTTATTCAATAATTAAGGTTAATCAACAGATTTATTTTTCTAGTTTTCTTGAGCTTATAGACTTCATTTTCAGCTTGGATTCTTCACATACTATACGGTGGCGACAGGAGAGATGAACCCAGCCGGACCAGTGCCAATTGACAGCGTTTTCATCTATCGGCCAGACAAAAGACTTGAAATATGGAGGTTCTTCTTTTATATGGTTCTACACGCGGGGTGAGAATTTTTTACACCAACTTTCACATCTTGATATTGTTAAATTAGTGATTACCATCATATGTCCAATTTTTGGTAACTCTAATAGTAATTAAGTGTTGATTGTTTATTCCCAAGAACTACAGAATTTCCTCCTTAAACTCGGTTCGTTTAAAATCAACTAAAAATTCATGTCACATTTAAAATATTAAAATGTCACATGTCACATATAAGTTGACACTTTTTTTCCAACAAATAAAATATAATACATAATTTTAATTATTGGTTACAAATAAATTTAATATTAATAAGATATAAGATATAAACAAAACATTGATTGAAGTTTTGTTGCAGATGGCTTCACCTTCTCTTTAATCTTCTGGTTCAGGTCGTGGTTGGATTGCCTCTGGAAATGGTACACGGCTCATTAAGGATTGGCACAGTGTACATGGCCGGTGTTCTCGCTGGTACGTAATAAAACATTGTAATTTACTAAAACAAAAATTTCATTTTTTTATTTATTCTTAACAGGATCTTTGGGAACGTCAGTATTTGACACGGATGTCTGTCTTGTCGGTGCCTCTGGAGGAGTTTACGCTCTTTTGGCAGCTCATTTAGCCAATGTTCTTCTAGTATGTACACTTTATTTACTAATTAATATTAAAGTTTTAAATGCTGTTATGCTTTCAGAATTACAACAATATGGAGTTTGGTATTGTACGTCTTGTCGGCATATTCACTGTTGGTATGTATGCTTTTAACATCAATTCTAATTGAATGTGAAAATTTTAGATTTATTTATTTTATTTTATTTTTTAATTCATTATCTTAAACAATACTAGAGCAGCAATGTATCAATCTGGATCTAGTGGGTTTGAGTCCCACTAGTGCCTCAAACTTATTTGCATAAAAATTAATATATACTAAAACAGATGGATTTATTTGAAAGTAAAATACGAACTAGTGTTTAAAAAATATCTACGTATTTTATAAAGGGTTAACTTTGTTGCAGCAAGTGCTGATGTAGGTTTTGCAGTATACGACCGATACACAGAGACAGTGGGACCACCTGTTTCGTATGTTGCCCACCTGACAGGGGCATTGGCTGGTTTGACAATTGGGCTCCTTGTTCTAAAGAACTTTGAGCAGAGGCTGCATGAACAATTGATCTGGTGGGTTGCTCTCGGTGTATACACAGCCTGCACCATATTTGCAGTCCTTTTCAATGTGTTCACTCCTGCATTTCCTCCTCCATAAGAATTTTTAATTGTTTTTCAGTAGACGACTGATAAATGGACTGACAATATATATCTTTATTTTTGCTTCAAGGTACAGCTGGTTTTTCCCTTTTTTTTTTCTTCTTCTAATGACTCAATCACCATGCGGTGTTCAAATTTTACTCCTGTTTTTCTGCCTGCTGTACAACAAAAGATACCAAAGAAAGACTGATAATTTATGATTTAAGCTAAACCTAAACATGTAAAAAATGCATTTTTTTTTAAACAAAACTTGCAATTTGTTTCCTATTATGATTATTATTTTTTAATTACCCCCTCAAAGTGATGCATGAAGCTAGTCATAAAATTTGTAAAAATTTAAAACACTAAATATGTAAAAATAATGTGAATATTGTACAGGCAAAAGAAAATTTTTGTTCAATTTAGATGTTATGTAAATTGTTTGTTACAAAGACAATTTAGAACGTGGACACGTATTGCACGTTGATTAATTTATCACTGGTATTATCTGTGTGGTTTATCAAAATATCACTGTGTGCTATAATGATACAGATTTTTTAATATTAGGATAAAAATTGTACAATATCCCAATTTTAACCAATTGTTTTTAATTTAAAATGTAAAATATGCCATTTGTCATCTTTATTCGTACTCTTACTATAAATGAACTTCAAAAAATGTTTTCTTATAGCAAAAAAGAGCACTGGTGGAAATTTGCATTATTTACGAGGTATGCAACCACAATGTAATTATTTATTTTTATTTATTGATAATTTGTTATTAAATTATTATCTTCCATTTATGTATTAGTCTGATTAGATATAAATTTTTGTCAATTACATAAATACAGATTTTACCAAAGGTGTAAAATCAGCTTTTCATGTGTTTCAGTCGTCTGACTGTTGAGAAGATATAGTATAGCCTAAGAGCATCGACATAAACAATATACAAGAACGTAAGCTTGCTCTTGTAAAATGTTCTTGTTGTATGCACTGTGTTCACCTTCGTTTAAATACAATGGCCCATGCATTTATAATTGTTAAATTTTTTGGACGACTTATTTCAATATTTGCTGTATTATTTATTGTTAACCAACAACTTGATACCTCAATACTGATCTATAAAATCGACTTTTTGTATTATTTTTCTAGATGACTAATTATAATAAATTCATGATGTTAATTCTAGTCTTGTTTACTTAAAACCCACCTTCACACACAAAAATAAATAAACAAATTATTTTAATAATACAAACACTCCCTGAAATTAACTGCTAGCACTGACAGGGAACAGATTGGCTCTGTTATTTATGTCTACTTGTGTAATTGTGTGGCTGATCACTTTGGTTTTTCTTTTGAAAGTAAAAATTACCGAGTACTATTGGACTACTTTCCTTATTGGAACTTTGTTATTAATAAATTTCATTGAAAAATTTTCAAAGTAATTTGTGCAGGTGTGCTATGTTTTGTGTTATTTTAACGTCTCCCCAACCATACTAGTAATAGAAGAGGACACTCAGAAAATAGTTGAGAAATTAAAGCAGTTTGGAATGAAAAAACTCTCTCAAGAAAGAATTGCCTATGTTAAAGAAACTAATCGCATATGAAGCAAATAGAGTAATATGAAAAACACAAGAAAAACAATTTGCTCAAGAAACTGCATTTAACAGTCAAGATGACTTAAACAATTGGTAAAAAAGTTCGTTATGAAGTTAAGGAAATAGTCTCATTTGAACCTTTAGGAGACTTTAACACAAATAGACCCCTTCTAGTGCCACTCCTTGGAAATAATGAAAAGTGGATAGTACTCAAACGAAACGGTGTCTGTGGGGGAACAAACTGGAGAAAGGACATGATTACTCACAAGAAATGTTGAAACAAAGAAATATTCTATCCCAGATAGGACAGGAGTTACTTAAAAGAACTCCTAAGATGAAGTCAAGGAATACGATGAGCTGTCTAGAAATTGAAAGCACAACCTTTACTCGGGACGATAAAAAAGGGCTTATGTTTGATAATAAGAAAAGAACAACACATTAAACACTTGTCAAGATGTGACATCAGTGACTTCAGAAGCACAAAGTCACAATACAAGACTTCCAGCAAGGGAGTAACATTTCAAGGGGGTACTGCACAGCGACAGTTTCTCTTGTCAGGCTGACCGAACAGTCACAAGGAAAATTTTGTATGTAAATGAACTGGAGAAAATTCACAATGTTTAAAAATTGTTTCTTATAATGTTGTAGGATTATTAAATAAAAGAAATAATAGTAAATTTTTCAATTTCTTGCGTTTTCTTTGTGACACAATTTTGCTTGCATTTATATATGATCTTAAGAGGAATTTGTTAGCAAACAGCAAAAATTATATATCTAAACAAGTAAGTATAATATCTCTATTAACGTATAATAATAATAATTTATTATAGGTGTACATCTTAATTGAAATATGTAAGTAAAGGATTTGAATCTATGAGTGTATTTTTAGATAATAGATCAGATAAAACTAATTTGATTGTCATTGGATTTTAATATGAATAGCAGACTAACAAATTTTACTGGTAGAATTTCCTATTGTTGTTAATTTTGGTTTAAAAATAAATTATCAAGAATAAAGGGAAGAGGTTTATTGAATTTTGCGATAATAATAACATATCCATGGGTATAGTAGTGGTGATTTGAGGAAATAGTACATTAAATGTATTGATAATTTGCACTTCTGCTTTGTTCTTAAAAACTATGTTATTCTATTCTTATTATAGCTAATCACAAGCCCCACAATAGCAAAGGCGAGAGACTTTTTGCTAAAAAATGAACGGATATTGCCAATTTTGTAGTATCTCTTTCCCGGCATTTTTATTTTATTATTATTATAAATCCCATTAAAATTTATTCAAAATTATTATGTTTTTTACTGAAGGAAAATTTAATCAAGGGATTTTGAAAAATAAAATAAAACGTTTAATTTCACAATTTTATTTATTGGACACAATCATTTTTTTTAAACATTCAATACCGTATATATGTACTCTTTTTCTGTAAAACTTCTGTACTCTGTTAGACATACTGTTAATAAGGTTGTCACTGATTTCATAAGGAATTTCATTCTAAAGACGTAACAATTCACTCAGTTGTTACAGGTCAACAGCTTGCGGATGGCACTTGAAAAGCCTTCTCTGCAACGCATCCCACATGTGCTCAATAGGATTGAATGGATGAATGAAAAAAGTACTTTATTAGATAAACAAAAGAGAAAAAATAGCACATAACGGCAATGGTTATCAACCATGTGCCAGAGTCGGACTATAAATTTTTAATAAACAAACAAAACAAGACTAAAAATTTATTCTCAAGGAATAAACAAAAGAAAAAAAATCATGTATGTAAAAGAAAGCAACATGTCTGTATATTCACTACATTTATGCTCATATAAATAACTACGGTGTCTCTTATATGTACAATACACATTTAATAATTGAAATAAAACACTAGTTCTTTCCCATAGTTCTAGGCTTCCATCACAAACTTTACTAAATTTAAGCACTCTGGGTTATTTAATAAAGAGATTAGGTGCTCTCTTGTCAACGTGGGAAAGCCTGTATGCCATACTCAGAATTCCGCTTAAACTGGGCATTCTGTTTAAAATTGAAAACAATCTTCTCGAGCCTGCCTGTTGCAGAGAGAGCATTAACCAAACTGTTGACTCTTGTGGGATTATAATTAAGGTAAAGTAACTCGACCTAACTTTGAAAAACCTGCAAGCTAGTGGAATGGATGGAATTTTAGAACTTTGTGCTATGTTGAAGATAGGCTAATTGATATTAATATCCTTATACTGCAAAAATCTAGTCCAGGGCAAAATTTCTCTGAGCTAGACAGTACCTACACTACTATACTTTGTAGTACACTTACACTACTACAGTACTTTAAGTCAGTAACTAGTAGTGACGGCTGTAGTTTGGTCGTTCCTGATCAATCTGACAAGTTTAATTTTGTCACTATCCAATCATCAGCATAACCAAACTACAGGCTAGTGACCTCACAGACCTGGAGAAGAGTAGAATAGAGTTGAGCAGAACAGAGTAGAGCAGAGCTGAAAAGAGTTGATAGTTGAGAGGTGAGAGTTAAGATTAGTAAAGAAGCTGGATTGAACGTGAGATCAGCTGCCTGAGTCCAGAAACTTAGTTCCATTGGAAGTTTATTTGAGAAGATCCAAGAGAATATTCCACCCACAAGACCGCCCAGCAAGACACTGATCCATCCTCACAATGTAGGTGAACACTAAGAAATAAAAGAAGATTGCAAGCAAGAAGCGCTTAAACTAGAGCAATTAATTATTAACCTAATACTTTTCCCATATAAGACCACTCTACATATTTTAGGGTTATATCCCACAGGGAAAAGTAATGATTGACACTAACAAAATTAATAGAGAAGGGGCATTGGTGGCCGCAACAGTTTAGGCATTGACACAGCACTCATCACTATAAGGTAAAGGTTCCAGCGGCCCTACAACTACTTACAAAAAGGTTTTTTTTTAAACACTGGCAAAAAAAAAAAAAAAAGTACCATAAATAAAATAGCAATAAAAGCAAAACAACCTTAATCAAAGCTGAAATAATAATTTTTTTATCTTTTTTGCTATATTTTTCTCTGGATAACCTTTTAGCTTTTTAATCTCTTAGTCATACAGTCGAACTGAGAATAATACATTCAAACCAGTATTCCTTATGGACAAATGTCTAAATTAGTCCCAAAAAATAAGATTGTTAAATTTATAGTAGTTTTAGTATTATCTTGGTTAAGTACATAACTATTAAAACTGTTTTGATCTAATGACCAACAACTGAATTTAGTTGCTGCTCACCACTATTACTGCAAACATGTGGAATTTTTGCATTCTATTAACAATTGCTGTTCTCGGGACTAGGTAATTATAAACAATTAACAAACATACATGAACTATTGTTTTGTTTTTAATAAACAAACAAATTTAATATCTGCTGCTTTCAGCAATGCATTTCATTTCAATTACAATCATGACAATATCATAACCAACACCTGCAAGGCATTAAACGATGAGTGGAAATGCTGTCAAACCAGTTCCAATGTCTGGTTTTTCAAACTGACCGGTAACATTAAATTGTCCCTTTAAAAGACAAAAAGACGTTTTCTTTTATTTTCTTGTTTTTTATTAATTATAGTCTGTGGGAATCTTAAGCTGTTAAGGAAAAGTATGGGGATGAAACTGTCTGTGGCCTTTAACGGATATACTATTGACAAAACGTTCTCAGGTAATTATTGTAACGAATTGCAAGGAATTGTAAGAATTTTAAAGTTCAATTTTAGTTAGGAACCCACCGTCAATTTGCTACCTTGGGGCCTGTGCTAAATTTTATAATATGGATTGGGAGAATCAAACAGTCAGTGGATGCTTGGCAGCAGAAGCACAATTAATTTATTTTCACAGTTTTCTTTTAAAAATTGGTTGTTTTCAATTTCCCTTGCCCACGGATGTAAGTAATTATTACCTCAAATTTTATAAAAGCAATACAATTTTGACTAATGACATTTTTCTTAGGAAATATCCAAAACAACAAAAGCTTTTCTTAAAGGAGTTGCATGACAAATACTATAATCTGGCACAGGTCTTCCATTAAGCCAAATGATATTTTAACCAAATTGACTTAATAAAATTAGAAACATGTATTATGATAACTATGCCAAATAATCTATCTTTTTCTATGAAAATAATATAGCTGAACTATAAAGCCGAAATTATCTATCTTGGTCAAGCTTTGATCCAGCATATAATTGCTATAGTTTCTTGAGGAATGTTTCGAAGAAATTTACCGACGTATTTTTCTTCGCATCAAATTTCATTTCCATGAGCTGTCATTACAATTCCACCTTCACAGTTAAGCCAACATTCATGTATGTAGTTTTTAGAGCTTCATTTCCTTTGTAGTTGTTTTTGATCTCAAAGAACCGAGCACATTGTCAGCTAAAGATTGAACGATAATATCCCACTGTTATATATAAGATAATATCAGCTTCCCACTGTTTTCTGTAGTCATCCTTTCTTCCTTTATTTCCAGTGCCTGGAGACAATTTTCCCAATACAGTCGTGTCTTTATTCTGAATTCCCAGAAAGTTCTTTCCATCAAACGGTTTCTAATTTAGCAGTATGGCTTACATAGACGCCATGTTTGAGAATGAACAAAAATAAACTTCAGAGCATGTCCTGATAAATTAACCAAATCGAACTTTACACTCAACACCTCTTGTGAAAGAAAGGTTTCACACAAGCTCCTTCACTGTCCCTGGGCCCATAACCTGTTGTAGGGAACAACAAAAGTGCCACGGCTCTCAAGGAATCCTGAATAATGTATTAAGAAAAAAATTACCAAAATATATCATTTAAAATAAAGAACACGCAAATTAAAAGTTGATCAGATTCTATCGGATTGCTTTTACCGTCATTAGGATTCATTATTGTGCCACAGCAATTCCACTGACTTGCAGATGAAATGTTTAATTTTGAAAAGGGAAGTGCGTATGTATATAAAAAAAAATCAAATAATTATGAGCAATGAAAAACTAGAACAATTTAATCTGATTTATTTATTGGAAATAAAACAAGATTTAATCTTCATCTTCATCGGCTGCTGCTGCTGTGGTTCCTTTGCGAGCATTCTTCCTCTTAACACGTCCTGGGCGACCACCGCCAAATGAAGACTTCAGAGAGAAGTCAATATGCTTCTGTGAGTCCAAGCGGACAATAAAGCTAGGTATATTTACCACTTGTTTACGCACCCTGAAATTTACAAAATGGATAAATTTAACTTTTTACTAACTTTAGTAAAAGGACGCACTTAAAAAATTACCTTAAGTTATTAGTTTGCAAATTTTTATATAATATTGGGAAAATAATATATTCTAACCAAGGTAGGTTTTCCAAATAGCTTAATTATACCATAGAATTTCAAAATCCGATGATCCTGTTTGTGGATTAGTCCATAATTCGACTTAACAAAAATTCTCTCAGGCATAAGGTAATGGTAAAACATTGACCTCATTGGCCTTTATGAAATATCTATCAATAAACAACATTTTAAAAGGTAAATCTTTTAAAATACCTACTTTAAAATTGATAAATTACTATTATAATGAAACTGAAAATAGTGGATGGATCTAACAATTAACTAAATTAACTTTATTATATTCATCAAGTTTAAGCAATAAGTAATAATTACAATTAATTAAGGTTTTTAGTTGAGATAAAAAAGTCAATGGCACGAGCAGGATTCGGAAAAAAAAGTGGGGTTGAGATGGGAAGTTAGTGTCTGAGTGGATCGAGGTCACGATAGCTCAAGTGGTAGAGCAGCGCATATCTAGCCGAAGATCGTGGGTTCGAATCCCGCTCGTGCCATTGACTTTTTTTATCTCAACTAAAAACCTTAATTAATTGTAATATATTAATTGGTCAAGCGGACCACGAAATTAGTGAATTTAATAAATAATAATGATTACTCGTGATATTTACAAATTGTTTAAAAAATTCCCAAGCCTCATTAAAACAAGTTGAGGGTAGTATAAGTTTGAGAGTGTATCATTAATTTGGTTTTAATTGATTGCATATTTTAAAAACACTATTATCAAACCAATCCATCATAAATTAAAATTTTAAATAAATATAATAAAATGAATCTTATTACCTAATATGTCTCTGTCTGATAAGGACTCTGGCATGATGTATTGATTTGGCCAAACCAAGTTTAAAAACCTGAAAAACAACATTTTTTTACCAAAGACGAACTGACACTAAATGTTCTAACATATAAAATGAGAGCATTGTTTCAGTAAATACATGCATATTAATTAATTGGAATTTCAATTTTCACCCTGCCAGAGGGCAATTCTTTTTAAATTAATTAATCTCAACATTAATGACCACCTGCAGGGTACTTTCAATAGATCAAGGTAACTATAAAAATAAAAATATAGAATTATAACTTTAAATACAACATTACAGTCCTTGGCAATGTTGAAACTGAATCGGCCTACAAAGGAAATTTAACATTTTTGTAAACATATTTAAGATTATTTTGCACTGATGATGACCTTAAAATAGGTAGAAAGTTTGTTAGTAACAATTGAATTTGCTTTCTCATCGAGAGAATTTGTGATTAAATATTGAAATTAAAGAAAAAAAAAGGAGATAAAAAGAAATATAAAATATGTACAATTGTAATGCCTCCTTCATGGTTCCTACAAATCTCCTCTCTCATACTTGTCATGTTTTACATGGAAT
The DNA here is from genome assembly GCF_000648675.2 of Cimex lectularius. Taxonomy (NCBI): domain Eukaryota; kingdom Metazoa; phylum Arthropoda; class Insecta; order Hemiptera; family Cimicidae; genus Cimex; species Cimex lectularius. Next base: position 81,249 of record NW_019392896.1, on the reverse strand, counting down.
AAAATATTTTGTTTTATTGTTATTATTATTAATTTTTTAAGGGTGTTTTAACGGCTAAGGTCATTTCCTAACATCCCAAACCTATCTTAGTTTAGCTATATCCCTTCTGAGTGCTATAAAGCTCGGACTCCAAACATTCACTCGTAAACGAATTTATCCTATTACCATCCAAGCTTTAATTTATCCTTTTAAAATTCTTAATTTGGAAGGCCAAATGTATGCAAAAATCCCATTTTAAATTACATATAAAATTTATTTTATTTTTTATTAGAATTCTGAATTTTTGTTCCATAATTTGAATATTTCCTGTAGGCTTGTATGGCTAATAATAATAATTATTCCACAGCAGTTCCCACAGATCAAATTCAAACTACATTAGATACATTCAATAGCTTTCACCCACGCCTACAATTTACACATGACATCGAAAACAACAAAACAATACCATTTTTAGATACACTTGTAATAAAACAACCAGATGGCACATTAATCACAGATTGGTACCAAAAACCAAGAAACACAGATCGCTACCTCAACTTTAAATCTCACCATACTCTTCATACAATAATAAACACGGCCAAAGGGTTACTTCACAGAATGATTACCCTGAGCCATGAATCATTTCACCACAAGAACATAAAGATATACAAACAGATCCTCCATAACAATCTCTACCCTAAGCACATAATTAACAGAATAATCAACAACTACAACACAACACTAACACATTCCACTATTACTAATAATACTACATTAAGTATATCAAATACAAACAAACAAGCATACATTTCCATACCATTTATTCAAGGCCTATCACACAAATTAAACACATTTCTCTCGTCCGATAACTTCAAAATAGCTTTCAAAAATTATAAAACAATCCAAACACTTTTTTCCAAAGTTAAAGATCCCACACCAATAACAAATAAATCTGACCTAATCTACAAGATCACCTGTTTAAACTGTCCGGCAACTTACATCGGTCTTACATCTCAATATCTGGACAAGAGAGTAAAGCAACATATCTATGATTGTAAAAAACCCAAGCAAAATCCTACAGCATTCGCTACCCACCACTTTGAACACCAACACAATTTTGACTTCAAAAATCCAAAAATATTACGTACAGAACAAAACAAATATAAACGTAATTTTTTAGAAATGGTTTATATCAACAGAGATAAACTCAGCATCAATTACAGAACAGATACATGTAAACTCAGTCGCATCTACGCCAATATCATTAACCAAATACAATATAGATAGCATACATATATCATTACATTACATTCCACACATCAAATACTTTTCACATAGTCTAATTTTCCAACAATTTAGCTTTCCTTTTCCTATTTATCCCCTTTCTATATAATCCTGAAAGGACAATCTGGCCGAACTATTACCAACACATTGTCCCCCTTTGTCGGCTTTTTTCACTTCAAAGAAGCCGACGCCTTACACAAAATTGTCTTTTATATACCGACTTCCTTCCCCACCCCTTCAACACCAAACATATATAAACATAAAACAGCAAAATCTCACTGGCACTCTCAACACGACACGCAAGGATGGTACAATTACACAGAAGACAAACACTTTGAGTGAGTAGAAATACTTTGTTTGAATATAAAATATATTTTGCATTGTATAAATTCACTTTTCCACATCCTAAATGTAATTGTTAAATGTAAACATTGTTTGTAAATCCCAGGCCCTGAAGATGATCTCAATAAAAGATCGAAACGTTGGCACGATAAAGAAAATGTTTTTCTGAAACCTACATCACACCCGACCGCATCTCACGATATCTGAATAACTATCCATTAACGGTCACTATCTCTACACAATAATAATAATGGAGTCAGACTAGCAACAGTCTCAGCATGAGTTAGGCTCATCCTTATCCTCTTATTCGTCCATTCAAATATGATAAATAAACTAATTCTACATAACAATAATAAGAAACAAAACACAATAACACTTCTTTTTCTTTATCATTTTTTCAAGGGAGCTATCTTTATTATTTAAATTGCGATTTTGGGCATTACAGTTTATTACCCCGCAATTTGTATTTTGGTTGTTTATTTTTATAGTTACCAGTTTTTATAATTTTTTGCAAAGGTTGAGAAGAAAAATTAGTGTCACGAGCAGGACAGACTGCTATGAAAGAAATTCGTACACTAAAAAATACACTAAAATGAAATAAGCAGACGGGGTTTCCAAACGAGAAACAACAGTTAACAAGGTCAGTCAATTGCCACTACAGATCCAAAGGAGCAACTCAGTAACGTAATATCAAAACAGCGTGACACAAAAGTTATGCTGTAAAACTCAGCGGTATAATAACAAAACAATGTAAACCAAGGATCTACTGCATCGTAATTTTTATTTGAAAAATAAATGAATAATTTTTTTTAAATCATATTACCCACTATATTCCACAGAAGGAGACAACCAAAAATAAACTTTCGTAAAAATCAAAAAAATATTTTTTATTTATTTACATGAATCTAATCATGAATGAATTTACATGACACTAATCTGCCCACTTTCCCTCTTCACTTGTTTTCACTTAAAATGTCCAGTGTTCCATTAACGATAATAAGATAACAATATTACCAAGTTATGATAATCTTTTATGACCATAAAATTTTGTTTTTATATATAAAAAGAATATGTCTGTGTTTTAACAATCAACATTATTTTCAAAAATGATATGTAACCATGATCAGATACACTAAAATTCATACTAAAAGTTAGTGTAGCAATGTCAGGTATTACTTTTCGCCTCAGATAATATGATACAATTATTGCAAACAAAGGACAACCTGTGGCGATTAAAATCCTAGCTGTTTAGCTATAACATGTAATCTTAATCTTTCCAACATTAAACAAAATATTTAAACTTGGACAATGGTGATGCTTTATTGAAGAACTCTACTGGTCTCTATTCATCCATACACATTGGAGGTAACGTTTTTCTCTCTCTATTAAAATTACATTTCTGGCAAATTTCGATTCATAATTCGAATTACTTAAACAAGAGGGGTTGGTTATCTGAATTAGCCCAAAAGTGCATGCATTTAAATAAAGAGAAAAAGTGTCATCACCAATGTGTATGGATGAATAGTAACCAGTAAAGAAAATAAACCAATAATTCATCAAAATATTTATTAAGCGATTGCCTCTTATCTCTCATCATTTAGTATGTTCTGCCACTGCTCTTCCGTTGAAAATTTGCAGGACAGAACCTAATTGGCATTTTTCCTAGATAATTTGTTTTTGGCTTTCGGTTAACCCATTATAAGAAAAGTAGAACCAGTGAGTTAGTGAAACTTATTACTAAACTATCACTATGTAGCAAATAAGTATAAATAAAATAATTTAAAATATATAAATAATATATATAAATATATTAATAATNAAATAATAATTATTTATAATTAATAATTAGGTTTATTTATAATAGACCAGCGAATAAATGTTATTTTTTTCCTTTAATTTTATTTCAACTTATTCCAAAAACAGTTAAAAAATTTCCATTTTAACTTTTCCATCTATTACTCAACCTTCCCGCTTATATTTAAACTTTTTTTACATGTATTACAATAAATAAAAGGAGATATTGAATTTAAAGAGTTGCAGTTGTTTGTTTTTTACTGTTAAAACTAAGTGGCCACAATGGTTAATGTAGTCGACAAAAGAAATGTTAAGTCGTGGACAGTGAGGTTAGTAAAGCTTTGATAATTTTTCTGAGGAAAATTAGAAGGATTGGATGCGCTGATATGGAAATGGCAAAATCCCTCAGTTTCACTCTGCATGTCCAAATTGGTCATGGTAAAGTCTAAAAGAAGCCTTTGAAGTTGTGCAAATATCTTCTGTTAAGTTGTTGACCCTTATTTTGTAGTATAAGAAAAGTGAAGGACAAGCCCCCCCCCCCAATATAAAAGTACACTGAGTATATGTTTTTCTTTCAGTCTTGTCACCACATTTTGCACATCTTCGATAAGTTCAAAGTATTCTTCTTGTAGGATGGAAATAACTTAGACAGGATTTGAGTTAAAGGACAAAATTATGGTATTGTCTGAATAGGCGAAGGCACTGGCATGTTTTGGTAGTTCAACAATATAAATGATGAACAGAATGGGTCCAAGAATATTGAATTTAAACTAAAAAACTCCCTTGTGGGACGCCAGCTAGCATCATTCTGACTTCAGAGCACTCATTGCCGCACCTCATTTACATGGAAATTAAAATAGAAAAAGTTTAATATTAAATGAAGATTTTTAAATATTTTGGAATAGGTTTTACTTCTATTTAAAAGTAAAACAGCTAGGTATGATAAAAACTCCTTTAAATTTTATTATTACATGTAAACAATAAATGTAAACAAATATTTTAATTGTATTGGGTTGTCCGGAAAATAATGCAGGATTTTAAGTTTTCATTAAAAAAAATCTATATAAAATATTCTGTTTACGTTTACAGGATNTGGGAAATTATTTTGATTAAAGAACATTGCTTTAAAGTAACTAGTTTCTTTTTTTTTGTTTAATACCAAAATCCTGCATTATTTTCCGGACAACCCAATATTTACCTGAGTTTGAAGCCGACGCTCCAAGAAATCTTCAATCTTGAGACCAAGAACATAATCGAGCTTCATCCTGCTTTCATCCAAGACGCCAATACGAACCAACCTCCTCAACAAAGCATTGCCTACAAGTATAAACCAAAATTTTTGCTGTTATCCTAGTGGATGGCTTGTCTTCCAATACAAGCAATGGAATGGTGCTGGGTAGAATTTTTCATCCAGAAAAAATAAAATAACTGTGGTTCGTCACCTTTTTATCTTTGTACACTATGTTTCAGAACATTTTGCTAATTTTCCAAATTGCCTGATAATTACGAAATACAATATTTTTATAGGATTTCCAAAATGCACTCTAAAGGTAGTCATTCTAAAAACATTAATGCATTATAACATTAACATAACCTTGCATTGTAACACTCAACCACTCACAATCTTATAAGAAATGTATTGTTTCACACTGATTCTAAAAATTTACAATCTTTCTCCATTTTTTTTTTTTTGGGGGGGGGGGACCCGTGATCCTATAAAAACAAAATAAGAATGGTGTATTACGTAGTTTTCAGACCTATGAAAAGGTATAAAAAGGTGACAAAACATAATTCTTTTCTGGCAAAAAATCCCTACAACATAGCTCATAAAATTAAAAACAAAAATATTTCTTTGGATGCAAATTGACCTTCAAAAAGCCTCTTAGGATCTTTCTCATCAAGAGTGAGAAGTTCTCGAGCAGCTTTTCGGATTTTCGCCAAAGTGTATTTCACTCTCCACACCTCACGCTTGTTCCTCAGTCCATAATCCCCTATAATTCTTAACTCTTGTTCAAGGCGAGCTTTCTCATAAGGTCGCCGTGGAGTTACATAGGTTTTAGAGTGAACAGACGGTACCCGTCTATTAACCATATTTCACTGCAACAAAATGGTTTTACTTTATTATCAAATGCTACACAATATACACTTGGTCTGTCTATCCTTATGGTTAACAACATTTTGAACAGTGATAATAGGCAAAAAGAAATGATCACCAACTTAACCTTTTTACCACACATACAAAATGAATGCATGTGCACAGGCAGGGATTTATATTGTAATAAATTTATATAATTAATATAAATAAAACAACCTATAATTAGATCAAGTTTGTCTGATAGCTTTAAACAGTAACAACATCGCCAAAAAATGTTTTTAATCTGATCAAGGTTTGAATTAAGGGTATATTTTATGAAATTGTGGTCTTTTTTTCTCTCAAATGTATTAATTATTTCTAATTGGCTTTCCAAATTCTATACCAATTTATCATTAAAATTATCAAAATGTAAATCATAGTCAATAATTCCCTAATTTCGTGGTCCACTTGACCAATTAAATCATTACAATTAATTAAGGTTTTTAGTTGAGATGAAAAAAAGGTTAATGGCACAAGCGGGATTCGAACCCACGATCTTCGGCTAGATACGTCGCTGCTCTACCACTTGAGCTATCGTGACCTCGATCCACTCGGACATCAACTCCCTATCTCAAACTCATAAGGTGGGGTTATTAATTAAAAACCTTAATTAATTATAGTCAATAATTTCTTTATTACATGTTTTTGTACATTACCGAACTAGGATCATTTTATTGCATTCTTATATCCTATATGATGATTTATATTGATGTAAATTTTAATATTTCCAATATTGTTGCACATCCATAGAATTGTGGATTGGACCAATAATTAATTAATTATTAACAACGGCTAATAAAAACTTTCGCATCTCTTGAAACCTCGGTTGATTTTAGGGTCATAATTAATTATGCTGAATATTTCACAATTTTGTAATAAACGATGAAGTTATTTGCAGCAAAAATGTAAATGTTTACAAAATGCACATGTCAATATCATTTTAGAAAGCTGGTTGAATGTAAAACTGAGGTTAGCAATCGTTTGAAAATCACCAATGTGCTCATTGAAGATTAAACTTGCAAGTTCTATCCAGAAGGTGTTTTGAAGGTAAACGTTACGCCATAAAAAAACACTTGCTTGGTATTTAAAATCTCTTTGAAATTGCCCACATGCACACACACCAATCATTCCATTGTACTGGCTCTTTCTTTCATAAAATTAGCATCAAATTCTCAGATCCAATGTAATTATACATAACCATAATAAGTTGGGTTTGGGGCATGCAAAGTTGTATTATTATTTATTATGGTTGTAGTCACCCATAACAACCAAGAGAACATTACCTGCATAAGTTAGTCGATAAATCTACAAAACATACATGGTACAGGAACAGCAAATAAATCAAACTGAGAAAAATTGGCCTGTGAGGGAATATTCGCCATTGAATCAACATCTTGAATTTAAGTTAAAAATTTTTTCAGCTAGTGAAAACCTATATTTGATTCGCAAAGGAGCAAAATGTAAGAAAGTTTATTTTCAGTAAATTCGGACGTATGTGATCTATTTATGAGTTTTTATTGTTGAATGTGTTATCTTCTAAGCACTTGTGGAAATTTAAAAAAAAATTAAAATTTTAACAGAAATGTTATATTTGTACATTTTTGTCCTATTTTCCAAGTTTATGGAATTGCGACCAATAATTAGTTTTTAAGCAACAATCATTTCCAATGCCGGACACTTCAGGAGAAATTTTAAAATACGAGCAGAAAGGCGTAACAGTATTTCGGAGTAATGTTCATTGTGATCTATCTTTTTTACACGACCACTTCGGCCGGAAAAATTCTATTGGCTAAAAATTGGAAACCAAAACTGAAATACAATAATGCGGCGGTTCAAATACTGATACGTACTTTTCTTTTCCAAGAAATAAATTGTCTGACTTTTTCCTCGGGAACTCTGCTAATACATTATCAAAATATAAACGTTAATTTATTCAATCACTTGATGCAAAAAAATTAACTGGGGAGGAAGGTCTAAAATCAAATATATAACTTTTTTTTTAGAAAGGTACAGAAACAAGACACAATAAGTAATAATAATATAAAACAATTGATTAATAATATGAATAAGTAGGGTTACATAAAGCCTATAGCCACGTGGTGAACGACTAAGCAAACGTTCGTACTAAATCACAAGTAAAAAAATACCAAAATATCATGCGATGCTGCTTTATTATTGTAATTGTTTAATTGTTAAATTAAAAACGAAAGAATAATATGCACAATACTTACCAGATTAATATTTAGTACTTTTTTCCCCGATTCAGACCCAGTACGGGTTAAATGGTCGACACTGGGATCCGCACAGAGAAATGGGCAGGACACGTTTACTCGGAGAAAATACACAGTTCACTGCTAACTCGATCGGTCTTCAACATTACAAATCAATTTTCATCTATTTCGTTTAAACCTTTACAGTTTATTAAAATTACAACAACAAATGTAAGTAATAAATTATCAATTTTTCCAACAAAAAGTAAAAAAACTGAAAAATCTTTTCGAAGTTAACTTCGTTCAAACCTTATGATTTTTTGAGGACGCCTGAAAAACTGCCTCATCAAAATAAAATTAACTGGAGTTGTTTGATAAACCCCAGTATCATATCTTGATCCAGTGTTTTTATTTCGGGTGTTAAAAAGTAACTTTTAACAATCAATTTTTCCGAGAGTCTACCCACCTCATGGGCTGTAAACGGGGGTTAATCATTAATGGGCCTACTGTCTTGCATTAATGCCTATCAAAAAATTAGCCTATAATTAATGAGATACTAGCAATACGCAAACTCTGCCTTACATGCCTTGGGACACCCCTATTCAGATGATCCCAACGTGCAGGAGGTCCTGGCGTCACTGGGCCTCCAACTGCAGGGAAGGAGCGTTTATGTCGACTGGGACTGTGGGTTCCCGGGCAAGTAAATATTAAGGGAAACCATTTGGCAGACTAAGCTGTAAAAGAAGCAGCCATTACAGGCCTTCAAATCAGGAACGTCCCAAAGGGTGATATGACTGCAGTTTACAAGGGTAAAGTCAAGTTAAGGGTCAATGGAAACAGGTCTGGACTCTGTAGATATATGAACTACTTCGTTCAGGAATAGTTGAAGGAAAGATGAAAGGCACGGTTGAGTATTGGACACTGTAGGGTCATTTGCCGGAATTACAAATACCGAGTAATGCTCCAGTTGGATATGAATTCCTACGAGCCATAGGACTAAGGGTCATTTGATGCAAGAGGCACCTCCAATATGTGGAGTGCAATCAGATCATCACAATCAGATATATACTTATGTCATAAACATTACGTACAACCAGTAGACTGTTGTCTTGCCTATAAGCATCCAAGAAATACTAGGCAATAACCATGATAGTATATGTAATTGGTTTAATTTTCTCAAATCAACAAAATATGAGCTTCTCAGTTTGTCTCGTTTGTCCTCTTTTTTGGGTAATAAAATATATTAAAAGGAAGAAGGAGGGGAAAATAAATAAATAAGTGGATAAATAAATAAAAGGAGTAAATATACTAGAATATATCCCGTGTCCTGCACGTTTGGGTCAGGCATCCGCAAGGAGATAGTCATTGGGACAATCATGACCCTTGGTGGTTGCTGGAAAAAAAAAAAAAATGGGCCTTGGTGTTCCCAACAGTTGCCTAGGTTGGTGAGATTTACAAATACTGAGTAATGCTTTAGTTGGATATGAACTACATAAACCTGCGAACTTTTAGATCCCTACTTCTCGTGGGAACCTAATGAGTATACCAATGAAAAAAATAGAAGCACAACCAACTTGTAGTGCGGGTAGTAGTGCCCCAGGTAAAGGCAGGAGTGCCCCCTGTGATGGCAAGATGCGCCTACACACTAAACAACCAAGCCCACTCATTCTACAACAACCACACTTTAGCATATACAGTGTGCTGAGCTGATGGCAATCAGAAGGGCATTAGAAGGATTAAAAACAATTGACAATAATTGCATTTTTTTTATGACTTATAGCGCCCTTCAATCTTTTCAAGACCCTTACTCAAAAAATTCTATCACCCAGAAAATATGGGAATCTATTGCCAATTTAGCCACAGGAGTGCATAAACTGGTAGACAGTACACAAACTCCAACACAATCTATAAGAAACCCCAGATTTAATACAATCCCAAGTCATCCTTTGTCTTCTTTATTCCCTGTATATCAATTACCATGATGAAAAAGTATTAAAAATTTAATAAAAGTATGGATGTGTTAAACTAAGACAGTCTGCTTGTACAACTCTATTTGAGATCGATTTCGGGGGCATCTGCCTCCCCTCACCTCGTTTTTAGCCATATTTAGCCAAAGGTGTGGGTTCAAATCCCGCTCGTGACCCTGACTTTTTTTATCTCAACCAAGACCTTACATAAAAAGAATAATTATTACAAAGAAGTAACTTGGTCAATTGACCACTAAAACATAAATGGATTAAGGGTTAATATGAATTTTTAAACAATCTTACTTAAATGTTACATATATTTACATATAATATTAAATGATTGTACATAATAAAAATAATGAAAAAGTAGAAATAGATAAACCGTAAGTGAACATTGTTATGCATTATTAAAAAATTGTAAGAAGCTCTTTTTGTTTCAATGTGTTCTGGTGTCCTTTGTCTAAATGATTTTCCAGTGCTAGAGAAACACACTTCACTGAACAAACTAGAGAAAAATAAAAGAAACTTTAGACTGCAAGGAAGCAAACAAAACATGGAAGTTTAGAGGAACATTGCAAAGAAAAAGTTCTAATTATTAAAAGCAAAAGCAGATCCATTTCAATTTATAGTATACTCTCTCCCTTGTTACGAAAAATATTTTGAAATACCGAGTGTATCAAAATGCAGCATTTTTTCGATTTACCAAAATGACCTACTGAGGAGTTTATATTTTCATTAAATTCAAACAATCGTTTTGAATTGACCAGTCCATTGATATCCATCATCAACAATATACACAGGAACGTGTTAAATTTCTTTATATATATATATATTTTTTTTTTTTTAACTTTTCAATATAGAAATGTAATTTAAAAAATGTTTTGATCATTTAATTCATCCTAGAAATTTTATTATGTTCTTTCAAATTTGGCCAAACAGTCCATATTGATATGGTATTTTAGAGGATACATAAGATCTTTATTGAAAGTACTTATTTTGCCTCGGATATAAAATCAAATTGCTGTTTTTGAAAATTATACCAAAAAATAATTGAGACCAGAAGATTTATTTAAAACTCTTCAATTTTAATTCAATTCTCTTTTTGAGTTCTATATTTTCCCGATTTATGGCTATTAATTTTAAATTTGTCTTAATGTCCACTCCATGTATGCAATATTTTTTTCGCTTTAACCAACTTAAGAGTAACATTTTGTTCACAGCATGTCAGAAAGGTCGCAATACACAGCATCGTTATTTCCGGATTAATCATCAAAGAGTAGCATAAGAAAACAAACTTCACTTCAGTTTCTATTGTTAAAGAATAAGAACAATGATGTCAGAAAACTGTATTAGATGTATTGTATTTGCAGAGGTTAACAATCATCATTAGAAGATAAAACCAAATGTAATGAATAAATCATTTATTTGATACAACATTTGTTGAAAGGAATTGTTCACATTGGGACTGGCCTTGTGTAAAATTGGTATTGGAATGATTTAAAATAAATATCATTGTTTTAACCACTATTTCATGTACATGTCAATATATATATTTCTATGTTACAATTTCCAATAAACATTACATTAAATAGATGAATTATTATGAGAAACAAACGACTATACACCATTTAATAGCTTACTGTGCCTGGGTGAATGATAACAAAAATCAAAGTTGTAAAACATTTTACAAACAAATTGAAATATAATTGTATACTTATAAATTAAAAATTAATTTTTAGGTTTGTCATTTATCCCGCACATTATACCTCACACAGGTGAACTAACGTTAAAGCTGAGGAAAGATTCAGGTATCTAAGTCCTTAAGAAATAAAAATAAATCCTGTTTTCCAAACTGTCAGTTCTTTAAAATTCCTCTTGGTACTGCCTGGAATCCAGTCTCTTCTGCAGTGCTTCTAGCTGTCTCTTGGCCTCACACTGTGGGAAATTCTGGAGGTCATAATACTGGGGCGCCAACTTCAAAAGCCATTCAGCTGTAAAATTATCATAATTATCAATTCATAGAATTTCCTCTTAAAATATAAAAAAATTTCAGATCTCACGTTTTACATCTGTGACTGTTCGAATATAATTTTTGGTAGTGAGTACAAATTCATTGTAAACAACCCAATCTGGTTTATGATCAAGGCAAGTTGAAGGATGCAATTGCACAACTTGATTGTCTTTGATTGTCAAGTAGTGTCCTGTTTTTTCTAAATGTGCAACCTGTTGAAAACAGTAATTATCACTTCATCCAGAATCATACAAGTTTAACTTCTTATGTTGTGAATTAACTATAATTGTGTAAATTGCAAAATTAGCAGAAGAGCAAATATATCTATATAAAATAATGATAAGAAAATATAGAAATAAGAATACTAAACCTGGTGATGAATATAAATGAAAAATGATTGTGGTCACTAAATACCACATAAAAATGAAAAATACTGACCTGCATAAAAAAGCCAGTTACTAAAGATTTCCTAATGTTGACATAGTAATCCTTGGAATTGAATTCAGTAGATGTTCTCTTCAGACCAAATCTGTCCATGATTCTTGCAAGTTGTTGCCTCACATTATCCCCACTTTTGAGGGACCTATAGTTAACAAAGTTGTCATAGCACCATTGTGGATCCTCAGTATCTGAACGCAAACACAAATTCAATTGAAGATATTGGAAAAGAATGGAGAAAGAGAAAAACACATACTTTGTTTAAAGGCGTGGTACACGTTGAGCAGAGTAAGGTGGTCACCATCAATATGAGCAAATCTCATTTTTGCATCGTCGGCTGCTTTCTTCGCTTCATTTGGCCTCACAAAGCACTGAGGGACTAAACACAGTGGACAGGCGAGTGGGAATACCACCATGCCGCACATTTAGTTTTCCCAATTGAACCTACACAACCTAACCTACTTAGAATCCTGCTCAACCCTGGCTCATATTTTAATTTTTAATGCTACCATTTATGAGTGAGTATATGTCTATTATAAGAAATTTTTTATCAGAAAATAAACATGAATTGCAAATATTTATATGACTTTTTACTTATAGCTTTTTTTATTTATAAAATAACTCAAATTTTCCTATCTCAATAGTTTGCTAATAAAACAATGTTACAAGTGAGAATAATCTATTTTAACTTTCTATAAACAAAAACTGAACTTTTTTAAACTTATTCTTTATTTTTTTTTAATTTAAGTTAATTGAACAGGGGCCCCAGTAGTCAAGTGGTTAGCGTAATGGACTCCTGGCTTGTAGACCCAGCAATCATGGGTTTAATTCCCACTGCTATCCCTAGAATTTTATACTCTCCCCTCCGTTTAAAATATATGATTGTTCATAAAGCCTTGGAAATAAAGCCATAAAGCATATAAAAAATAAAATTACAAATTTTTCTTATCTTGACATAACTGATTTACCATTAAAATGGAATTTTCGAAGTAAGAATAACCTATTTTAACTTCACATTATGAAATGTTCAATGTGGTTTAACACCCTTGCGTTAATAAAACTGACATGGCAATAAGGGTAATGCAAGACTTGTAACATAGCGTAAATTTTCCGGAATATATTTATTTGTTGCCCATATATTTATTAAACAAGTAAAAACATTTACTAAAAGAACTGATAAAAAATTCCTAAATTGTATTTTTTAAAAGCTACATAAAACAAAAATTACTAATTGAGCCAAGTTTTAAGTAAGAATGATTTGTTGGAGCAAGATTCTGTAAAGCCACAATCTAGTGGCTTGTATTCATTTCACCTGATTTTTTTAATATAGTGAAACCAGAAGAACAATTAAAATAGACAATGAAGAAAAATTTCAACTATGTTGTCAGAACAACATAGTCATGCTGATTCCAGCATTATTTATACCTGATAGCATTGCTGTAATTGACAGTATTTCATTGGAGCAGTTCAATTGGCAACTGGTTATGAGCAATTTGGCCAGTTGTGGATCCAAAGGGAATTCAGCCATTACTGCACCCAAATGTGTAAGGTTCCCATCATCATCCAGGGCTGCCAAGTAGTTAAGAAGTTCCAACGCTCTCATTAACGTCTCAGGAGCTAGGATTATTAATAAAATTTAAACTAACATAATTATTGTCTGCTAATATGAAATGACAGTTTTCAAATTTTACATAAAATTTATATATTATTTTCACTTTTGTTTTCATCCTTCCCCCCCTCTATTGATATTTTTATTTCATAATTATTTTTAAGACATTCTTGAAGGTGAGTAAAATAATAACTTTACTATTTTATTTCTGAAAAGTTTATAATAAATTTAAAAAATCGTAAAACCAGCATTTCATATGGCTGCCAATTTTTATTTATTTATTTAATGGTTTTCATTTATATATACTTAAATTTCCAGAAATAAACTGCTTTGAAGCATCACAATAAAATAGTAAAGTTACTACTCAACCCAACAATACAAAATTTATTATTTCTTTTTTTTCGTGTTTCTTATTTACTAAATTCCTTTAGTTCTTGTCATTATTTTTCTAAACGCTTACAAATAAAAAGCATTCATTACTGCCAGCAATAGAGCGAGGATTAGATTAATTTAGACTAAAATTTTGATGTTGAAAATTTGCCTTATATTTATAATTATCAAATTATGTAATAATTTGATATTACAAATTAGGCAAGTAACAGAAATAGAGAAAAGGCACATACCAGGGGGATCCATAAAATCAAAGTGGACCAAGTCATCAATCCCAAGTTTTTTAAGTTGAAGCACAACTGATCCTAAATTAGACCTCAAGATTTCTGGATAAGTGTTATCCTGCATTTCATTTTTATATGCTTTCTCAGTATAAAGTCTAAAATAATTTATTATCATTAGTATTATTTTTTCGTTTTTAAGTCCGTAAATGTTTTCATTTACCTGAAACATTTTCCAGGTCTCGTACGACCAGCTCGACCAGCACGTTGCTGTGCAGATGCTTTGCTGATTGGTGAAACCAGCAGAGATTCAACCCTGATTCTAGGGTTATAAACTTTCTGTTTTGCAAAACCAGGGTCTATCACAAATACAACTCCATCAATGGTGAGGGATGTTTCAGCAATATTGGTAGAAACAACAACTTTGCGTCCAATAGCCCCATTAGGCTTGTTAGGGGGTGCTGGCTCAAAAATTCTTTGTTGCAGGTTAGGTGGGAGTGTAGAGTAAAGTGGGATACATTTCAGTTCACCCACTTCAGGTCCCAAGTTATCAATCTCTCGTTTGATTCTTTTACATGCTTCTTCAATTTCCTTTAATAAAAAAATATCATCTGAATTATTTACATTATGTATATATACAGTTTTGAACAGTTCAAAATACTTGTAATAAAAATGCATAACTTTTGATTTAAAATGCACAAAACATTACTTATAGAAATGATAAATGGTGGAGTGAGTATGTTGTTAAATCTTTATAAAAAGATAGTTCCTATTCATAGTTAGTTGTTTTCAACGTCCGGATTTCAAGTTACAGCTCATCTTCAGTTGAAGGAATTTACAACCACGTCTCTCGACATGAATTGTAAAAGTGAACCTGCTGATCCTCCGCCAATATGACGTTCCAATGGGAAGCTGGTTTTTAATGCCACTCAATTTTGAATGTGCAAAAAGCAGAAATTATAATACATCTAAATATTATACTAATAATACTGTAAGAAAACAATTATAAATTAGTGAACATGGAGATAAATGCATTAATAATATAATAGATTTTGATTTACCTCCTAATTTATATATGCATCTAAACAATACTAATCATACAACTTAATCAAATTAATTAATTATTTTTTATAAGTTAATTTTAACATTAAATTACTGATATATTATTTTTATTAATTAATAAATAAAAACATAAATTAATCACAAATTTATAACTATTTTCTTACAATATTTATTAATCTAATATTTAGTTGGGTTATAATTCCCACTTTTGGCTGTTCAAAATTGAGCAGCATTAAAACCCAGCTTCCCATGGGAACGTCGCATTGGCGGAGGATCGGCAGGTTCACTTTTACAATTCGTGTCGAGAGACGTGGTTGTAAATTCCTTCAACCTGATGATGAGTTATAAGCTTGAAATCCAGATCGTTGAAAATGACTAACTGTGAGTAGAAACTTTTTATGAAGAATTAACATTACTCACTGTCGTCAGCAGTGATATGATCACGGCTCCTCACACGCATGACATGGCAGGGGAGAGAAGAAAGAGATTGTACTAGAAGTGTATGTGATATGGATAGATAAGCCTTCTCTGAGAATTTGAGATTGTTTAAGAAAGACAAAGAGCCAGTAAGCTCATAGTTATTATTTCAGTACAATGGGTGATTTGGTTAATTGGTGTTAAGGTGGCGATGGTACAGGATTTAGAAACTTAGAAAAATATCATTAATTAAAAGTTTTTAGTAGTAAAAGATGGTAGCAAAGTATATTTTGTGGGCAGATTTTTTAAAAATATGGAACAAACAACCAATTTTTTTAAATTATTTATTTACTTTTTTTTGTATAACTCATTTAATACGGACTCCCATGAACCCTCATCAGTGACAACTTTCTCAAAAGATTTTACATCCTTCCAGGCTTGGGAAAGTTGTTGCTGATAAAAGGATTTGGAGGAGTCCAAAAAACCGACCACAGATTACAAGAACAACAACTTTAGTATAATTATTTAAAAAATAAATAAATAAATGTACGAAGTTATTGGTAAAAAGTCTGTTTTAATTTTTTGTTTGTTTCCTTTTCTTTTAATTTTGTATTTATGCAGGAGGCCTCCCCACACTCAGTTCATTTTATTTAAATACCACCCAGAGCTACTTCGAAAAAGGGAAATTTTGTTTAAATGTTTGTTGCAAGTGTTCCTCACAAGTGAATCATGCTCTGCCCTACATTCAGTTGTGATAAGCCAAGGAAACAAAAAAAAAAAAAAAACCTTGCCAAGACCTTTTAATTAATAATATTTTTAATCCTATTATAGTTAACTTTTCTAAATCTTATACCGTACCATCACCACCTATCACCAATAACCTGAATCACCCAATGTACAGAAATAACTAGCAGCTTACCGAGTCATTCTGAAACAATATCAAATTCCTGTAGAGGTCCAATCTATTAGCCATATCGCACACACACGGTACAACCTTTTTCCACTCTCTCCCCTACCACAATGTCATTGGGAGCAGAGAGCAACCACATCTGTCACTCCTGATGACATTATACAAAGATGGAATATATTATATATTTTACCTCTTGCCCAGTCAAAAATAATAAAACATCTCCAGCTATTTCCTCACACATGTGTATCTGTATGACAGTCCTTATTGCTGCTTCTAAATAATCTCTCTCTGGCTCTGGAGTGTAATAAATTTCAACAGGATGAGTCCTACCAGGAACATTCATGAGAGGTGCATTGTCGAAATATTGCTTAAAAAACACACACACGTATATATAAACACATATAATCAAATAAATATCATTTTAAAACTTTGAAACATTGAATCCAGAGGTTGCTCCACAAAAGAAGTATTTGGGTATAGTTCGCCATTGTGGTACCATTTCGTTTAACTTTTTACCTGATACATCATCTTCAGTGGATTCCAGCATTCCAACCACAACCATATTTTTCCAAACTTTTGATTTTTTTCTGGACCGTTTAAATTATCTTACAAAACTTCTAACAGCATATCTTACATTTGATAGAAAATGAGCAATGATTTTGGGTTCAATGCGCTAAAAATGAGATTACTGAAATACCTGAAATTTTCCTGCATCAAGCGTAGCCGACATTATAACCAATTTCAGGTCAGGCCTTTGTTTGATTATCTCTTTCAGAACACCCATGAGAATGTCAGTGGCTAGAGTCCTTTCGTGGGCCTCATCAAGAAGAATTACTTGATAGTTTTCAAGCATCGGGTCTGACATCCCTTCCCTCAGCAGCATACCATCAGTCATGTACCTGAAAATTTTAAAGTTAGAAAATATTGAACCTGTCATTGGGCTATATTTAAGGCATACTTTAACACAGTTTTTCCTGATGAGCAGTCTTCAAACCTAATGCTATAACCGACCTCCTGCCCAAGTAAAACATCCATTTCTTCAGAAACTCTTTGTGCCACAGACATGGCAGCCACTCTTCTTGGCTGGGTACATGCAACACCTTTTGAGCCAACACAGACTGAATACTCTACACACCTACAGTGAAAGGATAAATAAATTAATAACAAAATAAATCAAAATCAAAACACGACTACCCAAAATATGTACCATTGAGGTATTTGAGTTGTTTTTCCTGAACCTGTCTCTCCAACTAACACAATGCACTGATTTTTATGAAGATAGTTCATAAATGTTTGTCTGTACTCAAAGACAGGCAATTGAATCCTCTTCCGGTAAAATTCATGGTACCTGAAATATTCTTGTTAAACAAATTCAAAAACTAAATATTTTTAACAATTCCAAGTAAAGTTACCGAGGTGTGAATGGCAACCCTGTAAAAGGGTTACGGCTGGTTTGGAGTTTTGGTTGAACTGAAGATGATTTCGTTGAAGAAGAAGAAGACGAGGAAGAAGAACTACTGCCAGAGGAATGACTAAAACCAAACACACATTATGAAATACAGTTCATAGAGAAGCAATGTATTAAGAATGAAATGCATATACAATTTATATATTTATTTATGCATGGATTCAGTGAAGAGAGAAAGAAAAAGTATATAAAAATATAAGCCATCACTGGTGAATCCTATTGCATGACAAAGGCTGACCTTATGTTTCAGAGTGTGAACTAACTATAAGAATGATTATGTGTACAAAAACCATTCAATAGTTGAGAATAATTCTATCCACAAACTATTTTTGACTACAAAATCCTATAACTCACTCTTTCTTCTGATATGTGCTCTACACTTTTTTTTCTTAAATAATTGTAAAGGGGGAAAACTTGTCAATACATTGGAGATGAAAAAGCTTCTTCAAATTTGGTATTATTTTTTTAAAATTGATTACTTTAATTCTAATTTTCCAGTATTCAATATTCCAAGCAAGCTGTTTCAACAGATAGGTGAATTCAAAATAAATGAACCCAATACTTTAAGAGCATTGCAAATTTCTAGCTATATTCCATTAGGGGAGAAAAACCTTTATAAATCTGGCCTACAATATTTAATAACTGCATTGGAGGTGGAGACAGAGATTTATATTGTGCATTCTTACAACGTCTGATTTCATCCCTTGAACCAGAAATTATGATCTACATAAATATCATATGAAATGGTTTTAAATTAAAAACATTTTTCACTTGCGCATTTCAAAAGCTACAACAAAAACATAATGCAAGCAAAGCTTCTTAACTTGACATTCAGATGGCTTCCTTTGGGGAGGGGAAAAGTCGCTAACTCAAGTTTGTGGCAAACCATATGACAATCCAAAGCAAATGCATGCAAATCATCGCCAAACTAATTTTCGCCTAACCCATCTCGGTCAATTGTTTTCAGGATACAGTCTGTCTCCTGTGAACTGAAGCACCATTATTTACATCCAACGAGGTCAAAACCGCTATATATATATATTTTTTTTTAAATCCCCACCAAAAAAACTCCAGGCCAAGACCTCATAGTCCAACAGCTCTTGGCAAACTTCCCCATAAAGTTCTTCCTGGGTGTACAACCTACTTCCTACTGAAATGGAAGCACTAAATCATCATTATTGCCAAACCGGTAAAAAGGAAATATGACAAACAGTTACAGATTAACATATCACTATAAAAATCTCCTTATTCTTCTCTCTAAGGTTTTCTAAAGACCCCTACCAAAGCTCATGTTACACTTGGAACCAGTAATCCCCACTCAGCTATTTCAGGTTCAGACTCTTACACCCCTGTCCACATCAAATGCACAGGGTTATTGATGAAATATTAGACATGTGCAAGGAAAAGAAAGTGTCTAGGACTGTTCATAGACACTGAAAAGGCATTTGACAAAGTGTAAGACCCAGGCCTATAATAAAACTGAAGCCTCTCGTTGATTACTCCTTGTACTGCATAGTACAACCTTACCTTATGAATTGAAGATATTCAGTGCGCTATGGAGAAGCCTATTCACAATCTTTCAAAATTAGATCAAGAGTACCTCAATGCTGAGTACTGTGGCCTTTTCTCTACCTTCTCTTTTCAATTGATTTCCCAACAAATATACTTTTAAAAACAGCCCACACAACACTTTTCTGATGATGTCACCATACTGTCAAAACAAGGTACCAGTGAAGAAACCATTCCGTACTAAAAGAATCTCTCCTATCCTTTTTCCCACTTATATCAATGACCTGCCCGACTCCATCCTATCCTGTAAATATCACCTATATGCCGATGACTCCCAAATATACATATCCTTCCACCCTTCCGATCTTCACTCGGCCATTCTCAAGATCCAAAAAGACCTAAACTCCATCAACGAATGGGCCCATAAAAATTCCCCAATCCTCAATCCGTCCAAATCCACCGCCATAATTATCGGGTCCAGGCAACTCCTCAATTCCCTCCTCAACATCCCACCTCTCATGCTAAATAATCATCCCATCTCCTTCTGCTCCTTGGTAAAAAACCTAGGAGTAGTCTTTGACCAAAACCTTTCCTGGCATTATCACATTTCCCAAATTTCCCGTCATTCCATTGCATCCCTCAGCCTGTTTCATCAGTCCTGGTTTCTCTTACCTTTCTCCACCCGCAAACTCCTTGTATCTTCCCTTATACTTCCCTTCTTCGATTATAGCTGTGTGGCATACAGTTGTCTCTTGGAGGGGGAGAAAGCGCGATTGAAGCGTATTATGAATTGTTGTGTAAGATTTGTGTATGGCACCCCATGGGGATCCCGGGTGTCGGGATTGTATTCCCAACTTTCCTGGCTATTTCCATCCTTCCGTGCACAGTATTCCCTAGGTTGCTCGTTGTCCTCCTTACATCATCCAATCCCTCCAATTCAACTCCTCACATCTCACTCGTAAGACCCGCTCATCCCCAATCGACCTTATCCTTCCGCAACATCCAACCCATACCTTCAAAAGATTCTTTCTGATCCGAGGCCCTAAACTCTGGAACTCCCTTCCCCTTTCTATTTGTCACGCTGCCTCCTTTTCCTCCTTTAAATCCCACCTGTATAATCACCTCCTCTCCCTCCAAGCAGAGACCTCACGTTAACATTTGTTATTTAATATTCTCGTAATTTTCTCTTCTGGCCTACCTTACTAGTATACATTGTGCCAAGATTTCTAACTTTTTTTACTTTTAACTTCATAGAAGGAACTTCCTTTATTTATTTCATGTAAATTATTCTTAGGGGACACCAGTCCTAGAATAAAGTTATTTTTCTTCTTCTGAAAGAATTCGTGAAAGTGTCAGCAATTGATGTAAAAGATAGAGAGTAGAAGTGACCCCAACTGTGTCACAAATAGACCAATTCACTAGCATCGCCTCATGTCAAATGAAGCAATTGTGTAGCAGGGAGAACCAGTAACATTTACAATACTCCATTACAGTTCGTGATCCAATTGACCAATTAACTTTTTTCAATTAATTAATCCTTATGAAAGGTATTGGTTGAGATGAAAAAGTTAAAATCACGAGCAGGATTCGAACCCACGACATTCGGCTAAATACACTGCTACTCTACCACTTGAGCTATCGTGACTTCGATCCATTCTGACACGAACTTCCCATCTCAACCTCACCTCTCGAATTTTCCCTCCTTTTTGCCATTTTTCAAATGTCGTGTAATATGATTCTCGGTGACAAATGAAAGGGCCAAGGAGAGCTTTTGTGATTTACAATACAATTATTTACAATACTGTTGCAATATCTAGAGCTTATACCTGGACCAAAAGCAAATACGGGCAACACATATTAAAAACTGAGTCGGCATCTAATGTTCGCACTGAAACATCTCTTCGCCAATAAAACCATCCATTTCATTTACATAACGATCTTAGGTCTATATGGCAATACAGTTGCACCATATGGTCATCGGCATCTGAATCACAAAATAAAAGAGAGCAAACCATTCAGAACCGTTCCTCAGTTAATAACAAACGCTTCATGGCATGTTTGGAACCGAACTATCCTCATTTGCACATCCCTAATGTTAAAACCGTGATCAAGAACCTACAGTCGACACCACCGCTCCATCACCGCAACCGACTGATGCAAGAAATTGCCCAAAGCCGACCAACTCCATGATCAGACAATTGAAAAGACACACTCTGACCTCATACCACCCTAAACTCGTATCTATTACTGTTAAGTAATTAATTATTGGATGCTATTGTTACCAAATGTATTAATCCGATTTAAATGAGGAACGCCGCTGGGCGTTTGCTTTCACATGTTTCAAGTAGTTTTATATTTAGAATAAGATCACGACTATAAGTTCATTGGCTCAATAATGTTTAATAAGCCAGGGAAAACCTAGAAATTATAATTCTGCCTGAGACTTTGTTCCAATATGTAGGTTATGTTATAACGAAGAATCGCCCTAAATTAATTCATATTTAAATTAAACAAAAAGTAAATGACAATTATCTTTGAAACAGAAACTATTAAAATGGTAGGTAATCGGCGTAATGATGTGGTCCTCGTGGTAGAACGTAAAACTGTTCTGGGCGATGGAAAGTATTAACACAAATGACACAAACCTCTTGTTTTTTGTCACGTACGGATCAATGTACTCTATCCGGCTCTTCTTCATGTTGAACTCTTCACGAAGAACTTATTCCTGTCAATGGATTCACTGCTTTAGTAAAGGAAAAGGATAGATTTGTTGGGGGGGAAAAACCTATTGAGAAAAGCGACAAATAATATCCCTGCGGGCCTGCAGAGTACTCTCTATAGTCTACAGTACACACGCAATACACTCTACACTTTAGAATAGTAGTGATGTTCCAGCTTACGTTTGCCTTCTTGACCATCTACACAAACACCACACTTTAACACAAAAGGTGTTTGGGCATTTGAAGCGTTAACAGGGTTAATTTCATATTATTATGAAATAAAAATTTACTCATATTTAGAAGAATATAAGGTCTCGATAAATTACTTTATTCTTACCAGCCTTACCGCGTAAATTCAAAATGCAGCAGACATTTTTATGCTGGCACTTGGAATATTAAGAAAAAGCAGACCCCAAACTAAACTCCTTTAAACAAAAGAATATTTAAAATTTATGCTTATTCTATTAATTTTAATTAAATCAATCGATATACTCTTATTAGTTGGATGAAACAAAATAGAATATACAAACCAAAAATAATAAGAGATTTACTTAAGAATAGTAAGCATGAAGATTGCTCATTTTATAATCAAACTCCTTTTCTTGTCTTTTCTCTATTTTAATCCAGCTGTATTATCTATACCATGGAAAGACATCATCTTGAACCAGAAGTTTGAAATATTATTGTGAGAATGAACCATCGAGGTCACCAGCAAGTGGATATCGCAGAGGCAGTTGGTGTTCTCAGAGCGTGTCAAAAAAATTTTGACTCTCCTCTGTATTTATTTGCTTAACAATAATATCTTTATATCCAATTTAATGCATTATACAATTTATGGATTTTTCACCGAGCTTATATTACACTTTGAGGATGTATCATTCAGATCACACTAATTTACCAATTGACTAGATTTGAGACCTATTGCTGAAGCATATTACAGTCCTCTAAAGGTTTGATTGGTTTAAAAATTTTTAAGTTGTCTACAAAGAGCCTGAACACACAAAAATTAAAACAGTTAGCAAAATCATTTATAAAAATATTGAACGATAATGGCGACAGATGCCTCCCTTGGGGTTTGATTGTGTACCACATTTACAATTACAATTAAATCTCAGTGCATTTAGTGATGATAAATTACTGCTCTTAGCTTGTTTTCATCTAAGTTTCATTTGGTCAGGTACAGGATCATATTTCATCATCCGAAATTTTGTACTATTTTGTATGACTCAGTCTGCTGCAATTTTTATGAGATTTAGTTTCATCATCATGAAAGGTAGTTACATTTCAAAATTAATAAAGGTTATTAATAACGTATGTAATACATATACTTGTGTTTTAAAAATATAAAGGTTTTAAATACACAAAATTTAAAAATATTTACAAGAAAAAAATTAAAATGAATTGAAACAATTTAAACTTTATAGTAAAACTGTCTAATTGATATTAATAATACAATATTTAACACTAAACATACCGAAATTGAATATAAACCTATTTATACCACAACCAGTCAAATGACTGGTGTTTAGATAAGGACTTTGAGAAATATTGATTTTGGTAAGGATGAATATAAACAAAGTAACTTTAAGCTAATAATTATTCAAAAATATATTTTTTCTATTAATTTATCTGTTTTCAAGCTTTAGCTTCACACACTTTTTTAAAATCAGAAGTGATAAATATGAGAATTGCTATGAATTTCTATGCTTTTTTTTCTATTGAAGTCTTTTATAAAAAACAAATTACTTTATTCACCAATAAATAGAATAATGAGAGAAGGAAATAAGATGTGTCCAAATGATTATTTAGAGAAGTAAGATGCTGTCTGGTGTGTGTGTGGGTTTAGGAAAACATTTTCTTTATTGTGCTGTTTCGATCTTTATTGAGATTCACAGCTAAATACTACACATATGTCCAAATATTGACTTTTTTTCATCTAAATGTTAATCCATCAACTAGGGGGCACGCTAGCCTCACCGGTTTAGGCGTTGACACAGTGTTCATCACTGTAAGGTAAATGTCCCGGGTTCGAATACAGCAGCCCTGCATTCAGTTTGAACCCTCTAACTTGTTACCTAAACATAGATTACTTAAAATTTCTGCAGTCGAAGTGATTAATACCAACTTGTCGTGGTTCAAATTCCATGCTCAATTCACAATATAAAAGTAAATGCCCACAATTGTAATCTGGACTTTCCTTTTACTCTTAGACAGAACTTAACAAAAAGAAGGATTTTAAATATTCCATAGATCCACTAGAATTCTGCTACACAAGGAACTTGATCGTTTAAAAGGTTTTTTTTTTTTAAACTTTACATATTTGTTAAAGCTGTTGGTCTCCAACCACGCACTACTTATATAGACGTAGTTCAGAACACACCTCTTCCAGAAAACCCACTTTTGAGCTTGTAGGGTGTATTATTGGAATTGAAGTTATGTCACAGGCCTTTATTATCACTTTGTCAACATTAACAGTAAATTACAATTAATTAAGGTTTTTAGTTGAGATGAAAAAAAGTTAATGGCACGAGCGGGATTCGAACCCACGATCTTCGGCTAGATACGCCGCTGCTCTACCACTTGAGCTATCGTGACCTCGATCCACTTGGACATCAACTTCTTATCTCAACCCCACCTTTTGAATTTTAAGAAGTTGATGTCCGAGTGGATCGAGGTCACAATAGCTCAAGTGGTAGAGCAGCGGCGTATCTAGCCGAAGACCGTGGGTTCGAATCCCGCTCGTGCCATTAACTTTTTTTCATCCCAACTAAAAACCTTAATTAATTGTAATGTATTAATTGGTCAAGCGGACCACGAAATTAGTGAAATTAACAGTAAAGACTATTTTTTTATTTGACCTTTTGGAAATATTTTTAAATCAAAATATTCAGGAGTACCTTTACAAATCCGTGCTGTGAAAAATGTAATAAATAATAATAATCTAACGTTGTCCCCTTGTCATACGTAGTGGTACTTCAAGCGGCAATTAGGCGCGACCTGATCTACCTTATTTTCTTACCATTTAGAGATGATTTGGTTGATTATTGTTCACAGTGCAACTCCTCCACAAGAGAGGTCCTTTTTTTCAATTTCTGAATGATTTATTAAGAACTTTTTATTTATTATTATGTTGTATTTTCTTATGCAAATAAAGTTCTTTCTTCAAAACCACATGTTGTTAAGCTAATAACTTTACTAAAGGATAAGGCGCAGTTTAAAAAGAAAAGGAAAAAGTGTTTCTATTGAGATTTATTAAATCTAGAATATCTACCATATTAGATACAATTCATTAATTTAAATGTAATACTATTCATGTCTGGTACTTTAAATGCCCTGAAAATAGTGATTAAGAATATAATACCTAATTGATTAATACTGTATGTACACCAGCTGACACCCGAATGAATTTTTTTTAAAAATAAATTTTAAGAAAGCATCAAAGATACAATCTGAGGTGATATTAAAACAATGTCAACTCAACAAAATTTTATCTATTCTAGTTCAATACAATTGCTTGAAATAAATGTTAACAAATTTATAAATGTTCTTTTAAATATAAATATAAATATAGTATGCATTAAGAAATAAATACAAACTGACTATAAGTTCAATGCAAACCTAATTTACTATATAAAATAAAATAAATTTTTGAAATAAAGTAGTAAATAATTGTGAAAAAATAGATGCATTCAAATCTCTTTCAATATGTCCTGCCTTGTAAACAAATCAATTTGTATGTTGCCATTTTCATCGTGGAAAACGAAGATGCATACATGCAATAAACAGGAGTCCTAATTGGCGAAATATTAACCCATTTGCATACTAATGTATTTTATAATTATTTGTGGATTTTTCATGTATATTAAAAGAAGATACATTAGTCGATTATGTCATTTAAATACGTCTGGTAACTTGTTTTGCACTTGCATTAATTTTGGAAATCAGAAATTATTCTTTTACAAGTTGCCAATTCATATTTTGTGTCTTGAAATTTAAAAGTAAACAATACCACTGTAAAATTTACAACAATAAAGTACATAAGAAATGTTGGTGGTATAAAAGATTACAATGAATCAAAGATCTTGTACCACTGAAAGAATCAATTTTTAAAATTAGGATAACGACAAAGCAAAAGCAGTGGGAGTGTAAACATATTTGTTTATGTTAAAAAAAAAAACTGAAACAGTACATCTTGAGTACAACAATTCACTATTTCATTACATTAAACAGATTCAGCAGGACTCTGGAATTCACTCAGTGCCTTGATGGGGTTCTGGACCTTTTTCTGTGACCCTTTTCTCACCTTGGCTTTTACTTCCTCAGGCTTCTCAGGTCGCACAAGTGGCTTCTTTTCTGGTGCTTTCATTTTCCACACCACAATCGGTGACTGTAACAATATAGTGCAGGACGCAAATTAAAGACAATCTAACCGAAGTGTTTAACGACAATGTGGTCAGTATACATGCTCAAACTTCTTGGTTAATATGTGGTACATAACATATTTAAGTATACATTAGTTTTAAAGAGAAAAAATTCTACTTAGACACAAGTTTAAAAGTCATAAATAGGTTTTGGGAATAGGAGATAGCACAGTATTTCCAAGGCTACATTTTGTATGTAAAGGATAAGATTTATTTATTTTATTAAAAGACATATGCCCATCCATCAAACTGAGCATTTTGTTCTGTTCCTTGTTAACTCAAAATTTATTTTGAATAGTAATACTTACTCTTCACACATACTCAGTCTTGTACATCTTTTTGCAAATCACAAAACAAATTAGTTCAAACACAATATGTACGTAATTTTAAAATTCAAAAGCCTTTGTTAAAAAAATGTAACACCAACTGCAATGAAGCATAATTCATTGCAAGGCCATAAACCAAAGTTTAAAACAAGCTTCTCTCTTTACCAAGGCAATGTTGCAGAGAATTGAAGTAGAATCAGTAACAGGAAAATAAAAAGATCCAGAATCTCGGTTTAAGATACCTGCCTCAGCTATTTCCTATCCAATAAGTATGTAATTTATTAAGATGACAATTAAATTTTAAATTTATTATACTGTCAATTTGAAATCAATAAGACAATAAACCCACATAATTTGAGTTTCAATAAATCTGTTAAATTGTTAATGCATATTCCCAATCAATTGATCATTGAGATTCTACGGTTAAAGTAGTTTAAAAGAGATTAAATTTATCAGGTTTGCATGTATGTATTAATATGAACAGATAATGGAATGAAAATTGAGTGAAATCCAAAGCATTTTGAAATACTGAATTTATTTTATGAAGTGTTTAGTGACTGTTAGTTAATGATTATTTGACAATTTAATTTTAAATTTATTATACTGATCATCTTTATTGAGATCGTCTTCAGGGCCTGGGATTTATAAACATTTTTATATTTGAACAATGTTTATAAATGCCACACCCTGCAGATGATATCAGTATCGAAACTTTAGCACAACAAAGAAAATGTTTTTCTAAACCTTCGTTACACCAGACCGCATCTCACGATCTCCGACTAAATCATCAACTAACGGTCACTAATTACCACACAGTTCTGTAATACTGTTTCTTCTTATATTTCTACCTATATTAGTTTTATATTATAACAAAATTATTACTGGAATTTGTCATTATTGATCATTTTCACCTATCCTCACTAGTTTGGTCTGTCAGATGTGTTTTGGCATTTCGCCATCTTCAGTAACAATCAAATTACAGATTCATCACCCCATAGACTATATGGAGCAATCTCACAAAATGATTACTACTAATATTAATTGATAAAACGTTAATAAATTTTATTAACTATTATGGGTTTTTCATTTATTAAAAATTAAATAAAATTAATGAACCCACACAAATGGTGTTTTATTATGTAAAAAATATATTTTAGCTACTTACTGTTACGGTTCCTTGTCGTGGATATTTGGTACTTGCCACATAAGAGGATTTAACAGTGAGAACAACTGCATTCATTAAATTTTTAGCTGCTTGAATTAAGGATGTTGCACTGTCCAACTAAATTGTAACAAAAATATATCAATAAAATTATATTTTGCTAATCAACATTTAAACTTACTCCCGAAACAATTAATTCCCCACTTATGTTTTGGACATCAGCTTTGACCTTAGACGTAATGTTAAGTTGGTGGCAGTAGAGTGCTATTCTCTGGAGATATGCCAACAAATCCTTTTTGGTCGAAGACTCTGGACATTGATCTGCAATTTGCCTTGTCAGCTTGTCGAGTTTGGTACCAGCTTCAGAAATCTTCTTGGCTGCGTTAATGACATCCATTGTTGTTTTCAGAGGCCCACGTCCTCTTGTAAAATCTGTCATTTCCATCATAATCATGCACATGTGCTTAGCGAGTACAATGATGTCATTCCCTGTATCATCCCACTTAGCCACTTCTCGATCAAATTTAAGTTTCTCAGTGCGGAAATACTCGACCTGCTGAGCTATCTTCTGTTTGTCTTCTTCAGTCATCTTTCGCATTGCTTCCTAAAATAAGAAATATTTACAGATTCTTCTCATTTTCTGACTTTAAACGTATATTGATACCCTGGCGGTTGTTATTCCACTGATGTCAGGATATTCATCCACACCATGATCGACAGTTTGGACGCTTGCTATAAAAAAATAGTAACACTTTTTAGAACATAAAACACATAAATAATAAAATAATAATTAGTCAATTATCACATCTATTGTTCACTAAACCATAACTTTAAGATGATATAAAGCATGCATCTATAGGTACAGAAATTAAAATATGTTAATCTTGAGTTCCCTGAAATAAATTAACAAAATATTTTTCAAATTTAGTGAATTGTAAGTAAAACAATAGCCCAGCCCAGAAACTAAAATTATAGATATTTATAAAAATATTTAACGTTATTGCTCAATTATTTGGCAACAAGTAAAAACTATTTTAGTTGTAATATACAATTCCTTTTCATAGAGGTTTTTTCTTATTTCTAGGCCTTTAAATTTTTTTTTTATAGCACTAAAGAAATTAAAATTCATGTATTTGAAAATGGTGCAGGATGCTGACAAGCTGCATATTGGAAATTTTATTGAAAACCTTTAAAAAAGATCTAGAAATAAGAACACTTAAACCATCAATGAAAATAAAACAAGGACAACAAAAACGAAGAAATAAAAAAAATTATTTTTCTCTAATCTGTGTTATATTAAATATACCTCCACCAATTGCAATAAAAATTTAAATGTTTCAAACACCACATTTACTTAAAATAATAAATATAAAAAATAAATTAAAAAAACTAGCTTCACTATGACGTTATAATATGATGGTAAAGCTAATTTTGTTATCGATGACAATTATTATTTCATCACATTAAATATTTTCATAGAAATGGAGAATGATGGAGTGAGTGCTGTGTTCAATCCTTTTTTTTTTTTTTTTTTAAAGAAGATAGTTCCTACTCACAGCAAGTACTTACTGTGAGTAGGAACTATCTTTAAAAAAAAGGATTAAATATTTTCTGTTTCAAAAATTATATTTTCTTTTTACAAACTTCAAAGTTTACCTGTTGTGGTGTTATATCATCAGTAAGTTTTTTATTTATATGTACAAGTAAGTTTTTTATTTATATGTACAAACGAGTAAAGAAATAAAAATAAAATGTAATAAAAATCCATAAAACAAAAAATTTGGTTGTCTTACTTTGCTTAGGCCTGTTATCAATCATCAAATCTTCATAAGGTTCGAATTCGGTATCTGTATCTAACTCTTCCGAAGTCTGTAAAAGTGCAAAACTAAATGATCTACTGAACATGCAACATTCTAAATCTTACATTTGCTGCGAGTCTCGAATGCATATTGCTCATCGATCTCGACTTCTTCTGGATCAAGTTCTTCATCCGTCTTTTGTTAGCATTGTAAAACATTTATATTTTAAATCACTAAATTTTTATGCGATCCGTTTTAAATTTGAGATGAAATGATACACAATTAGGAATATATTTTCTTACCCTATTCATAAGCACAGCTCGGCGGATTTCCCTCACACCATCATAGACTAACCTCGAGGCATCAATGAATTCATTCTCATCAACATCTTTCGGCGGATTTGATGAAAGTGCATCCACTGCTGCTTCAACCCTTTGAGCAAAATTTGGCATCACTACAAACAAATGATAATATTAACACAATAACTAAAACAGTGTTTTTTGTTTCTATATAGATTGTTGATGAACACAATCTAATTACAAGCATTGTAGGTTGATACAACAAAATCTCTAATTGATTAGTTTTAGAAACAAGATATAAACGGAACATATAAAACGTAATAAATGAGAAACACATTAACTCAGATTTTATTTTTAATCTTGTAAAATCAGAAAAAACAAATAAGTTCTTACATTACCATGGAATGAAAGATTTAACTTCCATTTTGTTACACATTTAAAAAATAAAGTGCAAAAATGTGTTTTTAGTTTATATGCCTTTGTGATGGGAAAACTGACATTTTATTTAAAACTTTAACACAAAAGCCTACTAAAATAAATTTTTCGTATATAAAAAAAGAATTCGTATATAAAATAACAAGGAAACAAAATGAAAAATAAACTGCTTGTTTATTTAACACACAAGGCTCCAATATCTTAATGCAAAAATGTGTGGTGATTAGTGACCGTTAATCGATAATTATTCAGAAATCAGAGATGCGATCTGGTGTAATGTAGGTTTCAGAAAAACATTTTCTTTATCGTGCCAACGTTTCGATCTTTATTGAGATCATCTTCAGGGCCTCGGATTAATAAACATTGTTTAAATTTTACAAATACATGTAGGATGTGGAAAAAAATGAATTTATACAATGCAAAATATATTTTTTATATTTAATCAAAGTATTTCTACTCACTCAAAGTGTTTGTCTTCTGTGTAATTGCGCCATTCTTTTGTGTCGTGTTGAGAGTGCCAATGAGATATTGCTGTTTTATGTTTATATATGTTGAATTTTGAAGGGGTGGGGAAGGAAGTCGGTATAGAAAAGACATTTTTGTATAAGGCGTCAGCTAAAGCTGATAGACAACTATATAAGAACGACAGCACTGGTAAACAAGCCTCTCCATTACTGTCAGCATGCATACAGAGCAGGAAGATCAACAGAAACTGCACTGTACCAACTAACCAGTGACCTAAAGGAAACACTGGAAACAAAGGAAATAGCAATCTGCGCGTTCCTCGATATTGAGGGAGCTTTCGACAATGTATCTCATGCATCAATGGAAGCCACCCTGGGGAAAAAACACATAGACCAAACCACATCTAGATGGATTGGAGAACTGCTAAGAACCAAAATAGCTGAAGCAAATGTAGGAATAAACACTATAGAAGTTAGAACAACAAAAGGATGTCCTCAAGGAGGGATATTATCACCTCTTCTATGGAGCCTAACAGTTAATGAACTGCTCGAAACCCTGGACCGCTCAGGAATAAAATGTCAGGGATATGCAGATGACATAGTTCTGACAGCCAGGGGAAAATTCGAGGAAACCCTCTGCAATATAATCCAAGAGGGACTGAAAATCACAGAAGAATGGTGTAAAAGCGCAGGCTTAGGGATTAAACCAAACAAAACAACTATAGTCACTTTTACATGGAAAAGGAAACTAGATCACATGAGAGAAATAACACTCAATAACACTGTGATAGAAATCAAAAATGAAGTCAAATATCTGGGCATCACACTAGATAAAACACTAACATTTAAGAAACACATCAGCTCCATCATCACAAAGGCGACACGAGCTTTGATGGTGTGCAGAAGAATAGCAGGAAGAAACTGGGGATGCAGGCCAGAAACCCTGTTATAGATGTACACCATAATAGTAAGACCTTTACTTACATACGGAGCTATAGCCTGAGCTGATAAAGCAGAACAAATAACCAAAAGGAAAGAACTCACAAAAATACAGAGACTTGCATGCATCTGCATAACGGGAGCAATGAGAACATGTCCTACAATTAGCATGGAAAAGATATTAGGACTAATCCCCCTACATCACATGGAAGAAAGGACAGCACAGAAAACCATAATCAACTTTATCAGAGAGGAACCTCCAACAGGAATAAAACTGAAATGGAGAGACAGAAACAAACTATGGAAAGACCATCCAACACTCATGGCTCCAACAGACGACATGAACAGGATGTTTGAATTTAACCAAAAATTCCGAATACATCGGACATACAAAAAGGAATGGGAAAGAAAGGGAAATAACTCCTTTAAAAATGGCACCATCCTCTGGTACATAGATGAATCTAGAACACAAGAAGGTACGGGGGCAGGAGTATTTGGACCCGGAACCAAATACTCAGAACCCATGGGAAAACACACCAGTATCTTCTAAGCTGAGATTCACGCAATTGAAAGATGTATCCAATTCAATCTAAGTAAAGGATACAAAAACAAAAATATAGCTATCATGTCAGATAGTCAAGCAGCCATCAAAGCACTAAGCTCAAGCATCATTAGTTCAAGGATGGTGCTGAACTGCAAAAACAAATTAAACACACTAGGTATGCAGAATAAAGTCAGCCTCTGCTGGGTCCCAGGATACATGGGAGTAGAAGGCAATGAGAAAGCGGACACCCTTGCAAGGAAAGGGGCTGTCACACCGTTGATAGGACCCGAACCTGTGGCATAGGAATCCACACTATTAACAAATATCTCTCAGGCAGAAGGACAAAAAGAAAATGAAGGAACAATGGAATTCACTCATTGGACATAGACAATCCAAGAATCTTCTAACCAATTTTGGCAAGAAAGAAATCACAGAATGTGTCAAAGGAAGCAGGAACCGACTGCAAATCCTAACAGGATTCCTAACAGGACACTGTAGATTAAATGGACACCTAAAGAAAATTGGAACAATCCAAGATGGCACATGTAGATTCTGCAAGGAGGCAGAAGAGACACCAACACATTTACTAACAAACTGCGGAGCTACATTAGCCCGCAGGAGGAAATGTTTTGGGATGTATAATGTGACCATAGAAGAGCTTCAACCACTAAAACCGGGCCTATTAATCAAGTTTCTTGATGAAATAGGACTCACCGATGTGCTTTAGGCAGAGAACGGGGGATACAATAGCTATTAAAGGGCACAGTATACTTCTTTGAGGTGAAAAGAGCCGACGAAGGGAAAAAAAAGTTGGTAATGGTTCGGCCAAATTATCCTGAAACCTACATCACAGCAGACCACATCTCACGATTTCTGAATAATTACTTAATGCAAAAGTTTGGCTTCCAACGAATGCCCAATTTCAACAAATTGGGAAATCATTTCCCATAATATATTTCTTAACTGGCAGACGACTAGTTCATGCCATTACAAGTATTATTTTGTTATTTTGTAAAAAAAAAGTAATATTTTGTTTTCTTTTCCAATTATACTTTTATAAATAAAAATAATATATTTCTTAACTAGTAACATAGATTAATTGATTTTTAAATGAAATTTAAGAAACAAAAAAATACAGACCTTGATCCCTTAATACTTTAATAGCCTCTAAAACCCTTTCAGTGTAAATTCCAGGTTCATAATTGTCCATTTCAGCAGTAACAACGTTTGCAACCCTTGCACTTCTTCCTCGTATAGCACCAGCAGTTCTGTCTAAAGAATCACCATCGCCTTCTTGTAATGCAAGAACACATTTATTTACGTCTTCCAATATATGATTTTCTGTGGGGGAATAAGTGCATAAATTAAATTATTATATTTACAAAAATAAGTATAAAGCATACCAGAAACTGCTAGAAAATCATCAATTGTTGTTATGTCATCAACAGCCTCTGTTAACACACGGACTTGATTTTCCCAAGCATCTCTAAAAACATCCATGTTTTCAAGAGCCACTTTTGACCTGGGCCTTGCTGCAAGGATGCGAGCAGCATTGATTACTTGAGGGCACAGCGCATCAATCTGTGCTGCAGCATAACGAACCATCTTGACGCCATCTTCATTTCCAGACATACTGCAGGCAAGGTTAGCTACCTAAAAACCATAAATTGAAATAAAAAGCTGTTGTTTACATGGATGTAACACTATCACTCACCTCAACAAGTTTGTTCGCATGCTCTGTAAAAACAAGCGCATACTCCTCAACTTCTTTTTCATTGCCTGCTCTGGCAGACTCTATAAGAACAAGAAGGGGAACACTTGTTTCTAGAAAGCTAAAACAATAAAAAAAGTTTAAAACAGTTATTAACATAAAATCATTATTAATTATTAAACACAGTTTTTATGAATGTTTTTTGACCATAATTGGAAGGCGTATTAATATGCTTGTTATTTTTTGAAATGAGTCATGCCAGCACTGAGCTATAATCATTTTATCACATTATTCATTATACCTTTTTAATGTTTTATTTAATTGATTTTTAAAACTGTAAAATTAATTACAATAGTAAAACTATATTAATATAAGAGAACAAAAAAAGTTAAGTCTGATTAGAATGCAAATGGTGTGCCTCCTTCACCTTTTCTTTACTGGATTATTAAGTATGAAATAGATAATTAAATTTTTTTTTATATATATAGCAATTTAGCGATGAACTGAGAGGCTGATTCTGTAACCGAGTTGCCAACCAGAGTTCACATTTAGGCATGCTTTTTGGTGAGTTCAATTCTTACATACTTAACACAGATCTGATATGTTAAATCTTTTAATTTTGATTAAACTTCTCTTTCCATCATGGGAATGCAATACAAATGATGTTCATTGTCTTAAAAACTTTATGTTATAATCACCTTTTCCACGATGAATAATTTGTGTCCTTTTAATTATATAATTTTTAGCCTCATTAAAATATAAAATGCCACTTTTGCTTAAGTGTTCAATTGGTAAAATTGATATTATTTACAATATTAATACCTGTCTGATACGTGATCAACTACTGCTTTGCGAAGCTGCCTTCTTAGGTCTCTAGTCTTACGGCACATGTGGTCAATAGCCCGCCCAAGACCCTCACTCTGCTCTTTCACACTCATCTAAATCATTAATAAATAAATTGTACAATCTATACTACTCTAATATTATACCAGGCATCTAAAATGCCTAGGTGAATGCAAACAAAAAAATATTCAATATGTTTTAATGCAAAAAATAAACCTAGTTCAAAGTAATTTTTTAATGTATGTATACATTCGATCTTCTAACGATCTGGTCATGCACTGGCAATAACATTGGAAAGTGAAACACATTTAGAGGAAGCAAAAGTGAATGGATCACAGGAAGAAAACAAAGGACTGTGAAATCAATTTTTCCATGCATCTGAATCCATGCCTGACCAACATTTGTAATTTGGAAAAACATTTACCAAATCTACTTTAATGTGATTAAACGAAGGTCAAAACAAAACTTATTTAGGGGTTTACAAAGGTTCTTAAATATTTTAACATTGGTGAATCTGGCTTTGAGGTTCTACAAATTAGGTTAGCTAAAGAACCAAACCTGTTAAAATAGATGTAGATATTTATACAGATTTTTTTAAATATAGATTATAATTACTTATTATCGAGATTTCAATGTAGGTATTTACAATGTATATATATTATACGCATATGTATATATTATTTACTTAGATAATTGAATTAATAATAAGATAATATTAAACCAGACACACCCACAAAGTTAAATAAATGGTATATTATATCATTGAATCTAGAAACTAAATGCATTCACAATTAATATCAAACCAATAATTACAGTTAATAGTAAAATAAAACAGTGCATATATGTTTCAAATAAATCCAAAAGAAAGACAGATTCCTACCCTTTTCCCAGCTCTCTGCATTTGCAGTTGCTACCAAAAACAATAAAATAAATAAATAAAAATAACACTTTCTGTTTAAACATACATTTGTACAATACAATGTTCATTGATAAGCCTGATTAAATTCCCAAAATAATAGATCAAAATAGATTAATACTAATTGTTAAGAAAAAGTTACACACTTAATTAATTTACATTTAGACATGTGTACTTCCATTTTCTTGGAATACACAATTTTCATATAGACATGTTTCTGTGTTTGATTGTGTTTCACTCTTCTAAACCATTTATCTATCCATTTGCACATTTTGAACTGTCTTTCGGTTTTTATTGCTTAAAATTACCTAACTGATCCAATTTTGTTGAATTTATTTTTTAAAGAAAGAATTCACGAAAATGCATGTATTAACTTAAATTGCAAATAATATTACTACCAATGGTAAGATGAAAATGGGCG
This sequence comes from Cimex lectularius, assembly GCF_000648675.2. Classification (NCBI taxonomy): domain Eukaryota; kingdom Metazoa; phylum Arthropoda; class Insecta; order Hemiptera; family Cimicidae; genus Cimex; species Cimex lectularius. Next base: position 44,504 of record NW_019392896.1, on the reverse strand, counting down.
CAAGTTTTTTCTCTCTCCATCAACCAGAAAATGGATAAATGATTATTCAGATTTATGGCTTGTTGGGAAGGTGGTATATATACTTTTTTTTTGTATTTGCGTATGTGAAGAATGTCCAAATTTGAAATTTGTATTACTATTTTACTTTCTTCGTTGTCCTTTTTTTTTTTTAATTTTCATTTATTTTTTAAGCCGTCTTACTGAAGTGTTTTTTAAATGAAAAATTAACTTATTTTTATCATTAATTATTTGACTTTTTTTAACGGCTATCAACCCGTCCGGTTATTTAAGCCCTAATTATTTTATTTTATTAACGTAAACAAACCGACACAATACAATTCTTTTGAAATAATCAGTGGCAGAAAAAAAAAAAAAAAAAAAAAAAAAAAAAAAAAAAAAAAAAAAAAAAAAAGCATAATTCCTCTTTATTAATTTGAATTATTATCATTAATTAATTTGAAATTATCAAACTTATTATTTATTTAAGTATGATTTTTTGTCTGATTGGAAATTTTCGGTTCTATGTCCTTTCAAAATTCATATGTACTAGATCGACAAAAAAATAAATAAATAAATAAATAAATAAAAAAAAATTAAAAAAAAACACAATCTATTAAAAATAAATCTCTCAATTATGTATTAGTCAGGTGCATTTGAATATTTTTTAAAATGAGGGGTTTAGTTTGAAGAACTTTTTGATTTGACGAGAGCGAAAGCCTAGGGATATTTGTGCATTTTTCTTAGAATATTTTAACTACGTATATTGCTTTGTTTCCAATAAGTTTGTTTCCCTCTTCCAAAAACTATTGCTGAACACCAGATCGGTACTATATTGCCTCAGTTTATAAGAAAATGATACGCACCCTCTTTGGCACAAGCGTCAATTATCAAAAGTATCACAGTTTTACTGAGTCTACGTCCCTCTTTTTATATTTCCTGGGATAACAGGACAATGCGGCCTCTCTTTAGCTCAAAGGGTTCTGACATTTATAATATATAAATGATCTTTTATTGAACCAATGGACAAATGTTTCTACTGTAGCTTTGACTTGAAAAACATGCATAAAATCAGCCGATTGTATTGTACATTCGCGCACCACCAACCAACCTAACAGCGTACAGTAACAGCCGAACTAGAACTGTCGGCCAATAGTGAGTGTGCAATGGCCTTTAAGTTAAAATGTCACTAAATCGACTACAAAAGTAAAAAATATTCTTATTTTATAAACAGTTACATCCAATTTAATGATTAATAAACCGCACATACCTAACCAATCAAAACTTTTCACATTAAATTCACAGATTGAATCTTTTCGAGAGCATATAAAAAATTGAGAATGACAAGGGAAAAATTTTAAGGGCAAAATATGACTCCATTATGAAATAAATAAAGGCTATATTCTCTTAAAACAATTCAATTATTGAATTAATGAAAAAGAAATAGATTAAAGGGGGGCGTCGGTGGCCGCAACAGTTTAGGCATTGACACGATGCTCATCAATGTAAAGTAAAGGTCCCGGGTTCGAATCCAGCGGCCCTGCATTTGAACCCGACATACTTACAAATGGGATTTTTTTCAAAAACACCGGTACCCCGAAGGTTGATATAACCTCTGCATTTTAAGCAAAAAATAAGGATTTTCAAATTACACTTAATTCTAACATGTTTAATACGTTTTATTTTACGACGGTTCTCCACCATTAATATCATAAATTAAACAAAAACTTGGATTATTGCATATTTTACATGTGTCACATTTGCATTTATTTTAAATGTATTCAGGTTCGATCAAGACCTCTGGGGATCTGTTTCTCACAAAAAGGATTCAGAGTTGGGCCCTCTTATTGAATCGAGAACAGATTGTGACACATGTTACATACAACTTTTAAGTCATTTAATGCATAATTTTGCCTTTTTTTGAGGTTTTTACTGAACGTTTTTGTTTTTCACAGCACAGAAAATCTGGTCTAGATGATCTATACATTGTAGTATGGTACCTTGTCATCATGTTCTGTAATATTTAAAGGTTGAAGAGAATTGGGGAAAAAAACTCCCCCCTGCATTCCCAATCTTACTTTAAAATAAACACCGATTTAAAATCACAATCGAGTTATTCTGTTATCAACCAACTTCAATTATACTTGACAATTAATTAAGGTTTTTAGTTGAGATGAAAAAAGTTAATGGCACGAGAGGGTTTTGAACCCACAACCTTCGGCTAGATACGCTGGGGTTTGAGATGGGGAGTTGATGTCCGAGTGGATCGAGGTCACAATAGCTGGTAGAGCAGCGGCGTATCTAGCCGAAGGTCGTGGATTCGAATCCCTCTCGTGCCATTAACTTTTTTTCAACTCAACTAAAAACCTTAATTAATTGTCATGTATTAATTGGTCAAGTGGACCACGAACTCTGATTTGAGATATTATTGGGTATGTGATTTTTTAATTTACTTTTAAATCTTTTTCAGCTAATGTGTCGATTTTATTACGTTTTCTCCACACAATAAAACAACAATAAAATTGCAATGACCAAGTTGGCATACTGTCAATGCTTGCACCATGAAATGATTGAATGTTGACATGTAGTCAATGTGTTAATTCCTAGTAAAATCTAAATATAAGACAATCTAATTAAATATATTTATACTTAACGATTATATAATATTTAAACAATTTGAGAGAAAAGGTAACTCACATTAGCCATATACTCAGATAAAAGGTCCTGTAAAGCCTGTCTAACAGCATTACATTCCGCAACAATTCTTTCTCTTCTTTCATCTCGAGTGCAGGAAGAATCGGCCATTAATGCAGCACCACTGATGATACTTTCAAGCCTTTCTTCAAGAGATGGTCTTGTCCTGACTTCACTATACGCTAGTGGCTCCATAACCATTCTCTCCTATCCTCAAACAAATCATTTAGCTTTAGAAAATGATAATTGTATTGTCAGAAATAAATAAAATACAACTAACATCAAAGTCATCGAGGGCTGCAGCAAGTTCGCCTGGACCTTCGTAGGGGTTGGTTGTAGTCGTAGGACCCTTTCCTTGAGCTACATCACTAATTGTATTCACTGCTTCACAAACCTGCTTGAACACATAGTCCCTGTTTGCTTTGGCAGCAGCAAGTTCTGGATGTCTAACATAAACCTAGTAAAAAAATAAATTATTTTAAGAAAGGGGGAGGAAAAAACTATTATATAAAAATCTATCAGTTAGGGATGATTTGTAAAAAAAATGATGAAGATAGTATGGAATTAACATAAAATAAGAGCTATTGGTAACAAAAAGTAAAATTTTATTAATTTGTTTTTATTTTAAAAAGATTACTTTTGGAATAAGACAGCCATATTACTCTTTTATGTATTTGAATGTGAAACATATTTTGGAGGCACCTGCCACCCCTTTTCAGTCCTGTTTATTTACTTTTTAAAGATAAAAATCTCTGTATTAATAAGAAAATGTATAAAACAAGACAAGGGGTAAAAATTTAAAACAAAAGGGAAATTATTTTTATTATATAGCACTTTGAGGATAATTAAAAGTGTTTAATTAAACCTTATTAAAAATAAATAAAATAAAACCTTTGAGGCAGTCAAAAGCATTGTGGAGTGTTTTTTTAGTACAGCTCTGGCAGCGGCCAAATCATCTCTGAGCTGAGTGTCTTTCAGTTCTAGTTGTCTTTTTGCGGCTTGAGACATTAATTCAGTTGCATTGCGACCAAATTCTTTTATGTTTTCTAATAATTCACTTTGGCTTGACACATTTTTTAACTTTTCCAAGTCATCTTCTACCTACAATTTTTTTTTTAATTTACCAAAATACTTTGCATGTAAAGTTGTATTTAAAATGAAACTCACGACACGGAGAGATTTCAACAGAAGATGCACATCCACCATGTCAGCAAGTATAAGAAGTCTAGTCACTGCTGAAAGAAGGTTCCTGGCAGCACGTACCATATTCCCTCTCTTTAGAGAAGAACAAGGGTCATCAGCAAATTCTCTAGCAGCAGCACTCATGGCCTCTCCTGCGATAGTGTGAATATTATTTTTGAAATATTAATCCGACTCTAAAAAGACCACACCTGTTTTGCGGACTTCCTCGACAGCAGAAAGCATTTCTTGTTTAATGTCAGGATTTTCGTAAGCTATCATTTCTCCTTTTTCAATGAAATTTTCAGTCGCTTTCTCAACTGCAGCAACAAGAACATGAGCTCTTTTAGACCTACCCTTCTTTTTCTTGCTAGGTCCTTTGGTATTTACAAGTGTAGTTACCTGAAACAACATTAAACTTAAACCAACTGCCTCCTTCAATTATACAACTCTATTGACGGCTTATATTCTTAAAACAGTTAAATTGGTGTTGGAATGTGTCACATTTTCACATTAAACCAAACTATTGATTTGTGTTTTTAAATTATTATAATACAATATTAATCAATTTATGGTGGTCTAATTGACCATGTTAATTATTTCAATTAATTATTCTTTTTATGTAAGGTCTCGGTTGAGATGAAAAAGTTAGTGTCACGAGCGGAATTCGAACTCGACCTTCGGCACAGTACGCCACTGCTTTACCTGTCACCATAGCTCAAGTGGTTAGAGCAATGGTGTATTGAGCCGGAGGTCATGAGTTCGAATCCCGCTCGTGACACTTTTACACCTCAACCAAAACCTTACATAAAATAAGAAAAATTATAAAATATATTTTTAAAAAATAGTAATTTAAAGAAATATAGTCGTTGGACGATGGGTTAAAGTACATGGTTTATATAGTTGAATATTACCTGTAATACTAAAGGCTCCAATGTTTTTTCTACCGACATCGTACGTATCTCTAGGTTTTTGGGATCCCATTTCACCGTAATGGTACCAAAATGATCAGCCATCATGAAAATCTGATCTGGAAAATGTATGAATATGCTTTTAGAATCCTTTCACCTGCCCGGAGAAAAGGGCACGAAATATTTGTCAGGAATAAAATATAATGCAAGATGAAGCATACTGCCACACCATACCGTTTTCTCTCTAGTTTTCCTATAAGCTTATTAAGAAAACGTCAACAGGATAAGAAGACAAAGAACAGATAAGGAAAGAGTCACTGACTCATAGACCCAAGCTAAAGGCTACTAACGCTTATGGAATTTGTCGGTAACAAATCTACTAAAGATTAAAGACCACACCCATTAAGTACGGGAAAAAATTAGAAACAAGTGATGAAATCGCCAAAGCAATCACTTTTTCTTTTCTTTTTTAACTTATTTATTTGGAGACTTGTACATACAGATAATATATTAATACAGAAAAAAAAGGAGGCGCAGCCTGCCGCTATCTACAAAACTAAACAAAAGTGATACTACTCTAAAGGTGTTTCCACAAAAATTTTCTTCCATTCAAATCAAAATAAACCCGACTGTAATTTTAATAGCTAAAATCGAAATAAAGCCATGATAAACACGTTAATAACATAATTTAGAATTAAAATAGAAAATGGTAATCAATTTTCCCCAACTTTTCAGCGAGTGCCACTTGACAATTTAAACGCAGCGCTACGGAAACTGAGAATAATTGTAGTTTATATTATCGTAATAGGTGTTAAAATTTAATAAAGCATAAATTAAAATAACATATCATTGAAATCTTTAGGTGAACTTTGATTCTAGTAATATTCGTTCGTTAAAGGAGTTGGAAGTCGCGTGTAACTATAACCTCCCTCGTTAGTGATAATACGAATGTGTGATTGTCCGTAATTCGGTCCGGGATTACATCATAACTTAGGAAAAATAAGAAAAGTTAGTTTTGAATTTCACAAATGTCTCTTTTCCCGAGGTGTTTCAAGCTTTGTCGGGTTGCTTTAGAAACTCAGAATATCGCCGGCATTAATCTGCGTCGGTGGGTGAGAAAAGTCGTTTTCACTACTGTACATTCTTTAACGCTTATTTTTTCAGGGTTCAGGGCAAAAAGTATGCGGCGACCGCAACAGCTAGACAATATAGCAGCAATTCCGTCTCAGATAGCAAAATAAAAGATGAACAGACGTCCTCTGCCGAACCAGAAGAGAAAGAAGCTAAGGCCGACCCGCAAGTTGAAGAACTGAACAAACTTTTAGAAGACATGACAAAACAAAAAGATGAACTTAGTGTATGTTCTATATTTTTAATACTTTATAGCTATGTATCTACGACACAGTTGTAGACAGTGCGACTAAAGGTCAATTTTCTTGCTGCATAGAAAAAGATAATAATTTTAACATTTTGTCTGCAGGCCTACCTAGCATGTATCGATACCCTGTACTAAATTTATTTAATGGTTTAAAATTACAACCCTGAGGGCGTCGGTGGCCGCAACGGTTTAGGCGTTGACATGGCGCTCATCACCGTAAGATAAAGGTCCCGGATTCGAATCCAGCAGCCCTGCATTCGAACCCGACGTACTTACAAATGGGCTTTTTCAAAAAACACCGGCACCCTGAGGGTTTATATGACCTCTGCTGTTGCGAACCCTCGTAAAAAAAATAAAAAAATTACAACCCATACCAGGTAATTACGTCCCATCCCGTACCAGGAAGATAAGAGGGGATGAGGCAACTGTGTGTTTTTATTTGGTTAAAGTTATGTTTTACAACTATGTAATGTTGTCCCTTTTTTTCTTTTGCCTGTTTTTAGTGTTGATATTTTGTCCAATTTTCTGCTTTGGTTTGTGAGTTTATTGTCTCTTTTGTTTGTGTTTTGTTTCATTATTCTTTCATTTTGTGCCTGGGCATCACTGGGGGAATGTAATCAACCTCCTGCTGGCCTGGTATTCTTGAGTGTCATCACTACACATCTTTATCCAGGGAGAGGCCAGGGCCAAAATTCATTAGCTAATGTAAGGCTAGGCTCTAATAGCCTACTCACATAAGAAGGAGCAACCAAAGCTTCGAGGGGAGCTTCAGCTAGACAGAACTTTGGGGATGCCTACTGATGCCATGTTCCCTAAATTGTTTAAAAAAAAAAATCTAACCAAAATACTTTATAGAGCAGACTGGGAGAAAGGGATCCCAGTTAATGCCAACCATTCTGGTTTACAGCTCCAAAACCGAATATGTTGAGCTGGCATTTATCGAAATAAACCAAGGACTAGAATTCATATAAGCCCTAGACAGTATGTCACCATCTTTCAAGTGGAAACTGCGGTTATTGAAGGACTAGAATTCACATAAGCCCTAGACAGTATGTCACCATCTTTCGAGTGGACACTGCGGTTATTGAACACTATCCCAGGGAGATAAAAAGGGGATTGTTAACAAAAGAATATTCATCTACTCAGGCGGCACTGAAGGCAATTGCTGCCTGTCCAGTCATTCGGGTCTGCATTAGAGCCCTGTCAGACATTGGGAAAAATAACCAAATTATCCTGGTCTGGGTACCAGGGCACACAGGCAGAGGGGCAACAAAGAGGTCGATAAATTGGCTAAAGAAAGTTCAGTGAGGCCCTGATCCCTTTTGTGGCTTACCAAACTGCCAAAAACATGGATACATTACACAGTGGATCAATAATTAGTCCTCCGCTCAATGGGAATGTAACCTGTGACAGAGGCATGTGAAAAGGATCATCACAGAACTACTAAATCTAGGACGTGCTTGGACTAGAATAATAGTTTTAATCTGCTGGTGCGAAGGCCTATGTAGGCTGTTTCCTAATTCTAGGAGAGGAAAAGCCAGGGCCTTAAGGATACAAACGGGAGCCCTTGAAAAAGCTTTGGAGTCTGGTAAAAAGCCTTGAGCACAATGAGGATTAAAAAATGGAGTCCTAAAACCGATTAAAAAAATGAGGATGCAGAATAGACAAATACTAGTCGCGTTGTACAGGTCGTAAAGAGGTCAGCTTCTATATAATCAAATCTAATCTATGTTTTACAACTTCTGTAATGTTGTCCCCTTTTTTTCTTTTGCCTGTTTTTAGTGTTGATATTTTGTCCAATTTTCATCTTTGGTTGTTCACCGTGTTTCTTGTCTTTTTTTTTATGTGTTTCATTTCATTATTCTTTCTTTTTGTGCTTTTTTATGAAGTTAAAGTTGGTAAATAAATTTTGCCCATGACAAAAAATTGAATTTGATTAATTCCACTCCCTCTTTTTCACACTGTTACCATTTTCCCCATTTAGCATTAAATTTCCGCATTTTGGTTTGATGTAATGTAAAAGAAAAATGGTATCAACATTATGTATTAGTGCAATTAGTAATTAAGTTATAGTAATAATGTTTCTAATGTTAATTGAATCATCTTTTGTTGTAAACTTGATTTTAATTTTTGTTACTAAAATTCTTTGTTTCAACAAAATTAGTCATTTCTTTTGCATGTAATTAACATGCTTTAACGGATAGGTCAAACATTATTAACACATTAAGTAAAGAAAGTATGTTAGTCTGTTGTAAATGTTCTATAATTAAAAAAAAGACTACATAAACAAGTATTAAGTGGAAATACATAATTTGCTCACTTAGAAACTATATCTATTGGTTAAAAGTTTGTGCTCACATTGATCACTGTTTTAGGACAAATATAAAAGAGCACTGGCTGAAAATGAAAATATGAGAAAGAGACTGATGAAGCAAATAGAAGAAGCAAAGATGTATGGAATACAAAGCTTCTGTAAAGATCTTTTAGAGGTGGAATTAAACTATTATTTATTTGTGGTTCTACCATTTTGTAAAATAAATGTGTTTCTCCAGGTGTCTGATGTTCTGAGCAAAGCTACTGAATGTGTTCCAAAAGAAGAAATTAAAGATACAAATCCCCATTTAAAAAATTTGTATGTTGGACTTACAATGACAGAAGCTGAATTAATGAAGGTTTTTATAAATATAATTTTTTTTTGCTTTATCTGGGGTTTTATAATTTTTTACAATTTTCAGGTTTTCAAAAGGCATGGCCTTTCCCCTGTTAATCCAATCGATGAAAAATTTGATCCGAATCTCCATGAAGCATTATTTCAGCAGGTATACATGTTTTCTTTAATTAAAAAAATAATAAAAAATAAATTGTTTATATTTATTGTGTCGCTATAAACAATTTCTTCTGTATATAAATAAATAAATATTTTTGATATACTCTGATTCTCAAAAAATCAATTGTCTCAATGTGATTACAAAATTCAAAACAATGACTCATTATTAATTTTAATTATTCAGAAATCATTTTCTTTATCATGCCAATGTTTCGATCTTTATTGAGATCATCTTCAGGGCTCAAAGTATTTGTCTTCTGTGTAGAAGATCGAAACGTTATCACGATAAAGAAAATGTTTTTCTGAAACCTACATCACACCAGACCGCATCTCACGATTTGTGAATTATTGATTAACGGTCACTACTAACCACCACACATTAATTTTAATGAATTGTTTTGCAGGAAGTTGCAGGAAAAGCACCTGGGACTGTTGTTGTTGTTTCAAAAATTGGCTACAAACTACATGATCGTGTTGTAAGACCTGCTTTAGTCGGTGTTGCCAAAGGATAGTACCAACCACATTGGGGAAAAAATAGGGTTCCTTTTAACCACAGGAAAATACTAGGCCAAAGGACATTTATACGTTTTAGGAAAATTAAAGTAAATAAATCTTATATAATGGTCTTGTATTTTTCTTGTTTCTTTTGCATATTCGCATATTCCACACTTGACAAACATGATTTATATATTTATATAATGTTTATATTTTCATTTTACAATCGGATTTTTAAGTCTCTTCAATAAACATTTCATATCTGAGATACAAATTGGTACTGTTGTGTAATATGTATAAATGAAAATAGTCAAATAGTTATGAAAATAGTTTATCAAATTATAACTTCCTTTAGTTGTTTTTTCTTACAAATTATAATTTAAGAACTATAAAAAATAGTACTCAATCATTCCAAAATCATTATTCCTTATAATTTTATATGGTACAAACGTACATATATAAATAAGTGAATAAGGTAAAATTAATACTGTTTATCAAAAATTCCATTTCAACAATTTTCAATTAAAAATAATAATCTTATTTGAAAAAATTGGGTTAATTAATTGCAAAATTATTTAATCGTGTAGATAAATTATTATTACTTAATTAATTTTTTTTATTTAACAATTTTTTTTACTCATTGGAAAATCATTCATTATCATCATATTATTAGTGATTAAAGTTCTACACAATTATTGATTCTGTCTCTTTGATAGTTGAGTTTATATGCATTTGTTTCCTTGTCATAGTTTTTCTAAGGGGTTGGCAGTTATCATGTATCAACTTTGTTACAAGATACAACTCTATCAATGTTAAAGAATACATCAAAATTGTTCGTTCCTATAAAGAAAATGAACCATATTAATTCAATCACTCTCAAAACTACTGCGTAAATCTTCAGTGGAAAACAGTGCTTCTTTAAGGAAATTATTTATTGCTTAACTTTCAAGAATTAATTAAGTTAACCAGCCAATGGGGGACAATTTTGCATGCATGCCTTAATTTCCTCTCACAAATATTGGGATTTTCATTGAAGGCCCTATATCAATTTTAAAATATCTCCCTTCCAATTTGGAACTCTCCAATCATCTGCATTTAGACCTTCATTCAGGATTGTTCTTAGTGGTATTACACCACTTACTCTTTCAAGAACTCAATTAGAATAAATTTTAATACATATTTTATATTTTTATTGTGTCATTATTGGAATTATTACTTTTTTGCACTTTTCAACAATGTTTTTACACTAAACTTATCACAGTTATTTATGTTTCAAGCTAGGCCTTGAAGCCTCTTCAGGCTGAGACTAATCACATTTTTCTTGCTCTCATACCATCTTGCCATTGCTGGGATCATGTTAATTTTTGATCCATTCCCTTCTCTTCAGTGTATCTCTCTTTTTTATCTTTCAATGATGTTACTGCATTGGCTACATATCTTTTCCCTGTCTTTTTCCAAGGTCCCAAGCAATTTTTAAGCCTAGCAGAATGGAAGGGCATAATGCTACTTTTTGTGCAAATGGGATTAATCAGTACGAAAGTGAACAAAGGATGATTTAGTGTTTATTTTGACTACGATTGCTCCTAATTACCTGTTACTATTGTAGAAAGATAATGGATTTAATTTTAAACTAAATAAATTTAGTGGTGTATTAAATTTGTCCTCTAGTATATTCATCTTATAAAAAAGGCAACCAGTTGTATCTGTTCTTTTTAAGTAAATTATTTATCATATTTATTTTTTATTCAAGATTACAAAGTTTTCAATGAAAAAGTTTACGACTAATTATTTGTGCCCCTTAAACAATAACACACTTAACAGAGATCTCCACATGCCAACTGTTTTTCATCCATCAAAACATATTACCGGTGTTCATAGTAAATTACAAAATCACACTAACACAAATATGATTACTCAATTACCTACAAATAAGCGACTGAAAAGAATATGAATAAATGACCTCTTAAATGATTAATATCATTTTATTAATCTAGAGTATCCAGACTCCAGAGCAGCTACCAAAGGATAGCTATAGTTAATGCTAGAACACTTGTAATGTCACAGTCATAAATTGCAATCCATCCTGCTTGTATATAATACATGTACAATTGTAGATGAAAATAAATTAAGTAAAAAAAAAATTCAAGTGAATGACCAGAGGAGAAGTCGCGTAGTATAATCTTCGTAGCAATCAAACCCCAGCTTGACTGAAACGCCTTAAGTTTGTTGGAAGGAATGTCTGTATTTGTGGGGTGCTAAGCAGGAATTAGCCAACTTGGGCTACTTAAGATGGGCCAATGGCCCTAAATGTAAAAAATAAACTATAATAAATCCATATATATTTAGCAGTCATAATTGATCATAATTATTATATTTTATCTAAGGTCTTTTACTTTAATTAAAATAAATAAAAACATCACCATGGATCTCGTATTTTTAATACCCATTTTCATAGACGCCACGGTCGTGGGTTCGATTCCCACCGTCGCCTCTGGCCCTTTTTATAACCCCCCCCCACAATATGTACACACAAGAATTCGTCACCATGGTTAATATGCATAGATCACAAGGCAAAAAAAAAAAAAAAAAAAAAACCTTTTTCACATCTTACTTGTATTTGTATAATTCAAAGAATGTTTGTAAATCCCAGCCCTGAAGATGATTTAAATAAAGGTTGAAACCTGGTACAGTAAAGCAAATGTTTTTCTAAACCTACATCACACAAGACCGCATTTCACGATATCCATTTATCCAAATAATCTATAGGGATTGTTCCTGTCGGAAAAACAAGGATAATTATAAGAAGAAAACCAATACCACTGGTAGTAGAAACTAGAAAGGCGATGGCTAACCATTGATGTTTTTCGCCTATAAAGGGAAAAATAATTAACGAGTTTATCTTTGAATTTGTGAAGCTTTTACGCAATATCGTAATGATTTGTTGGATACATTTCAAATGTAATTAAAATTTGGTCATAATTGGTCAAAATAATATATATATAAGTTATATACGAGTATAAACATTGTGTTAAATAAATAAAGTAATGACAATGCTAGGATGCAGGTGTTGCTCCTAGAATTGTCATCAGCACTCTCTCCCACTCTAGAAATTTTATAAGGATTTTCATTTTAACAAACGTTAGTCTTAAGCCAGATTTCCCGAAAGCATTTCGACGAGATTTGATTTAGATTCATAAAGTTCTGAATGTATATCAGTAACTTATTTGTAATTTCTTTGAATAAAAGTTTTTAAAAACACGTTCGTCCAAAGAAATTATTTAACTTATATATATATTTTTTGAAATGATCGATTTTAGAAAGTGGGCGGCATTTTTGAAAAAAAATGAACCGTGAATGCTGAAACGTCTTAAAAAATTATCAAACAATTTAATTTAAAAAAGTTAAAAATAGGGGATAATTTGTTGGTAGTGTTATTTTAACGATCAAGTCAACGCAGTTGGTGGTTCGGGTGGAAGGAGTTTTCGCGGGTTCCGGGGGGAAACTGGAGCGAAGGCGAAGAATCCTCGCCGCTCGCGCCTTCTCAGTTCCCACTCACCAATCGTCAGTCGTCGGTCTGCCCGACAGTTTGCGTTATTCTCCAGCAAACTTCATTGCGAATATCGTAGACTTTATTCTCCCACCGGCCGCCGATTTCATTTTCAACCGACTTAGAGAAAATCTCGAATTTGTCCAGGATCATTAATGTACGTAAATTAGTTTTCTTTCATTTGGTGATTGTAAATACTAAAAGAATACACCGTAATCGTCTGCCACTTCCCCAATTGGGACCTGTTGGATAAATTCCCTGTCTTTTTTGAGCTCGTAAATTCAATTCAATGCCGTTTAGGTTATAAGGATATTTTTGATTTTAAACCTTTGCCTTTTTCGTTATTCTTGATCTTTGTATGTTAGGTCTCAATAAAATGTTACCGGCCAAATGTTTATGTGAAATGTTTAACGTATAACTAATGACGTTTATTCACTGTTAATAAAAAAGGACCTAAAGCACAGCTATTATAAGCGCGCTTATACAAGCGTCACCTGTTCTAGGGTACACGATAAAACTGCAACAACTTCATTGTTTCTATGTCTTCTTTACCAACTGGATTACATACCGTCATTTAGAAACTGTAATGAAAATAAATGAAAATTGTATCGAGTAATTTGCATAATTGTATAACACAGATCTAAATAAAATAGTAAGAACTTTATACATGTAAACAATATTAATTTAATGTCTGTTGACTTGTAGATAAATAGAACTCCCCCGTCCACTATTTAATGTCGGGATATATTGTAGAAAAGTTATAGTATTGTGCTGTATTTATTGTTGAATGAAATTTCAGTAGCTGTAGATTGTTTAATTGTAATTACAATTGAACTACTTGTGACTGAGAAAAAAAAAAATACAATTGAAAATGATTATTTAGAGACTGAGATGCGGTCTGGTGTGATGTAGGATTAGAAAAACGTTTTCTTTATCATGCCAAAGTATAACTAAAATAGCCTTCAAAAACTATTCACACCATTTTTTCCCAAAATTAAAGCTCCCACACCAGTAACAAATAAGTCTGATATCTGTTTAAGAGTATCTGGATAAGAGGGTAAAACAACATATCTATGATCGCAAATAAACCCAAACAAAATCCTACCATTTTGAACACCAACACATTTTCGATTTCAACAATCAAAAAATATTAAACACAGAACAAAACAAACATAAACGTAACTTTTTAGAAATATGTGGTAATTAGTGATCGTTAATCGATAATTATTCAGAAATGGTTTACATCAACAGAGATAAATGTAGCATCAATTACAGGACAGACCATGTAAACTCAGTTGCACCTATGCTAATATCATTAATCAAATTACCAATAACACACAAAACAATCATTAATACAACATTTAAAACGATCATTGCTCTCCACACATGTACCAAATCTACATAGTCTAATTCTTCAACAATTTATCTCTTTTCCCTATAATCCCAGTCTATAATAATCCTGAAAGGCTATCCAGGCCCGAAGGACAAACCATTACCTCTTTTTTCTCATTGTCCGCACCTTTCACCTCAATGAAGCTGACTCCTCATGTAAAAATGGTTTTCTATCCCTTATTCCTTCCCCACTTCTTCAAAGCCCTACATTTATAAATAAAAAACCTTAATATCTCACTAACACTCTCAACACGGCATATCTACACAGAAAACACACACTTTGAGAGAGTACAAATAGTTTGATTAAACCTAAAATTTCTATATTGTGTACATTATTGTATAAATTCATTTCCACATCTTCCATGTCCAAGGACATTTTTATACTTTAAACAATGTTTATAAATCCCAGGCCCTGAAGATGATCTCAATAAAGATTGAAAAGTTGGCACGATAAAGAAAATATTTATCTAAACCCACATTATACCAGATCGCATCTCACAATCTCTAAATGATCATTAACTAATAGTCATTACACACCACACAATTGAGAATATTATTTTCCATTTATGTATAGTGGTCTAATTGACTAAATTATTTATTTCAATTAATTATTCTTTTTACGTAAGGTCTTGGTTGAGACGAAAAAGTTAGTGTTATGAATGGGATTCAAACCCATGACCTTTGGCTCAATACTCCACTGCTCTAATTAATTGAGCTATCGTGACTTCGATTCACTCAGTCACCAACTCCCCATCTTCCTTTTTTCCCTCCACCAGCTTTCTCTCTTTTTGCCATTTTTCAAATGTCATGAAATCAGGATTCGATTCTAAGTTGACTTTGAGGTGGCTATGGGGGGATGTTAGTGAAGTAATACTTTGCTTATTAAATATTAATCCATTCATGTTAGTGGTCTAATTGACCAAATTACTTATTTCAATTAATTAGTTCTAATCCCTCTTGTGACACTAACATTTTAATCTCAACCAAGACCTTACATAAAAAGAACAATTAATTGAAACAATTGAGAATCGTGTTTGGTAGACATGTAACAAAATCATTTTAAATGTTTTATATTTATGTTCAGATTTTAAAATGGCAACAACTAAAATTGACCAAAAGGAGGATGATTCACTTTGGGATATTAGTGTGTGTAATAAAAGTTGGGTAGACATTGTTGAAGAAACCAAAAGTGATGAACTGAAAGTTAAAATTAAAGACAACACGATCACGAAGGAGACGCGTGTAACTAGACACAGTTTGAAAATTTTATCTGAAAAAGTTATCGAAGAGTCGTCTAAACATGGAGTGATTGACATTAACAACACTGAAGTCCTGAAGTCGGATCAACTACCCAACTTTGGAAAACACCTACAAGCAACACCTGAGAAAGTCTCTGTGAAAAACGAAAGACAAGATTTTCTACAGGATGACTTAAGTCTCACTGGTCATTTAGACAAATTCAACTTGGTTAGTCCCTGTAAAGTAGACAAGACTGAATGCCTGAAGAACAGAGTCAGTCCGAGGGTGAAGCGGACTCCTACGAACGGCGAGTCGAATAAAAGAAAATTTCCGATCTTTGATAATAAATCTGAAGGCAATGATGACATGTTAATGCCGAGCCCGAGTAAAATTCCAAGATCAACACCTTCATCTACAAAAAGGGATAAAGGGAGAAAACGACTTCGAGATTTGGGAGGAACACCAAACAGGTGGGCTTTTCAAATTATTTTATAGAATCTAGCGCAGCTCCTTTATGTGAACCTTTACCTTACAGTATACCTTAACCGTTGTGACCATCCCCTTTGTTCTTATGTATTTGTGTATGTAGTAACTAGCTAGTCATGAATGCATTTTCAGTGATAAAAAAAAGAGGGAAGCTGAAACTGATCCTGAAGTTATTGCTAGGAGACAAAAACAAATTGATTATGGGAAGAATACTATAGGTTATGACAGATACACTCAACTTGTACCGAGGTAACAATTTCATACCTCCTAAGTAATTCTGATTGTTTACATTTTTTATGTAAAATTAAATTGCAGGACTAAATATAATTTGTTTTTCTCCCCAGGGATGCAAGAACAAAAATCCACCCCAAGACGCCACCAATCCATTTAAAATTCAGCCGAAGGGCCTGGGATGGTCTGGTAAAAGTTTGGAGGCAACGATTGCATTTTTGGGATCCTCCATCTGAAGGAGGGGGCAATCCCGATTGGTAGGATCCTTTTGATTTATACAGTTAAATGTAAGAAATTAACTTGCGCAATATTTCAGTTTGGAGATAAGTGACTTTTCTGACTATTCATCAACGGAAGGTTCACTTCCTTCTACTCCTGTCCAAGAATGGAAACGGCAAAGGAATTCCAGGGCCATGAAGAAGTTGATTCCAGAAAATAAGGAAGAGGTAGTGGAAGTTGATTTTGCTAATCAGGGTTGCACCCCATTGGCCGATTAATTTTATTTCCATTATTTTGCAGTTTAATTTTTTTTTTAGCCTCTTCATTTTAAAATGTATTTATTTAGTGTAGTTATGCTCTTAATTATGACCTTTTGGATTCATGAATTTTCAGAAATATAAGTTTGTATATCTCATTTGGTATTTTTATTTTGTGGAAACAAATACGGATATTTTAATATATTGTAACTTTTGTAATAATTAAACATTACTTGTACTTTTTTAGTTATTCAATTCTTCATAAAGCAGTATTTTCCGAAAATTTAGAGGCATGAGAGCAAAAGTGTATTATAAACATATTACATACTGTTTTTTTGTTTTTATACAAGTATGTAGTATGTAGTTGTACTTGTGTTTTGTATTCTAAATTAAATTTATTATTTATCGTTTTACTATATTTCTCTTTTCCTGTACACAAAGAAAACAACAATATACAACATTTTATGAATATATCCTAAATGTTCCTTGTAAAACTAGTATATTTAGTATTCAATCTAAGCATATATTTCTTATAATGTAATATGACTTTATGAAAGGTATAATTTATTTTTTAATTATATCAGATTTCTCATAACCCTCTGCTAGTTGCTTCTTAAATGAAAGAGGAAAAGTTTTCAGAATAGGTTTTTTCAATTATATTTTCTAAAATGGCATGCCATAAAATAAGATCTTATAGATATATGTTTTGTAAATACAATGAAGCAATAAATAATTTTCATGATTTTTTTTTTACATATACAGCAAAAGTGGATTGTCTTGTAGGAAGCCTTATTCTTGAATCGTAAAAAATATAAGTAATTGCTTTGTTTTTATCCGGTATAATCAATGTCCCAAATTAATGAAATTGTTTCTTTTTAAAAAATTATATAAAAGATACATATAAAATTACAATTTAATAATGCAACAAGCATACAAACAAAAGATAATTTTAATGTCGTACAACGGCTCAGGAATCGAGGCTAGTGAATGCGTGTGTATGTGCAAGTTTACAAGAAATATGTGAACCTGTCCGCAGAAATATATTCTGAATAAATGGATTGAGATAAAAAAAAGTTTACCATTTTCCATTGTTACAAAGAGCTCAGAATATTAGTGAACCTAAAATCTCCATTTAAAATTGTATAAAAATTATTAAAAAATTGTAAATAGATTTAGCAAAACAATGCCTAATCCAATTATGAGTAAAAAAAAAAAAAAAGTAATACCTTATTACAAACATTATTTAAAGACTGATAGGTTTTTATAAACAGTACATTACCGAATAAATATCTAAAAATTAACTTCCTGTATAATTTTACAAAAAACTTGAAAAGCTATAAGGAATAAAAATAATAAATGTTCAAATAAAATATGCTTTTGGTTTTAACAATTTGATTTAACGGTATCACTATACACAGTGTTATATTAAAAACTAAGCAGATGATATGTGTACATCATTTTCACAGTTATGAATTAATTTATGTTTTTTAAGTGATCTTAAATCACGTGTAGAGAAATCACAGAATGTGCATTTCAAAGGCGTTTCACCAGTATGAATCCAAACATGCCTGCGTAAATTGGCCGGCCTACTGGCTGTATAACTGCATTCAGTGCACTTATAAGGTTTCTCTCCTGTGTGTATCACCATATGACTTTTCAAATCTGACACTGTTGCACAAGCATAGTCACACAATTCACAATCGTACGGTTTTTCTCCAGTATGAGTCATTACATGCCTCTTAAGATTGGCTATCCTCGCAGAAGAATAACTACACTCTGTACATTTGTAAGTTTTTTCTTTTGTATGAATGAGTTTGTGGACCCTTAACGCGCTGAACCTCGAACAAGAATAATCGCATTCATCACAGGCAAACGGTTTCTCACCGGTATGAGTCATTTCGTGCCGTTTGAGATCACCCCTGCCTGAGCACGAATAATCACACATGCTACATTTGTACGGCCTGGCACCAGTGTGACATCTCATGTGGGTCTTAAGGTTCCCCGCGTAGGCAGAGGTGTAATTGCAGAAACTGCAGGAGTAGGGCTTTTCTTTCGAATGGATACGAATATGACTGTTTAAGTCACCAGAACGACCGCAGCTGTACTCACAATGGGGACACTTAAATGGCTTTTCTCCAGTGTGTACCTTCATGTGACTCGTTAGATTTCCTGATTTTGAACATCTGTAGTCACACATAATGCAAGCATACGGTTTCAAGCCGGTATGCGTTCTCAAATGGCATTTCAGATCGCTCGGTCTTGCCGTTTCGTACGGGCACTCGTCACACTTGAAAAGTTTAACAGTAGTGGTCATTATACTGAATAAAAAGGAGAACGACCTGCAGTTACAGTACACATGTAAAGAAAATCAACTATATACAAAAAAAAGTAGTTTGTATTGCCTCCTTTATTGAGTCGCGTTTCCATCTTATAACAACTTCATGTTTACCATATTTCCAACTGTAACCTGTCAGCTGCCTGCACCCTTTGCCAGACTACAATCGTCTCTTTCCTCCATTTTTCAAAGTCTACCAATGGGACATTTTCACATTAGACATTAAATTATTCAGATAATACGCCCTGTTTAATAAGAAAATTAAGTAATTAATTATATAATTATTTTTTAATGTGTAGTATTTAGTGACCATTAATTAATGATTATTTGTAGTTCCTGAGATGCTGTCTTGTGTGATGTAGTCATAGAAAAAATTTTCTTTATTGTTATCGTTTCAATCTTTAATTACATCATCTTCAGGGCCTGGGATTTACAAACATATTTTTTAAGCTTTAATTTCTTAAAAATAAGTATATTTATATAATGGGATTTTTTAATGAATGAAAACAGTAAAGCGTTGTTCAAATTATAGTTTCATTGGCATTTCATTTTACTAATAATTTAATAATTTATTCCTGGTTGTATAGTTTTTGTAGGTCTAAAAAAATTAAAAGTTAAGAAAGAAGTCAGGCCAAAAAGTCGACATTTTCTTTTACAATTAATTAAGGTTTTTAGTTGAGATGAAAAAAAAAAAAAATAGTGGCACGAGTGGGATTTGAACCCACAATCTTCGGCTAGATACGCCGCTGCTCTCCCACTTGAGCTATCGTGACCTCGATCCACTCGGACATCAACTTCCTATCTCAACCCCACCTTATGAGTTTTCCCTCCTTTTTCTTTTACTAACAGTTGTTTCTGATGGTTAATTTAATTGGTTTTCTTCTTACCTGTATTGTATCCAGTGGAGTACTGGGAGATTTAAAAAAAAAAAAATTTGGTATACATCTTTTTTAAAAATTAATTACATGTTTTGAAGTTTCTACTTTCTTCACCTCATCCTCAGATATGTGACAAGCTAGTAACATTCTTTATTTTTCTATCCTTATATTTTTTCCTCTTCTACTGCTTCCTCATTAGTAATTTTTATTACAATGTATGACAACAAGGATTATCCTTTGGGTTAGAATAAGCTATTCCCCATTGCAGGCTCGGGAGAGCAAGCTGACACTCGAAAGGATGAGGAAGGATCTCTTATTGAAGTTGTTGAAGGTACCTCGTTTTTTTTTTAATATTGTAAATGGCAAGGAGCTACTTATCACTTTATTTAATTTTATTTTCTTAATTTTAATACAATTATTTTAAAATGGTTATTGTTTTAATTTATTTGGGTCAGGTCCCGATTTTTGTTTTCTTCAATTAATATGTTTGAGTTCTGGCCCAGATATTTTTTCACACTAGTAAGAGACACGAGTTGCTGGATGCGAAGGGGATCCACACAAATATCACAGTAAATGTTTTTACTTTCTGTTTATAATTGTTTGTGATAATGTAATATCGACATATAGTTATGCAACAGAACAGATACATGAGAAAAATACAATAATATAAATATTACTAATATGTATAATCGAAGTCACGATAGCTCAAGTGCTGCTCATATTTAGCTGAAGGTCGTGGGCTCGAACCCCGCTTGTGACACTAATTTTTCATTTCAACCAAAACCTTATATAAACAGATTGAAAGAAGTAATTTAGTCAATGGACCACTAATAGATTTAGTATGTGTAATATGAAAAATGTAGGACATAAGATTTATTAAACTTAAATTGAGCATCATTCTGAAAGTTCTCACACATGACAAATTTCTTTAAATAGACTAAATTTAATTACTTACAATTTAAAATACAGTTTAGAGATTAGTTTACATTTTGTAGTTATATCTAAGCACCCAGGAAAATTATACTTGTACAAGGCAAAAATTCTAATTTATTAAAAAATAAGTAAATAAAAAATTTATTTATTGTTTGTTCTCAAACTAATCTTGAAATTGTGTTGATATCTGTGAAATGAAGCTGCTGGTTTGATCTCCTTGACTGGTCAGACTTATTTCAGAATTTTGACAACCACAGAATGTGACGCAAATCACACAAAAAACAATCTAATTTATTCAAGATTTAACCCTTTTTTTCTTTTTACAAGGTTGAATAAAACCTCAGGGTGCCGGTGTTTTTGAAAAAATGCCCGTTTGCAAGTATGTTACAAGCACTGTGACAATGCCTAAACTGTTGAGGCCACCAATGACCTGCTTAACCTCTAGTTAGTTGTTTTAATTAAAGCTTTCCTGTAGTTTATTTATAAATAATGCCAAGTGTGTTATTAATATGTTATTGTTATTAGAAGAAATCAACACTTTTAAGATGTACTTAGACAATTACATTAATCTGACAAGCAGGAATAATTCAAACTCATGTAGAAACAATTTAACACAGAATACAAATCACTTATGCCCTCAGCCAAAGCTGTTTTTATAGAATTTATTTACAGTCATACTAAATTATAACCAAAGATATTACAGTAATATGGAACATGAACATATTTGAAATATGTGTTGTAATAATTTGTGTATGTTTTATTTACACATTATTTGGTCAAATTTGTTGATGAAGATTATAATTTATCAACTTTTTTGTAAAAGTTGTATAATGGTATCTAACTTTTTATTTTGTTTTGTTTCAAAATCTTTAAACTGCTGGTTTATTGTCTGATACACTCTCTCTTCCAACTGCTGAATGCTTTTGTCAACATAGAGTTTCAACTCATTAAGACTTTTGTTATTATCTCCGTTATCATCAGTTGATCCCGGCATCAAGTTTGAAAAATATTTAGTCATATTCTTGCCCATTTCACCAACAGTCGTGAATTGGTTTAAGTAATTGTCCTCCAACATCTTTATTAAAACTTGGTGATCGATCTTTGTACGATTGGTAAGACCGTTAGTGAAATGTTGAAGAAACCTTTTCGCCCGTTCGGCCTTATCAGAAATTGGTATTTTCGAACATTTAAGAATCTCCTCAACGTTGTTAAAATCAAAAAAAGAAGGTTGTGTAGGTTGTTCATACCTCAACAGGAGCTTGACACCGTAAATCCATACTGAATTTTTTATGCCCAAAAACTTAAACAAAAATTAATACATTCAAAACAAAATCTTAATCGTATAATCAAGTTTGTACCAACTTTGATGGATACTTCTTTTGAGGGGTAGATATTCGGTTGAACATTATAAAAACTTATGTTCAAAGAGGAATCCAGCAGTGTGCAAATTTCTGTACCAACATATTCACCAAATTTGCCATACAATTCTACCATGCGTGCCTTTAAAAAATAAAATGGATTAAAACCATTGACAACAAAATTTGGGGTTAATTAATTTACCTCGCAGACAATTGATAATTTGACTATTTTTAGACAAGGATCTTCTAAAGTAATAGACAACATACAGTTCTCGTTCCCATCCGATTTGCTCAATTTCAAAAACTGTTCCTCGTTTATTGTGTGTTCAATCTCATCTTCGTATCGGCTTCTGAAAATTGAGTGAGTATCAACCAAAGATTCTATTTAGAGGAAAATAATGAAAACAAAACCTTTCTAACGGATCGTCAGCGTCGCCGAAAGTTATTACATCCTTTAATTGACATTTATCAGGCACTTCCCAACTGCAATTCAGATTGTACCTTATACTTGTTAAATCCATTTAAAATTTTAAGGTACCATACACATTACAAAAGATTAAAGTATTTCCAAAAAAGTTTACTGTTTTTATGAGTAGAATATTGTAAAATTGATAATCGATTTTTTTAAAAAAAATTCGTTTATCTATTAAATATCACATTAAAACAAAACAAACCAAGAAAACAGACATGATACGAGGGAAGAAGAAAACAGACTTTTAAAGATTCAAGTATAACAGAGATAAAACCTCTGGCTCGGATTGTTCGCCTTCCACGACTTATTGAAATTTCGTTGTATTTATGTGTAATGCTTTTTAGAAGAAGTACTTATATTATAAAGGAATATAATAGGTAAATAATTTTTTTAAGCTTACGATCTAAAGGTATCATGAATCGTCTAGATTCAGTTGGTTTATTTATGATAGTGGGGTAATAAAAGTAATCAACAAAGTTATTTTTGTATTTTTTTAATTACTATGAAAATTATTCTCTATTATAGGTTAAGATTCGTTCAAAGAAAAGAATTTTCATTAGTAAATTGCTTAAACGGTACGTAGTAGAGTTGACTTCTATTATCTATAGTTTAGGAATTTCTCGCTTGGCTCATTCCACAAAACGAGCTACCCCTACTGGCTACTACCAAAAATTAAAATATCTCGCTATCGGTTATATAATCGTTCGTTGTCAGAAGTGTCAGAACTTCAGAATTCAGACTTTCGGAGTTCAGACGTCAGTCGAGATTGTACTGTTTACCGCTGACGGTTTGTTTTTTGTCAGGTGCAATGCTTGGAAAACACAGGATTGTTATGGTAAGGCATGGGGAGAGCGAGTGGAACGAGAAAAATCTATTTTCCGGATGGTACGACACAAATCTCAGTTCAAAAGGTGATTTCCATCTGTCGAACGTATAAATGCTGGAGTTTTTACAGTTTGTCTTGGCAGGTGTGAAGGAAGCACAGCAGGCCGGATTGGCTCTGGCATCCAGCAGCTTCCAGTTCGATGTGGCGCACACATCTGTCTTGACGAGGGCGAAACGGACTTTGGACATCATCCTCCAAGGAATCGACCAGAAGGACCTCCCTACCTACGAGACTTGGCGACTGAACGAACGCCACTACGGCGGCCTCACCGGCCTAAACAAAGCGGAAACGGCAGCAAAGTACGGCGATGCCCAGGTATCTCGCTTAAATATCTGTTATGAACAATGTTGATCAAGGTATGATCTTGATGAAGAATGCAAATTTAGTTGCTACTGACAAGCTTTCCTCCTACCTTAATGTCATCATCAGGGCAAACCAACATTAAGGTCGGCGCCACACTAGATGGAAAGCGATGAAAGTTTCGCAATAAAAAATTCGCCCAACTCGAACAGGCTACATGTACAGCGGAAATGAATGGAATGATTACAACTGTTTGGATATGCAGTTGATAATATGACAGAGTTGATCGTGTACAGTACAATGAAACCACTTTTCGTTTTGTTTATTTACAAGGCAATGTTAAAACAGAAGAGAAAAAGAGAAGATTGGATTCATCCATTGAAGATGAAAAGGGTAGCACTTGGTCAGTTCTATCTGTATGGGCAGCACTTAATGCTATCCTGTCAAGTTCTTCCAATACTATGGGACGAGTATAGCTTCATTTGAAGAAAGTCTTCAAAATTCCACAGACAGGGCCTGTTCTGAACTTCCACAATAAATTGGTCCACGTCTGTCCTAGATCATCTTCATTCCTGAGGACTGTTTTGTTTGTCAACTAGTGTCACAGTCCTCAGCAATGTTGTGACTGAGTCGGTCTTCAAGGACATTTGAGATTGCCTGTAAAAACTTAAAGAACTCTTGTTAGATTCTAACAACTCTAACTCTGTAGACATATTTAAGGTGGTTTTGCCCTGATGATAACCTTAAAAAAATGGTCGAAAGCTAGGCAGTAGCAACTAAATTTGCTTTCTTCTTTGAGAATCATTCTTTGATCCAGAGTGTTGTACAGTAGAAATCCGTTTATCTCGGACTTGAAGGGTCCAGGACTTGTCCGGATGATCCGAAAATTTGTGATTTATTAGGATCGTGTCATAAAAATGAAAAAAACAAAACACGAAAGTGTACACTAGTATTTATATATCAAATTACAGTTGAAGTACTAGTCTTATATTAACTAAGTTCAGACACTTGTCTTGCAAAAAATTTATACATAAAAATAGCTAATAAAACTATATGTAATAAAAAAAACAGCCTTTTTGATGGAAGCCAACATACAAACAATACGACACAGCAATTTCTAATCTTTTAAAATAGGATACATTTTTTTATTTTTTATTTTATTTTAACAAAAACGTGACGAGGCCTCTCCGGCTTCTTCAATCATGTGGATAGAGATTGATTTGACGGCCTTTACAAATTTCAAATGACGAATTAAAAGTCCCACATTTGAATATATGAAAATAATAAAAAAATTAATATACATACATTGAGAATTATGAAAAAATTATAAAAAATATTTTAACATACGGGTTTGGATAAATGGGTTTCCACTGTAAGTGAAAAAGTGGTCAATACTTCTAATTCCAGTTATTGTTCATCCATCTTGTAAAAAAAACAAAAAACTGTCTGTTAGGATTGTCAGTGACAAGAACGATGTATTATTTATGCGTGGGCTGTGAGTTATTCAATACCGAATCGACTTCCACTCTTGATAAAAATTAAAACAATACATAAATATGTATATTCTTCCGTCAGACCATTGAATGTTTTGAGACACCAGACTACTACTAAAGCATTTGCACAATTGTTAAATGGATTTGGCTAACTCTTTTGTAGATTCAAATGTTTTGTTATGTATCAAACCAATAGGTAGTATCAAAGGATTTTAGCAGTTAGTCACTATCAGACGTAAACAAACACAATGAAAAACTGTTTGCTGCCTTTCAATTGAACATTAATTCATTGGGAATTCTCTGTTTTGAAAAAGGTACAAATTTGGCGTAGGAGCTTTGATACTCCACCACCACCTATGGATGAAAATCATCAATACTACAATTCAATTGTTGGTGATCCGAGGTATTCGAAAGAGCCATCCAAAGATGAATTCCCCATGTTCGAGTCTTTAAAAATGACAATTGAACGTACACTTCCTTACTGGTATAACAACATTGTCCCGGATCTGAAAAACAACAAAACTGTTTTGGTAGTTGCACATGGCAATAGCCTGAGAGGCATTATCAAACATTTAGATTGTAAGTACAATTTCTATCTATATCTAACTAGAAGATTTTTTTAAAATGTGTTTTTCATCAGGTATTAGCGACAAAGATATAATGGAACTGAACTTACCGACTGGCATACCTTTTGAGTACCAACTAGACAAAGATATGAAACCTGTCGTCTCTCTCAGGTTTCTAGGCGATGAAGAGACAGTGAAAAAAGCTATGGAAGCTGTTGCTAACCAAGGAAAAGCAAAAAAATAGTGCAATGAAAGGATTTATATTTGACAAGTGATATAAGAATTTTATATAAAAAAATTATTAAATTTGAATAAAAGAATAGTATGGGGATCAAAATAAATTTTTTTGTCCTCGGTGTTCAATGATTATTGATTTTGATAGTAGTTATCAGTACTCCCTTTAATACTTGTGAGATAAGCATTTATATAACATTCAAAGTAATCACTTCATCGTTAAAAAAAAGATAAGAGAAAATGATTAGAAATATAGAAATTGATATATAAAATATTGATGTATAAAAATAGAGACATTGATAGGAATTGATAGAAATAAGTCATAAAAAATTACCGAATTCATTTCCTTGGAAATTGTAATACTCTATAGGCTTTATTTGTTTCAATGTTCCAATTGGATTTGATACCACTTTAATCTGTAGACTACTAAATGAATGTGTAAAAAAAATGATCTTGTCTTGCCTTCACTTTTGCCTTAGAGTTTGGCTAAACAACATGATGGTAAAATTCTAAATTTTGGTAATATTATGCCATTATTGCAAATGTAAGTTTTCTACCACCGTAACAACCCATTTGGTTCGGCAATTTGATGAAGATGTTGCTCTCCCTGACAGTGTGCAGGTGGCCCCAGAAATTTGAAGCCTGTGATAATGAGTGTAACATGGTAGCAAAATGTTTAGGACCAACCATTTCACAGGCAGTCAACTCATCTGCCCAGGCGGATGGCCAGCAGGCACAAGTACTGCTCACGTTCTCATCCCCACTGGCTGACTCATCTCAATAGAGTCATCCTTCACACCACTCGCCTAGTTAAGTCAAATGGAAAGTGTTTCAACTTGATCAGTTCATTGAAGATATTCATATTAGTCCCGTGATATGGGAGAAGTGTGAGGAGTGTAGTGATAAAATTAAAAGAAGCGAAGCTTGGAGGGAAGTAGCACAACAGTATTTGAGAGAAAGCACCCGTTTCCCAATTTTATAACAATAGACAAAACCACACTTTTGTTTACTGGGTTTCCTCCTTTTTCGCAGAAGAAAAGCACAAGAAGTGCTCCTGCTTCCACGGGTTCTAACATCGTACTGGCGTCCTGTTGGGAAGAGCGGTTGCCACAAATTGCCTGGTGTGAAATGAGTCTTCACACAGCAGTAAACTAATAGAAATTATGAATGATGGAGTGAGTGGAGTTCAATCCTTTTTTTTTTAAAGATGGCTCCTACTCACATTAAGTTGTTTCGCAACAACTTAAAGGTTATAGTGGTGAAACAACTTAATGTGAGTAGGAACCATCTTTTTAAAAAAAGGATTCAGCAGTAAACTAATTGAAAGTCAGCCGGGTAACATAGTTGAATCAACAAACTGCCTCATCTGAAAGAGGCCAAAGAATGCTGTATCATCTGCGTAAATGCATAACTACATTTAGTTTTCGTTTTAGTTAAATAATTGATATGCTAAATAAAATCGCTCTCAGAATGGATCCCTGGGGTACCCCAGCTGATCTTGATGCAGCATTACCAGGCACTACATGTAATTTTCTATTTCTTTACGTAGCTTTTTATAAAGTAAACTAAATACTTGCGAAAATTCACTTTAATTAATAGGAAAAAGAATAATAGACCCCTGTGCGATAGTTTTAATACTGAAAATACAGAATGGAGCAATTTTGAAAGAAGAATGGGGTCTGGTGCCGAAGCGGGTGGATAGGTAGCGCAAGGTGTGCGTACGGTTGCCGATTGGAACGCTTTCGTCGCTTCCTGCTCTTCGACTTCGTAAGTGGGCTCCCCACCCTACTTCACCTGCTTCGGTCCCATTGGTCAGCACGAAACGCCGTATCCGTCTTCGTCGTGTTCGTCCGCATCGTTCGTAGCTTTGTTCGACAGAAAAATAAGTTCCACCGCCGTGTTGTGATTTTGTGCTTGAAAATAGTTTCAAAACTTAGGATAATGGATTTGCTGGCTCTGTGAATTGAGCCCTTAGTAACGATTCTAAGGAAGACGTCAATATTTCAAACATAACGGAGCAGTTTTCCAACATGGTCATCAAGTAAGTTATTTCTCGTCTACCAACTCAATTCTCCACGCTTATGTTTTAGTTTGTTCTTTAGTCGTAGACTAAACTAAGTTTTAACAGTTTTCAAATTGTCCCGACGAAATAACCGATGTGCTTCTTGCTTTATTTGTAAACAATTGGCTATGATCGTTGCCAAGGGCGCTTGGTTCAATATATGTACATTACACTCCGATCGCTTTGACCCCATTTATTTTGTATTTGTTATAACCGATTTAATTTTGTCTTGTATTGTTTTACTCTTAATTATTTCACGGTTTTTTGTTAAGAAGTTATCACCGTTTGGGTGAAACGATGACAATCCTAAACAAACAAAAAATATATATATTTGTGCGTGTAAATCGAATCGTCGTAGTTGTGCTATACAATAAAATTTCAGTAGTGCACTGGTTAGTGTCGTTAATTGACATGCACTGTTATATTTTGTACTTCGTAAATAAACTTTTAAAGGCTGTGTGGGTAAAATTGACCCACGGAATTTGTTTTAATAATGACAAGTGTTAATTATCGTCTAATATATTTTGGAACATATTTACACATGAATAACGTGTTTGAGATGATGCGTAGTACTAGTATTACAGTTTACAAATAGCCACAGCACAAATTAAACTGTGTTAAACTCAGAAGTAAAACGACAATCGTATGTGTAACTTAACGAGGATATTTTCCCTGCGAAGTGGCGCAGTTTGTCAAATCGAAAATAAATCAATTTATACATTTTGGAAAAAGTAGAAATTATTGCTTCCAAATAATTTACTTGAATGGCGGCAGATTATGCTTTATATGATCCGTGTTAGCTGGATTTCAAGACGAGAAATAAAGCTAAAAAAAAATATTCCATAGAAATGAAGATAAAAAAAACTAGATTCAAACGTGTTAAATAAAATATAATTCCGATTAAAATAAATAGTATAAAATAGTTTAATGTTATTTTATTTATAAATACAAAATTTTCAAAAATTTGACTATTTTATATTTTAAATCTGATTTTAATGCGTAATAATTGATAAAAGACGTGGTATCTTCTGCTTTTTTTCTTGACAACAGAAACATAAACAATATAAAAAAAAAAAAGTCCATGTCCACAAATTTGTCACGAATATTTCCAACAATTTATTTCTTTAATCAGCAATACATGCATCTTAATTTATTCGAGAATTAATTTGAAAGTTCCAGGTGGTATCTTGTGTTAAAAGGAGTGGGTTAAACTGAGCCACGACTTTTCCCACAAGTCTTTCCTTTTTTGTGCAGTTTTTCATTGTTCGAATTATCCCAGTAGATAATAAACTGCCTACAAGCCCGGTGAAAGTCAACGCTCTTTTTCCTACACCAACGTAGAGAAAATTGTGATTTTTTAAAAATCCATTTCCTCAATTGTTCCTATATAGATGAAATATTATATATTTATTTCAATTAATTATTGGACCTTTTCTGTTAATGTGCCTCCGCCTCACTCGACCGCTAAGATCTCTCTCCAATCACTTAAGGAAATGTTCCTTTAAAGGAAATCATAAATAACATCCTATTTTAGGGAATTCGTGTAATTATAATGAAGAGTATAAATTGGTATTAAAGGAAGTCACATTTGAGTCCCTGGGGGCCAAAATTTAATTATGTCACTAAGGACGTCTTCGATAATATCCACATTTCTTGCCGTACATGATTACCGCCACATAAATTCGCATAGATAGGAGTCCAATAAACTTCGGCAGGTACCCCACTGCCATTTGTTCTTCGCTTTTGTCTTTCCCCATACACTATCAATGAACTGCATATGTGCACGGGTGGTCGGGTCGACAAAATTGAGAGTGGTTCACTGTCATATGGCGGAAATTAGGATCCTGGGACAATGTTTCATATGCCTTCCACTGATCAGAGATGATGACAGATCCAGTAGGGATCAGATCACGAATTATGGGGTTGAGAGTGACGGCTGATCTGTCTGTAACGGCGACTAGAAAACTTTCTCTCGTTTCGCGTCAAACGCCACCAAAAACCCACTGCTGTGGTAAGATTCGGCCGGTTTTGTTTTTCCGGCGAGAAAACAGCGATTCATTAATTTCCATAATGCAGTTGGGCCGCCAATGCGCGAATGTCTGCACAAAATAAGAGTTCGCACAGACTTCGTGCATGTAGTTGTACCAATAAACAAACATGTTACGATTTATACTTAACTCTCACCAAATTTAACGCTTACCATTTCGTATGCCCAAGCATATATGAACAGCACGATGATCGAATATGGCAGTATTGAGCCAGTTAGAGCCTTGCATCCACTCTTGTAGCACCTCCACTTGTCACGAGATCCTGTCAAATGCACCCTCGCGTCTTGCCCTCCTGACCATCGCACAGCTGGTGGAAGAATGACCTTTTTCTGAAGGAAACGAACTACCGTTTCCTTGGTTTTGACAAGAAAGTAAAATTTTTATTTAACACCTTGTACCCAACATTTTTATTTGACAACTTGTATACAACACAGTACCCAATGCATACAATTACAATATATACAATACATTTGTATAAAACAATACACCTTGACTAAAAACATAAGATAAGATAGGATAAGAGCGGAAGCCCAGTGACCTGACCTTTGTCTCACTCTGTGCCATCGAGCTCGTTCGAGAGGGGTGGAGGCACATTAACGCAAAAGGTCCACTTAATCTTTTTATTTAAGGTATTGGTTGAGACGAAAAAGCTAGTGTCACGAGCGGGATTCGAACCACGACCTTCGGCTAAATATGCCCCTGTTCTTCTAAAGGTGGCCATTCACGATCGCTCCAAGCAGTCCAAACGGAGCGACGCCGTTCCAAAAACCACGTCAATGGCAAAACTGAACTGGCGTGCCCGGCTGTGCCGAATATTCGACCGGTCCAAACTCCATCGCGCCACTCCAAATATCTACGGCGCGACGACGGCATGGCCTGGTCGTGAATGGGAAAACCCTCGTTTTTTTGGCGCAGTCTCCGTCTTTCTGTCACTGAGCAAACATCTCCGTCGTACAGTCTCAAAAAGTCAAAAACGTTTATTCTTTATTGGTAATGATATCCAATCGAGATTTTATTGTTGAGGTGATTGAATTGTATGAATAAATAAGACGTTTCATCCATCCTTAAATAGTTCCTCCAATCAGCGGGTTCAAGGGAAAGTTCTTTCATCAAATTGATATGGGTATTACGGCTTCTGTTCAGGAGCCACTTCTTACACCATTTTCTCTTCGATTTTTTTGCTTTTAATATGTAAATAAACAGAAGAGTAGCACAAGAGATCGTCATCCATTTTGAGAAGGTAATTCACTAGTTGACGTTCGGAGCGACTGGCTGTGGAGCGGTTGTGAATGCCCCCTCAAATTTCAGGCACTCCAAATGGAGCTGTACGGCTTGGCGCGGTTCCATTTGGAGTGAGCGTGAATGGCCACCTTAAAGCTCAAGCGCAGCGGCGTATTTAGCCGAATGTCGTGGATTCGAATCCCCTCGTGACACTATTTTTTCATTTCAACCAAAACCTTACAAAAAAAAAAGATTAAAGTCTTATTTATATTTACTCCAGCTTGTTACACCCTTGATTAGAAAACAAAAGACACTCATGAGAGAAATCATCACTACATGAAAGGTTGGCAACCACATTACGATTTCTCGCTACAGGGATGAACTACAAAGAACTTAAGTTCTCTACTACGATTTCTGATCATTGTTAGGGGTTATCAATACTCTCATTGCATTTGTATCCTTTGTTTTGAAAACGTCGACCAACTGGTTGAGGATCGAATTTCTTTTATTTCTATCGTGGTAAATATAATCATTGTCCACCACTTTCATAAACATGGTAAACTTTCATACAATTCAATCACCTCAACAATAAAATCTCGATTGGATGTCATTACCAATAAAGAATAAACGTTTTTGACTTTTTGAGAATGTATGACGGAGATGTTTGCTCAGTGACAGAAAGACGGAGACTGCACCAAAAAAACGAGGGTTTTCCCATTTACGAACGCGCGATGCCGTCGTCGCGCCGTAGATATTTGGAGTGGCGCGATGGAGTTTGGACCGGTCGAATATTCGGCACAGCCGGGCACGCCAGTTCAGTTTTGCCATTGACGAGGTTTTTGGAACGGCGTCGCTCCGTTTGGCCTGCATGGAGCGATCGTGAATGGCCACCTTAAGTGTTGTCGTGAAGAAGAATCGGCCCTTACGGTTTACCAATGCTAGGCAAAGACGTTGCATAACCGCATTTTGCGAATTGTTCGGCAATTTAACGGAGAATTCCATCATGGACAAGGTTTGTTTCGGGACATTTTAGTAGGGGGTGCATCTTCTGAATTTTCCGATAAAAATGTCAGAAACGGTGAATTTTTTGTGCCCCTACTCCTCCTAACTTTGAAAAATCACGAAAATTATAATTTTCGACTAATCAGGCTAGTTTTAGTCTAATTCGACGCTGAAATAAATGCTATGAATGTTGTTTCGAATTGTTTTATGGTAGTAATAGCGATTTATTTACTATTTCACAAATAAGGTCAGAAAAAGTTTTTTTTTTTACCTTAGCGCTGTACTGGAGGATTTTCAAACCCAGGTTTATAGGGCCTTTTTTACTCAGCTATATCCTATAAATAGCAATAGCATAAAATAGCAATTACCTATAAATCTTTGATTTTTGACCCATGATTTGGGGCCTCCCAGTATACTTTTAGTTATTTAAAGCCTATCAGGCGTGTCCCGGGGACAAACTACATTTAAACTCTCTCATTGCTCAACTAGATTTAAAAGTCGTCGAGAATATTCAGGACATTGTTTCGTCAGTAAAGTCGGCAATAAAATACACATTAGCAAAAGACCGCTTATTCACAGTTTTCAAAGAGAGTGAGTGCTCGAGCTAGGAGACGTGAAGCCACAGAAGTTTACAACAAAGCTGGGTTTCCATTGTGCGAAAAAATCTCTCGCGAAATGCCGTCTCGGGTTAACCATTTCCACGAGGCGAAACAAGGTGTCATCAGTTTGCACGAGACTAGCATGCCGTTTAATACTACCCCAATTGCTGCAACAGCGTTTCTATCATGATGATACTTTTTGTCCTTGTCCCATTTTGATGCTCAGTTTCTTTCATGCCTCCGCTCTCTTGTTCTTGTCATGATGGAGTTTTATCTTTAGCATCCCACAAAAATCGGTACCTGTGATACACATTCGATCCTCCTTCTCTTACTCGAGACAAGTCCGTGTACACGGAGAGAAACATTTTGATGCGCGCTAAAAAACCGATAGCCGTTCGACTCACCTCGAAACATCCTCGGCCAAAGTTTCGGAGTCTAGGTATCCACACCGCGAGACAAGTTTCTCGAGTGATTTTCGCACAGTGGAAGTCCAGCTTTACAAACTGTATGACTAGATAAAATCAGCACACAGATTAGATGAATTATTTCCATCACGGATGGAAAACTAGACAAAATAGACGAAATCAGTGATAAAATTTGGAAGTGACTTCTCTCTCTACCCAAGTTAATGCAGAATTCTTTTGCACCCCTCACGTATCTAGATATTTAATACAACACTTTATACGATCTTATATCTGATCTAGAGATGGAAATAAAATAATTTTAAAAAACCCATAAAAGATTGCGTTACAAATCTCGATAACAATACAACACCGATGGAAAATATTGTTATAGTCACTTCCGTTATATATATATTTAAAAAAAATGTACACTGTCCTGTAAGTGGAAAAACGCCATTTGTTTCGTCTTTTCTGAGGGAGCGGACATTGAAGACAATACTTCGTTCACGTTGCTTCTTTTCTGCCACGCTTTAAGAATCTTTTTGTTATGACTTAATGAATCCCTAACAGACCGCAAGTTCGAAGAAGACGGTTTATCCATAGAAAGAGCTTATTTTTGAGTATACAAATTGGCAATAATATTATTTGCTTTCGAACAAGCCAAGGGAACTCTTTATTCGTTTTTGAATAGAGGATCAAGCAGTATTGAAATTGATAAAATGTTTACATGTTCGATGCTTCCAACTTTTTCATTATATTGGATTAAGTTAGAGTTTTGCAAAGCTTTCCCAACTGATAGTTCGGAGTCAGCTTTTCAACTTATTAGTAATAAATGATGACCCGAGCTCACTTCAGTAGTATTCAGCTGGCTTTAATATTTCGCATACCTCATGCAAAATTTCTGTTTGAAGGGTAGTTACCATTGTAATCGCATTTACTACATCATTAATAAAAGGACGAAGCTCTGAAAAAAAATCTTTGGTACATCTCGAAGGTTGAGTGGAACTTCTTCCACCGAGTCCCATTTCTTGAATCTTCTTTTTGTCAAAAACTTTCCAAAGTTTATCACTTACATACGCTGTTGTGATTTAACACATTTCAGAATAGTTCTTCTATTGTTTGAATAACTTTTGTAGCAAGTATGTTAAGGGCATGAACGAAGCGAAGCAAATGTTATGACGTACCCGAAGTAATTTGTACTGCATTCATGTTCGCAGAGCTGTCAGTTATAACAGCAAAGATTTTGTCAGTATCCCATTGTTCCTTTGGAAGGTCGCATACGTAGATCGAGATTGACATTGAATATTTAGTGATAAAAAAAAAAAAAAATTGTACCGTCATATATAAAAAATGTTTTGATTGGCCATGTATCCGTGGTAAATTAATAACTGCATCCATAATTTGATATTATTCTCTAGCTCTTCTTTATTTGTTTATTTTATTTTTATAATTTTTTTAATTCATTTATAGATTTTTTTACATGAAGTAATCAAACTTTTTTTTTGTTTGTATGTTTTATCACAATTTCGGGGCTGTACCCTGCCTCTTCTTTTCTTCAGGCAACTAATTTCAGTAGTAAAAATCGGTCAATAAAATAAAAAAAAATCTCCACAATTTTCATTTATGCAATTCAACTTTACCTCTGCTGGAGAACAGAATGTGTAAAAACCTCCCTTTTTCCCACCCTCTGATCAGTTTTAATGTTGTTATCGAACAGTGATGACAAACATGAATATACTTTTTAATACAATGAAACACAATTTTTTAAATTGAGTGATACAGCGATGTTTAGTTACATGTGTCATTGATGGTTCGACTTAAAACATCTTTGTTTATTATCATTGATGACAACCATCCTCTCTTTGTATACTATTGGTTGTTCGCATGAAATGTCCGATTTTATAGTTTCAGAAATTCAGAGAAGGTATAGCGGTTTTCTATTGTTTGCTTCCAATTGTTTACATATTATAATTAAGCAGTTATTAATCCTCCACTTTTGTTTATAATGGTGAGCTCTCCAATCCATTACACACGTTTTAGTATACTTCCAAATACCAACATGGAAACAAGCGATTTTCGTGTAATCTACCTTTACGAGTTTAAACTCGGACATTTCGACAGCTGAGACTGCAAGAAACATCAGTAAGTCGTTTGGGGAAGGGAGTGTAAATGAACGGACCATTGGGTTGATAAGTTTTCGGAAGGGAATACCGAATTGGAAAACGAGCCCCGCGGAAAACCTCCAAATTTAATTGACAACGATGTCCTTAAACCTTCAGGTGGAAGAAATCCACTATCAAACAGTCAGATGACTCGCAGCACAACTAAATGCAAGTGCAGCTACCGTGTCAAGACGATTAAGAAACATAGGAAAGGTCAAAAAGCTTGATCTATGGGTCTCTCTTGAGCTCACCGAGCCACAGCAGTTAAAATGCCTTGAGACATGCGTTTCGTTGCTTGGCAAGCAAGAAACCGACCCTTTACTTGAAAAAATAATCCCATTCGATGAAAAAATGGATTATATATGACAGCGTTGGTCAGGGCAGTGGTTAAACATCGACGAAAGACCATGCCAAAACCAAATTTACACCCAAAAAATTGATGGTGACCGTATAGTGGTCCATGACTGGAGTTATTCACTACTCCTTTTTGCCTAGAGGTGAGACCTCTACATCTTACTGCAAGGAAATTGACGATGCATAAAAAATTACTAAAAAAACAACCTGCATTGGTAAACCGGAAAGGTCATAACTCCTCCACCACAACGCCAGGCCTTATGTATCAAACCGTACTGTAAACAAATTGAAAGAGCTTGCTACGAAGTTCTTCAGCATCCACCCTATTCTCCAGACTTGTTTCCAACAGATTTTCATTTGTGTAGGAATTTAGAACTTCGTCAAAGGAAAATTTCGTGAAAATGATGTTCAAGTCCAAAAAGGCTTTTCTGATTTTGTTTCATTTCAAAGCTCAGAATTCTTCATTTCCGGCATAAAAAAGTTGGTCACGCGTGGGTGAAAATGTGTAGAAAATGAATGTAAATACTTCCAATAAAATGATTTTGTTTTTTATATAGTAATTTTACTAAAAAACCTTGGAAACGGACATTTCATGTGAAACAACTCAATAATAATAAACATCGAGTAGTCGATACCCGTCGGTAGTATGCGGTGAGAAAGCAATATTTGTCGGAGGAGCGTCGGTGGCCGCAACGGTTTAGGCGTTGACACGTTGCATCACTGTAAGGCAAAGGTCCCGGGTTCGATCCAGCAGCCCTGCATTGGAATCTGACTTACTTACAAATGGGCTTTTTTTTTTTTTTTTTTCAAAAACACCGGCACCCCGAGGATTAATATAACTAAATAATAAAAAAATGTCAGTAATTAGAAGTCGAGCAGGCGCGTTTCTTTCAGTAGATTCTCCCCACGCGTAGAATATACCGCTCACTTCTTTTCGTCTCCCACTTTGATATACCGCTAAATTAGGTTTACCCTTTTATCTGTCCAACAGGCCTCCAGTATTTCTGTTCAACGGGTGCACGTTGACGAGGTATATTAATTTAAAAAAATATAAAAAAATGATGGCAGTGTAAAGCCTTGTTCACTCGGCGTGTGTCTTGGAGAGCTTGGTCTGAAACTAGTATTGTCGGAAAAGTCAACTGGACGGATGGCAAGCCTCAATACGGCGTTCCCACGATTCCTTGTGGTATGTTGCAGTTGTACGGGTTTATTCTGAACTGAATTCATTTTTCAACATGTATAAATCAAAATAGAACACAGTACTAGCGTTGATCTTGGCTCATGACAATTGACTTCATTGGGTGACAAATGGCCGCTCGGGATTCGCCAAGCCAACCTTTACGCGCCATGGGATTGGCTTGAGGTTGGAATACGACAGATCGCAAATCCGTGAGTACGCTCGTCAAGCCACACGCAAAGGGTACAAGGAAGGAACATTTATACTTAAAACATTTCTCTAGCCCAGAAACTTCAGGTGACTGTTTTCCATTATATTGATCAAGAAAGCACAAAACAATTTGCAATGTCTAAACGGGCGTTGATTCAAACCGACATCTCTTCAACTCATTTTGATTATGTTCCCATCGATTTTTTTTTGGCCCTTAATAAAACGACTCGAAGTGAATAAATAAGAGTACTTATCTCATAAGGACGACATCGTGGTCTAGTGATTATCTGGTGTTTTTTTTGTTTGTTTTTACTTTATGATTGACCTTTTGCTCTCCTACTCCAATATCTTTTTCTTTTACTTTCTTTATTAAAGATTAGCCATATTTATTTTATAACATATAAAATGTAACTATTCACACAAAAAATATTTATTTTTGCTTCCGAAGTACTGAAGCTAGGGAAGCTTTATGTTCTTGCCGGAAGTCGGAAATTTTTTTATCCTCTAAATTCAAAATTTTCACTCGCATTTTGCGTTTCAGACCTTCGTGAACAAATTTGGTTCCTTGTCTGTCTGTCTTTTCAATTACTTGTAACCGGCAAAACTCCCTGAGACCAATTTTTGTGAAATTTTCGGAGATTGTGCGAGATTGTGCCGGTTGGTTTCTAGATGGCTCCCTTTGATACAATCGCATCAGAGATAACGCCTCCGCATAAGTAAACGTAAAATCACGTACACAGCTATACCTCCGAAACCGTTAGTCGGATTCTTATGCAATTTTCAGGGATTATGCGCGAGCAGGAGTCAAATTATCCTCATTTTGGAAACACGGCCGGAACTATGGTTCCGACAAGTGGAAGCCATATTCTTCACGGCAGGAATAAATCAGGAACTCTTAAAATTCAATTATGTCATTATGGCTTTGGATGTGGACACAGTGGCGCTAATATCCGATATTCTGGAAACTGAACCTTATAATACAAACTCTAAAAACACCTGTGGTCTAGAATACATCCGACAGAGGGACACGAAACTTCGAACCCTCTTGATGGATATGCATCTAGGGGACGAAAAACCTCCGACTTTTACGTACAATGACGGATTTATCTAAAGGAGCACTCAGAGGACGCCATAAAAAGTTTATAGGTCCAGCGGTAACTCACCAACGTTCAAGCGGTTTTATCGGTGAGCGTGGGTAACGATAGACGACCGCAGTTGGCTCGGTTGGCCGACCGTGTTTTGGAAATGACCTCCACCCCTACAATTTGCTGCGTCCAGCAAGTGGACTCCGCCAGAACAATCACGGAACTCGCACTTACTGAC
This sequence comes from Cimex lectularius, assembly GCF_000648675.2. Classification (NCBI taxonomy): domain Eukaryota; kingdom Metazoa; phylum Arthropoda; class Insecta; order Hemiptera; family Cimicidae; genus Cimex; species Cimex lectularius. The sequence goes on along the minus strand of NW_019392896.1, from coordinate 5,638 downwards.
ATTCAGCGTCAACTAAACGACATGCATGTGCCAATCGCAGCACTTTCCCGGAATACAAGGGCGGAACACCAGAGGTACAAACAGCCCCAAGAAACACTCATAACTGCTTCCATTTTCGAGTAAGTCCGAGGAACACAACCACTTTATGTTGGTTTTACTTGCCTTACGGTGAAGCTGCACACAAATGCATTCTCCCTGCGCCTACACCTCCACTAAGCAGACGGAAAACTCATCCCCATCAATAAAGGCGGTAAACGATGAGGCGAATACCATTACCGCCAGCCTTGCTTATATGTTACAGACCGTTACTTAGTCCACACTGCTACGGCATTATAGTAAGCCTGCACAAAACGTGAGGAAGCTATACTGTTAGTAAGCATGCACAAAACGTGAGGAAGCTATACTGTCCATTCACTTGGCAGAGTTTTTACATCACATTTGAACTGAAATTCAAAATTGCTTGCAGAATTTCCACGTTCCAATGTGAACTGCAGATTGGTGGGGAGCGGGACCTTTCCTTGTGTAATCTACATTTCTGTTGTACCAACCTTCAGGGCTGGGCATTCCAAAAACAAGTGGTTGGCATATCCGATTTGCTGCATTTGTACCAGTGAAAGGTTGTCATTAAACCGTATTCTTGGCATACATACGTAGGATTTCCTTTTGTTTACTTTTTCAGACCATCGTTTTTTCGGGATATACTTGTATTGCACCATAGTATTTTCCGTTAGACCGCACGGATTTTCGGGGAATATAAGAATACAGCTCCGTAACTTCGCCACCCCTGCTTCTTCGCTTTGTTTTCTTTTAAATCTCTATGCACATTTTTTGCGTATGAAATTACAGTGCTCTTAAAAACAAATAAATACATCGTAGCACTGTAATATATATGAATCTTGATTAAAGCCACATGTCAAATAGTATCAGTTGTATTAACAAAATTCAGATTCTGGTTAAAATGTAGTAATTTGATTGTAAAATTTAAATGATGAATTGAAGGGACTAGCTTGTAGTTGGACAAGTCTGACTGAAATGGACATTATTAATAAAATTCGAAAAGTAAATTGATTTTGAACCTTTTTCACAAATATAAAGTACATTGCTAATGCATATTAACAAGCGTTTTTGTAGAGTGTATCGAACATTTCATTTTTTCGATTTGGATATCGGTATGTACATTTTACACAATAATTATACTTTAAAAGCGTCTGTTCATCTGTGCTTATTTTAGACACATGTGGTGATTGGAAATCGGGATAAAATTTAAACGAAATAAAATAGCAATATTTTTTTTATTAATAAAGGATTGCACATTTAATGGATAAATTCTATTAATATTTTCTTTATTTTCAGGTGAGTTGTTTTTCATGTTAACGGGACGATTAGTTTATGGTAAAAGTAAGTAAAGTTGTTTAAGAGGTATGAATTCAACACCGATCATTCAATTAGTGTTGATATCCCGAGCCAATGCACTGTATTTTAAGCTTTTAATTAATAATGATTGTTTAGATGGTTTAACAACAACTTGTTAAATAATAATAAAATGATTTACAAATAATAAAGCCAAAAAGGCAAAGGCGTTGTAGGTTTACTTCAGAATAATTAACCTACACCGTATTCCGAAGAAGGGAAGATCCTAAATTGCCACCACTTTTTCAAAAAAATAAAAATCTCCCATTTTAGGTGAATTAAAAGAAAATTGCAAACTTATATCGTCACACTACTATAAACAATAAATTCACTCATCATCGACATCGATCGCTGATCACTGATAAATTATCTCTGTTCTTAGTGATAGTAAAATATCGCAGTTTTCAACTAAAAACGAACCGATTTTCGAGTCATCAGAAATCTCCGCCCTCGTATGATATTGAACCGAAAGAGTACAACCAATTTGTTCTCTGTCGACCTTCCAATCGCTAAATCACCGCTACCGCTGTTTTTCCTAGATTTTAAGTCCGTGAAAAAACAACGAATCTGTCTATAACCTCAATCACTATATCACGCAAAAATTAAAGTGGAGTCTCTTAAACCAAGAAGAGCGGCGGCCCGTTGACTTAAATATCACTTTGGTGTGTTAAATGCCAAGGTAGCCATAGTTGCGGTAATTAAGGGTTAAATTGCGTGAAATTCCCGTAATTGAACAACTTGACATAAGAACAAAAAGCCTAGGAGTGTTTTTAGGTTCGGCGAAACCTTACGACAAATTATGGATTTCAGAGTTACTAGAAGAAGGTGCACCTTCTTCAAATATTGGTCTCAATTTCATCTTCGAAGCCAATTACCATCGTGGTATCGAGTGTCGTCTAAAGCTACTTTCTGTCCGTAAGACAAAGCGGGGTTCCTAAATTTAAAAACATTAAGTCTAAAAGGGGGGGGACTTTGTTCGACCCGCGGGGATCGGGCGAATGGGTGCCTCCAGAAACATGATATTTATCAAAACGTGACAATACAAGTTAAAAAAAAAAAAAATCAAACGATATGAGGTCGCTTTGCTACATAGCTATTTTACTGTAATATCAGTTCTTTTATAGACTTGGCCGACTTATATTTGCCCAGCCGCGTTTCGAGATAAGATAGCACGATATAATTTTTGTTCTTGTAAACTTTTATTCCAGAAAAAAGTAAGCCATGTTACGTATAACATACGCTTGAACAATGTTATATTATGTTCAAGTTGATTTACACATCTTGATGGATCTTATGGATTGAAATGAAGTAAATCAGAAATGTACAACGTGAGTTTAATTTCTCTGCCCCCCTTTTTTTTATTAAATTATTTGGTCCCTTTGGAAAAAAAACCCGAGACATAAAATTTAATTTTTTGTTTAGTTTATCATGAGGCAAACGTTTTATATCTAAACTTATGCTTCGGTTGGACGAAAATTCTATTAAGCCGTATTAAATGATTATGATATATTTTAGCGCTAAAAAGAGTTGTTGTCGTCATTAGATTATGTACATTTGTAGGTACATGATGATGATGACGATGAAGATGAAAGGAGACTAGGCAGTGGGAGTTTATGTTTCCCAAGTAGCCTTCTGGCTGCTTACCTAGTTCGTCTGTTCAATCTGACGATTCGATCCTTCTTGTAAGGACTATGTACTAGGTCATTGACTACCGTTACTCTGGTTTTTATTTGTATCTCAGGTTGTCTCCATTGAGCGGTCGCTTCGAAGTTGATATCGGTCGCGATTTCTTCCCCCTCATCGCACAATCTACAAATGAGATCATTATTTAAAATGGCCATGTTATGTAGATGTTTTCTCAAATGCCAGTAAGGGGAAATAGTCCTATCACTCCTCCGAGTTTACCCCTCTCTAACTGTAGCAGTTTGACATAGACATAGATACATTCACAAATTTTAAAATAAGTGTGTCCATAACTATGTTCGAATGCCGACATAGCTTTTGGACTGTTTAAGAACTGTAATACGGTTCTGACCCCTCGTTCGCGACACCCAATGTAGTTGTACGTAGCCATCAAACCAGTGAGACCCTCCACACTTGAGCCGCATCGTACATCGTCATTACCTTAGTAAACGTACTAAATTTAGATTGAAGGATCGACCGTTTTTTTATTTGTAATCACTTAGGGATTGTTAGGATAGGAACCTTAAGGATTACGATATAAAAGTATAAATAACATCATAGCATTGAGTACGGAAAAATCTCTATTTGCGAAAAACAATGATCGTTTCATAAAAGGGCCCAGAACGAGGGGGAAGGGTTTGCCACAAGGGGGTTTCCTATCTCCTCTGTTGTATGCAATGTATGTGAGGGGAATTGAAGAAAAAAATACTGGAAATAGCGAAAATTTTACAATATCCAGATGATATTAATTAATTAATTCGATTATTCTTAACAGGTTGTTTTCCACCGTTTCGGAATACCATAATTTTTGACATAGCTAGTTAACAGGTTTTTTAATTTCTTGATTAAAACAAGTCTCTTTAATTTAACACTTTACATACACACACACACGGTTTGGTACAATATTTTGCTCATTATTTAAAATTGTTTAATAAATTTATGTGTAAATCTTTTACATGACATTTAAACCAAAACATTTATTTTTTTATTATGAACTGTTACACAATTTATTTTAGGGAGGCCTAGGGGACATTGCGTGATCTTAAGCCGGCTCACGTACGTAAAAATCCCAGCTTGATGGGCTCGAGTCACAGGTATGGGCTGGTATCTGTTCGTTTACGAGATTACATATTTTAATCGCAGGGATTATTGTCACAAAATCCTTTATGGTTTTTAAGTGCAAAGGAAATGAAGAAAATAATTCCCACTATATTTGAGTTTATGTGCATCCTTAAAAAGTATATACACTTTATTACATTTACTTTCATAGAAATTTCATACTGTAGTTAATTTTGGAAAATAACTTCCTACGGAGTTTATCTTAATAGTTATTTTTTCAAGTTCTCTTAATTGCTTTCTCTAGGGGTTATTATACTCGGATGAACTGTTGTTTTTACAAAATGTTATTGATTCCTCAATTCCTCGCAAAATATTTAAAATCGTGTTATACAATATATTTATTTTATCTTCCATTAAATTTGTATTGGTGAAATTATTAAATTTGAAATCCAAATTAATTGAGGGACTATTTAATTGAGCATTTTTAAAACGGATATCCTCAAGTGTTTTGCTAAATCTTCCTTCCATTGTCGGAGTATTGCGCTCTTATATGTTCCTCCAGAATAATTTCTTTATTATTTTTATTCTTTATTAACTTCTTTACTAAATTTTCGATTAGCTTATCGTATGCATCAAAATTTCCAGTTACTAGGTTAACTATTCTCCCTAATCCACTTATAAAGTCCGAATTTTATTATTCTCTTATTATTTTCATTGTGCTCTTTAATAAATTCCGATTTACGTTAAGGATCTTTCTGTTCTGATTAATTATTTTAAAGAATTTAGAGAATGCATGTTGCAAAGGTGTTTAGTTTACTAAAATCTAACACTTTTGTATACTTATTTCCTAGCCTTATCTATTCGTTATATTATTATAATATTATATTTATCTTTATCTTTTATTTTTATATTTTCTTTTGATATTTATTGTTATAATAGAGTGAGTCATAATAATAAAATGAGCTTTTTTCTTGCTTTAAAAATAATTTTATTTTGACACATTTTTTTTTAAATATTCAAACTATATATCGTTGTTTTTTATGGTTTACTTTCTATCTCGAGGATAGTGTTGGATTCCTTCACAATACCACTCTTTGGGTTTTGAACCTCATCCTGAGGAATTTTTCCTTGAAGACAATGAGCCATAGACTCGAACATGGTAGTAGAAAGGTGCTAAGTCTGGACTGTAAGAAGGATGAGGGAGAAGCTCAATTCCATCCAATTCTGTAGTTTTTTCGAGTAACGAGAATTGTGCGGACGGGCGTTATCTTGTTGAAACAAAACGCGATTTCTATTTACTAATCCTGGGTAACGGGTTGGTCAAAACATTACACATTTTTTGTAACTGCTCACAATAAAGTTTTCAGTCAATGGTTCGACCTTCTAGAATGAATTCATAATGAAAAAATACCGAGAGCATTGTCTTTTTGTCTAATTGCCTTGTTTAGCACTGGTAGAGCAGGCTGTGTGCAGTCTAGCCATTGTT